>NC_087184.1:2737500-2750000 GCF_035594125.1 Scylla paramamosain
TTTTTTTGTGATGAGACAGAAAATGTTCCCTTGTGTAAGATGGACTATAGTATATCTGTCCCTGGGTTTGTTAGGCTGAAGAACTACACGTTACGTACTGCAATATGAAAATAAAAGAATTTGAATTGCTGCTTCAAAACAATGAACACTAATGAAAAGTTAAATGTTGGGAAGGTTGGTGCAGAGAAAGATACAGGCGGTGTTTCCAGGCGGTTCCTCCCTTGAAGACCAAGAGATTGATCTCAAAGTGTGAGACCTGCTGGATCACATTTGACAGTCACACACAACATCGTTCAAGTTTTCTCTAATACTAACTCGCTTCAAGAGGGCAGAGCAGGCAAGCAGAGGTCGCTGCCTTAATGAATGATTGCCTCACAGACACACGCACATTTGAGGGCAACAAACACAGAGGCAACACCCGAGGCGCTCACAGCAAAAGGTTCCCGCCTCGCCTCGCTGGCAAGCTGATTCCTCGACTCGCGTCAACCCAACTCATTTTTCATCGCAAGTCGGCAATTTTCTTTTCGATGCAAAATTAAATCACTTTCGGAAACTTGGGACCAAATTTGTTCAGGCCGGGGAAAGACTTGGTGGACGCGGTGGAGGAGCAGGCGGCCGACTGCAGCTGGCTGGATCTGGGCCCAAGGTCCACGCCAGCCTCCTCTTCTGCTCCACCTACGAAATTGTTAGCGTCACTTGCAGCCCCTGACAGCCCAAGGAGACGCCACCACACACCCTACGGCAAATACTGCCAGCCCAGGAGCCCTTTAGGGGAGGACCGTGCTTCCTCCATGGCAGTGTCCGGCGAATGGTGGGTGGCTCTTGGTCACCATGACCTCGCGTTCACTGTGAGGGGCTGCAAGCGTCGACGCCATTGCCCATTGGATTTAAATGGACCCTGAAGGAAAGAAGGGTTCGCCTCTATGTATCGTGTATCATCACTGTGGAACGCATCGTGTATTGTCATCGTGTATTATCATCGTGTATTATCATCGTGTACTATCATCGTGGGACGCATCGTGTATTATCATCGTGTATTGTCATCGTGTATTATCATCGTGTATTATCATCGTGGGACGCATCGTGTATTGTCATCGTGGAACGCATCGTGTATTATCATCGTGTATTATCATCGTGGGACGCATCGTGTATTATCATCGTGTATTGTCATCGTGTATTATCATCGTGGAACGCATCGTGTATTATCATCGTGTATTGTCATCGTGTATTATCATCGTGGAACGCATCGTGTATTATCATCGTGTATTGTCATCGTGTATTATCATCGTGGAACGCATCGTGTATTATCATCGTGTATTATCATCGTGGGACGCATCGTGTATTATCATCGTGTATTATCATCGTGTATTATCGTCGTGGGACGCATCGTGTATTATCATCGTGTATTGTCATCGTGTATTATCATCGTGGAACGCATCGTGTATTATCGTCGTGTATTATCATCGTGTATTATCATCGTGTATTATCATCGTGGGACGCATCGTGTATTATCGTCGTGTATTATCATCGTGTATTATCATCGTGTATTATCATCGTGGAACGCATCGTGTATTATCATCGTGTATTGTCATCGTGTATTATCATCGTGGAACGCATCGTGTATTATCGTCGTGTATTATCATCGTGTATTATCATCGTGTATTATCATCGTGGGACGCATCGTGTATTATCGTCGTGTATTATCATCGTGTATTATCATCGTGTATTATCATCGTGGAACGCATCGTGTATTATCATCGTGTATTGTCATCGTGTATTATCATCGTGGAGCGCATCGTGTATTATCATCGTGTATTACCATCGTGTATTATCATCGTGGGACGCATCGTGTATTATCATCATGTATTATCATCGTGTATTATCATCGTGGGACGCATCGTGTATTATCATCGTGTATTATCATCGTGGGACGCATCGTGTATTATCATCGTGTATTATCATCGTGTATTATCATCGTGTATTATCATCGTGGAGCGCAACGTGTATTATCATCGTGTATTATCATCGTGTATTATCATCGTGTATTATCATCGTGGAACGCATCGTGTATTATCATCGTGTATTATCGTCGTGGGACGCATCGTGTATTATCATCGTGTATTATCATCGTGGAACGCATCGTGTATTATCATCGTGTATTATCATCGTGTATTATCATCGTGTATTATCATCGTGGGACGCATCGTGTATTATCATCGTGTATTATCATCGTGGAACGCATTGCATCATGTAATCATCGTTGTATCATCGCTTTACTTACACTAACACAACAAAAAACAACACAACACACGGAAGAGAACCTTTTTGGGGAGAAAGGAGCTTCTTTCATCACACACAACACAACACACAACACAACACACACGGAAGAGGACCTCTTTGGGGAGAGAGGATCATCTTTCATCACACACAACACAACACAACACAACACAACACACACACAGAAGAGGACCTCTTTGGGGAGAGAGGATCATCTTTCATCACACACAACACAACACAACACACACAACACGAACACAAACATAACACAAACAAAACACAACACAAACACAAACACAACACAAACACAACACAAACAAAACACAACACAAACACAACACACAAACACAACACAAACACAACACACAAACACAACACACACACACACACACACAAACACACACACAAACACACACACACACACACACACATACACATAATATTATCTAACATAATAACATCATAATTACAAACACAGCAACAATAGGGAGAGATAATGACAATATGTAATAGTACAAACGGTTCCTGGCTGCAATGACTCAAATTCAATTCACACTCTGTCACTCGCCTGCAGCTCAACAAAATAATCTTTCAAGACATCATTGCCATCAACGGAGTCACTGTTGAAGAGAAACTGATTCCGTGTCCGTTTCAGTGCCACAGTAACCTCTCCAGGGCGAAAGTATCCTTTGAAGGGCTGAGTTACCTCATGCACATGCTTTCTCACTTCAGTCACAAAGACCATTTCATAATAATGTATTCCCTCGTATCTATATAGGCCTACCACTCTCTCCTCTATTCTCTCCACAGGCCCAATTAAAGCATCATAACACAAACCGGTCTACCATCCAGCCAACTCTCTCAAAACACCAGTACTTTTTACCTCCTCATTTCTTACTCTATCGATCCCACCATGTTACTCCACACACACTCCACAAACACTTCGTTTCCTGTACACTTAACAGTTTCTTCTCCGCTGCTCCCGTGTTCCATGTTTCAGCACCACACGGCACAGCGGATACCACTATTCCCACATATAACTCTCTCTCTGTACACTCACACCAGTGTCCTTTGCTTGAGGATCTTTCTTAGTCCACCAAAAACTTTTCCTGCTTCTTTCACTCCGCACTTCACCTCTGTCTCAACTCTTGTGTCCACTGTGACTTGATCCCAAGTACTTGAAACAATCCACCTCTTCCACCTCCTCTCCACTTAATCTTGCATACCTCCCTCCACCACCTCTCCCTCCACTCACGCCACCACCAACTCTCACACATGTCCTGCCATATACACAGAAACGCTTCCCTCCTTACAACACCTGGAACTGTGAAACTTTTTAAAAACTTGTGAATACCTTTCTTCTCTCTCAGCACTCTACCTACTACATCTTTCCAAATCTTCCTATTCTCTGCTTTCTTCCTGTTACAAAACCTTCAGTTATCAGAGAAGTGCCACCCAATGGGCCCTCGGGCTTATGCATTCGTGCTTTCCAGTGGGTCGCCTTCGTTGATTCATATAATAATAATAATAACAAGCTGCCTCCAACTCCACAAACTTTGAAAACGTCCCATACTTTTCTTACCAGTTGTCACCGCCAGCAGGCGGCGAAGGTTGATTCAGACCCACACGATGACACGAATCATTTATTGAATCCGATTGAATCCGGTTGGATCCGCTTGAATTCGCTTGAATTCGGTCAAAACCTGAAGACATACATTAATGATCATAGACAATATTCTATATGAATAATTTGTGTAATACAGGTATGATTGTGCACGTTAATTATAGGATAATGTATTCGTACACAGACAGTTGTTACACCACGGACTGAGTTTGTTTGCTTGTAGAGGCAAGCACCAGGGACTGTGTTTGCTTACAGAGGCAAGCACCAGGGACTGTGTTTGCTTACAGAGGCAAGCACCAGGGACTGTGTTTGCTTACAGAGGCAACCAGGGACTGAGTTTGTTTGCTTGTAGAGGCAAGCACCAGGGACTGTGTTTGTTTGCTTGCTGAGGCAACCGGAACTGAGTTTTTATACTTACAGAGGCTAGCACCAGAGACTGAGGTTGTTTGCTTGCTGAGGCTACCACCAGGGACTGAGGCTGTTTGCTTGCTGAGGCTACCACCAGAGACTGAGTTTGTATGCTTATACCAGGGAACGAGTTTGTATGCTTGCAGAGATCAGACACTATCAGGGAGAGAGCTTGTGTGTTGGCAGACACCAGACACCATAAGGAAGGGAGTTTGTGTACTTGCAGGGATCAGACACCATCAAGGAGTAAGCTGGTGTGCTTACAGAGACCGAACACCATCAGAGAGTGAGCTTGTGTGCTTGTAGGGAGCAGACACCCTCAGGGACTGAGCTTGTGTGCTTGCAGGGAGCAGATACAATCAGGAAGTGAGCTTGTGTGCTTGCAGAGTATCAGGCTCCATCAGGGAGTGCATTTGTATGCTTGCATAGGCTAGACATCACCAGAGGGTGAGCTTGTGTGCTTACAGGGATCAGACACCATCAGGGAGTGAGACTGTGTGCTTGTAGAGACCAGACTTCATCAGGAAGTGAGCTTGTGTGCTTGCAGGGATCAAGACACCACCACGGGTGGTTAGACACCACCAGACGGTGAGCTTGTGTGCTTGTAGAGGCTAAACACTACCAGGGAGTGGTTTGTGTGCTTATGGCTGTGTACTTACAGAGGACAGAGGCGAGATGCTATCATTGGTTACCTGCAACGACGCTCAAGCGAGGGGTTTGAGTGTCTTGGACTCAGATATCTTGCATGAACAAGAGAGGAAGCAAGGTCACTCCAGATGGACTCTTAACTCTTGGAGCCGAACTGGACGTAGTAGACCAGGGGGAGGACAAGGATTCTTCAATGCTTGCACGTGACAACCGAGTCACGGGAGTCTCACCAGGGGGAGCACATCGTAAGAAGAAAGACCACTAGAGATCCTGACATCTTTGAGGTAGTGTTGATGTAAGGAGATGAAGGATGCTTGTTATGACATGAGGCTAAGATGAGGCCGGCCTTCTCGCCGTCGCTAATGGATAACGATGGACAGGCTAGGAACCCAGGCAGTAACTGAGGACGATAGGGACACTTTGCTGAGGACACTCGTGCAGGGAGGACGTGTGTCGGTGCAGAGACAGAAGTAGATAGACATACCTGGAGCACCTGTCAGAAAGGGCGTGCGTGTTACTTAACGATTACCCCAAGACCCAAACACGTAAGTGTAACAACTGTCTGTCAACATCTACTCTGTCTGTCAACATCTACCTTTCCTTCTTGCTGGAAGTTTGCCTACATTCAACCTATTCCTAAAAAGGGTGACCGTTCTAATCCCTCAAACTACCGTCCTATTGCTTTAATTTCCTGCCTATCTAAAGTTTTTCAATATATCCTCAACAGGAAGATTCTTAAACATCTATCACTTCACAACCTTCCATCTGATCGCCAGTATGGGTTCCGTCAGGGCCGTTCTACTGGTGATCTTCTGGCTTTCCTTACTGAGTCTTGGTCATCCTCTTTTAGAGATTTTGGTGGAACTTTTGCTGCTGCCTTGGACATACCAAAAGCTTTTGATAGAGTCTGGCACAAAGCTTTGATTTCCAAACTACCCTCCTACGGTTTCTATCCTTTTCTCTATAACTTCATCTCAAGTTTCCTTTCTGACCGTTCTATTGCTGCCGTGGTAGACGGTCACTGTTCTTCTCCTAAATCTATTAACAGTGGTGTTCCTCAGGGTTCTGTCCTGTCACCCACTCTCTTCTTATTATTCATTAATGATCTTCTAAACCAAACTTCTTGTCCTATCCACTCCTACGCTGATGATACCACCCTGCACTTTTCCACTTCTTTTCATAGACGTCCAACCCTTCAGGAGGTAAACATATCACGCAGGGAAGCCACAGAACGCTTGACTTCTGATCTTTCTAAAATTTCTGATTGGGGCAGAGCAACCTTGGTATTGTTCAATGCCTCAAAAACTCAATTCCTCCATCTATCAACTCGACACAACCTTCCAGACAACTATCCCCTCTTCTTCAATGACCCTCAACTGTCCCCCTCTTCTACACTGAACATCCTCGGTCTGTCCTTTACTTATAATCTGAAATGGAAACTTCACATCTCATCTCTAGCTAAAACAGCTTCTATGAAGTTAGGTGTTCTGAGACGTCTCCGCCAGTTTTTCTCACCCCCCCAGCTGCTAACTCTGTACAAGTGCCTTATCCGTCCATGTAGTATGCTTCACATGTCTGGGGGGTTTCCACTCATACTGCTCTTCTAGACAGGGTGAACATAAGAACATAAGAAATAAGGGAAGCTGCAAGAAGCGACCAGGCTTACACGTGGCAGTACCTGTATGAAACACACCTACCTATTTCCATCTGTTATCCCCATCCATAAATTTGTCTAATCTTCTCTTAAAGCTCTCTAGTGTCCTAGCACTAACTACATGATTACTGAGTCCGTTCGACTCATCTACCACTCTATTTGAGAACCAATTTTTTCCTATCTCCTTCCTAAACCTAAATTTTTTAAGCTTGAACCCGTTATTTCTTGTTCTACCCTGGTTGCTGATCCTAAGAATTTTGCTTACATCTCCCTTGTTATAACCCTTATACAACTTAAAGACTTCTATCAGATCCCCTCTTAACCTACGTCTCTCTAGAGAATGTAAATTTAACAGCTTCAACCTCACCTCGTAAGGAATACTCCTCATCCCCTGTATCCTTTTAGTCATTTTCCTCTGTACTGATTCTAATAGACCTATATCTTTCCTGTAATGTGGGGACCAGAACTGCACAGCGTAGTCTAGATGAGGTCTGACCAGCGCCAAGTATAACTTTAATATTACTTCCGGCCTTCTACTTTCAACACTTCTAAAAATTAATCCTAGTACCCTATTTGCTTTGTTTCTGGCTTCTATGCATTGTTTCCCTAGACGGAGTTCAGAGCTAACTATAACTCCTAAATCTTTCTCGTACCCTGTACCTACCAGAGTTTGGTTGTTTAATGTGTATTTGGTTGTTTAATGTGTAAAAGGGTGGAATAAAAAGCTTTTCGTCTCATCAACTCCTCTCCTCTAACTGACTGTCTTCAGCCTCTCTCTCACCGCCGCAATGTTGCATATCTAGCTGTCTTCTACCGCTATTTTCATGCCAACTGCTCTTCTGATCTTGCTAACTGCATGTGTCCCCTCCTTACGCGGCCTCGCTGCACAAGACTTTCTTCTTTCTCTCACCCCTATTCTGTCCACCTCTCTAACGCAAGAGTTAACCAGTATTCTCAATCATTCATCCCTTTCTCTGGTAAACTCTGGAACTCCCTGCCTGCTTCTGTATTTCCACCTTCCTATGACTTGAATTCCTTCAAGAGGGAGGCTTCAAGACACTTATTCATCAATTTTTAACCACTGCTTTGACCCTTTTATGGGACTGGCATTTCAGTTGGCATTTTTTTTTTTATTAGATTTTTGTTGCCCTTGGCCAGTGTCCTTCCTATATATATAAAAAAAAAAAATTAACGTGCAGCATCATACCTGTACTACACAAATTATTCATATAGAATATTGTCTATGATCATTAATGTATGTCTTCAGGTTTTGACCGAATTCAAGCGAATTCAAACTGATCCAACTTTATTCAATCGGATTCAATAAATGATTCGTGTCATCGTGTCGGTCTGAATCAACCTTCGCCGCCTGCTCGCGGTAACACCAGTCCTATCACACACTTTCCCCAAGTCCTTCAACGCCAAAAAAGCAGCACTTCCTTCCCTTTCCAAAAGACATGTCACACTGCTGCCTAACTGCAAAAACCTGATCTACACAACCTCTTCCCTTTCTACAGCCTCACTGCTCCTCCGGGATGGCATTCTCTGTTCTCTGTCCGATTCTCCTTTTGAGAAGCCTCCCGTACACCTTCCCTGCCACACTCAGCAAACTGATGTCCCCTGTAACTGGAGCCTATCACTTTTTTTGTCGTATATATTCAAGGTAACTACACATCCATTTATCCAGAGTTGTGGCACCTTGGAGAGCAATAAAGCACACATTTAGTAACCTCACCACTCTTCAAACACTTGGCAGCAGTGTATCCAAACCTGCACCTCTCCTTTCCCTCATGTCCCTCACAGCCTCTCATACTTCCTCTCCCTTCACTGGTACACTGTACACTGTTTAAATCTTCCCATTCATTCTATTGCAATAATCACTGATTCGTCCTCTTCCTCTACATTTAACAGGCCTTCAAAATATCCCGCACATCTTTCACAGAATGCGTCCTATACTCACTGCCTTCACAGCCTCTTCACTCCCACATGTTTCTTGGCTTGTCCTCTTTATGTCTGTCCACAACATTTTCCTGTTCATCTGTGAGTTTTGTGTCAACCTGAATGTGTGCCCAACCCCTCATCTGCCCTCATCTTTGCATCTTGTACTTCCACTCACCTCTTTGCTTGGTTTCTCTTCTCCGTGCATCTGTTGTATGACCTTTTTTTGCAGCCAGGCTCCATGTGCACGCTTCTTTTCCTCCACAGCCACACTGACCTCCTCACACCACCTCCAGCCCGTCTCACCCCACACACCTGCCCAGCACAACCACAACTCCACTTTTCAGACACTGCCACTCTTATTCCACACTACCCACTTCCACTCATTCACAACCTTTTCCTGGTCCACTCTACTGTCTTCTCCCTCTTCTTCAGCTCACTCTCAGAACTTGCTTTGCCTTACGCCATTGTCACGCCTCTATCCATCCACCTGACATCCCTCCATCCACACATCCAGACACACATCACCCCTTCCTTTCACCTTTGTTTCACTCCACACTGGCACACACACACACACACGAAGGATCAGGCATTTTTTAATAACCTTGACCCTCTCATTGATCTTCCTCCCGCTCCAGACTCTCCCTCCCTCTCCCTCTCCCTCTCTCCGCTCTCCCCTTCACATCCCGCCTCGAAAGCCACGTCAAGGTAACGCACAGATGACAAGGATACGCACTTCAGAGAGAGAGAGAGAGAGAGAGAGAGAGAGAGAGAAGAGAGAGAGAGAGAGAGAGAGAGAGAGAGAGAGAGAGAGAGAGAGAGAGAGAGAAAGAGAGAGAGAGAGAGAGAGAGAGAGAGAGAGAGAGAGAGAGAGAGAGAGAGAGAGGAGAGAGAGAGAGAGAGAGAGAGAGAGAGAGAGAGAGAGAGAGAGAATCTTCCTTTTTTTACTTAGTTTTTTTCAATATTTTTCTTCATTGTTTTTCCTTCTTCCTCAAATAACTTTCTTGATCTTTCCTTTAGTTGAGAGAGAGAGAGAGAGAGAGAGAGAGAGAGAGAGAGAGAGAGAGAGAGAGAGAGAGAGAGAGAGAGAGAGAGAGAGAGAGAGAGAGAGAGAGAGAGAGAGAGAGAGAGAGAATGTTTCACACTGATGTAATTTTTTGGCTCTTTAATTTATCTATTTACTCATTTTTTGCCTACTTGTATTTATTTCTGTTTTTCTTCTTTTCTTCTTTCTGTCTTATCTGGTGAATATTATGAGTCACTTCTCTTATCCCTTCACTCTTTGTGTTGCTGAATGGAATGATCGGAATAATTTCTTCTCGTCTTCATATGAATTATGAAATTTTTTACCTTTCTTCAGTGCGAGTGTGCCCTGGGAGGACCATTGATGTGTGTGTGTGTGTGTGTGTGTGTGTGTGTGTGTGTGTGTGTGTGTATAATAAGTACTTGCCTGCCGTGACTATTATTCCATGTAAGTATGTACGTATGTATGTATGTATGTCTCTTCATTCAGTGAGTATTTAAGCAGTGATGGCCGAGTGGTTAAGGCGTCTGACTAGAAATCAGATGGGATCTTCCCGCGTAGGTTCGAATCCTACTCACTGCGAGACACAGAAACTCCGTTTTGCAGTTTAATATCAACAAACGCAAAGTATTTAGCGTAGGTACAGGAAACCCACACAGTAGGTACATATTAAACAACGAAACTCTGGTAGGTACAGGGTACGAGAAAGGTTTAGGAGTTATAGCTAGCTCTCAACTCCGCCTAGGAAAACAATGCATACAGGCCAGAAACAGGGCAAATAGGGTATCAGGATTCATTTTCAGGAGTGTTAAAAGTACAAGGCCCGAAGTAATATAAAAGTTATACTTGGCGCTGGTCAGACCTCAGCTAGACTACGCTGTGCAGTTTTGGTCCCCACATTACAGGAAAGATATAGGTCTATTAGAATCAGCACAGGGGAGATTGACTAAAAGGATACAGGGGATGAGGAGTATTCCTTACGAGGCGACATTGAAGCTGTTAAATTTACATTCTTTACAGAGACGTAGGTTAAGAGGGGACCTGATAGAAGTCTGTAAGTGGTATAAGGGTTATAACAAGGGGGATGTAAGCAAAATTCTTAGGATCAGCAACCAGGATAGAACAAGAAATAATGGGTTCAAGCTTAAAAAATTTAATTTTCAGGAAAAAGATAGGAAGAAATTGGTTCTCAAATAGAGTGGTAGATGAGTGGAATGGACTCAGTAATCATGTTGTTAGTGCCAGGACATTAGGGAGCTTTAAGAGAAGATTAAACGGGTTTATGGATGGGGATGATAGGCGGAAACAGGTAGGTATATTTCATACAGGGACTGCCACGTGTAAGCCTGGTCGCTTCTTGCAGCTTCCCTTATTTCTTATGTTCTTCTGTTTTTTTTTTGTTTTTTCAACACGGAGCGATCAGGAAGTTAACTACGCGTATTGTCATCATCATATAATTACGTGTAGTGTACATGTGCAACAGAAAAAGGCACTGGTTCCTTCACAGAAAGGGAAAAAAAATAGTGTAGATGCCGGAAAGACGGACACAGGGGCAAGTGAAAGCTGATTGGTGGAGACACAAGTCTTAACTCCAAGCTGTATTTGCAAGAAACGATAAAATTATTTACAGAAAAAAGCACCGGTGGTGGTGACAGGTGTGAACACTGCAAAGGGTAACCTTACCACTCCCCGAGAACGGGAAAACTCACCAAGACCAGCGCGGCTTCATAAAGTGAGATTTCGATAAAGAGAAGATTACCAGATGGACGAAGAGCACGAAGAGAACCAGCGCCCCCTGGGCTGCTTCGCCTTTCTGCGACGTTTACTGCGACTATTCAAGAAGAAGAAATCCAAGAAAAGCAAGGATAAAAACGACGACAAGGAAAACATGAAAGTCAAGAGCCGAGAAGAAGAAGAAGAAGGCGAGAAGAAGAATGACGAGCAAGAAAACGAAGGCGGTGTCCGAACCGAGGACGTGGAAGACGATGGACAGTTCCTGCGACGCCACGTCGCCTTCCTCACCCGGGAGCAGCTGCACAGCCTGGGCGACGGACGTCCCCTGGGCGAGGGCGCCTACGGCTCCGTCAAGCAGCTCACCTATCATGGGACTGAGGCCGTGGTGAAGGAACTCCTGGACGACAGCGAGCCCGAGCAGCTGCTGAAGGAGGCGCGGGTGCTGGCGGAGCTGGACGGGGCGGGCGGAGTGCCGCGCCTCCTGGCGGTGTGCCAGACTCCCCCCGCACTGGTGCAGGAGTTCCTGGGCCAGACGTACAACAAGTACCTGGTGAAGTGCTCGGTGCGGCTGTTCCTCAAGTCGCTGGGCGGCGTCTGCCACCAGCTGCGGCAGGTGCACGCCAAGGGCTTTGTTCATAACGATCTCAAGATAAACAACATCACCTTCACCGGCGCCGTCGGGAACCCAAAGTTCCATATCATTGACTTCGGCGTGGCCTGTCGCGTCGGGGAGGCGCTGGTGGAGGAGCCCTTAGACCTGACGGAGAGAAAGGCCAAGGAGGCGAAGAAGAAGGCGAAACAGGCGATCCGCGGGGACACCATCGAGGACTTCCTGGCGAGCCTGGGCAAGGGCCAGCAGGACAAGAAGGGCGAGGACACCAAGCCCTGCGCCGAGGACTCCGAGGATGAGGCTGCCTGGATGGCACCCGAGGTGCTGGCGGGGGAGCGCGTGCTGCCCTCTGGCGACGTGTACAGCTTCGGCTACCTGCTGGAGTGCCTCACGGAGGACTGTCGCCAGAACTCCCAGGAGAACAACTGTCTGGTGGAGGAGCCGCAGAGCACCTTCCTGGGGGCGCCCCTCATGAGGCTGTCCCACCTGTGCACCCAGTGGGACCCCCGCCGCCGCCCCTCCCTTGCCCAGGTGAGCCAGGCCGTCGAGGCGCTGGCCGAACACCTCAGCGCCAGGCAGCTCG
>NC_087184.1:2755000-2807500 GCF_035594125.1 Scylla paramamosain
GAAGTGAGAAAGCATCTGCAGGAGGTAACTCAGCCCTTCAAAGGATACTTTCACCATGGAGAGGTTACTTGGCACTGAAACGGACACTAAATCAGTGTCTCTTCAACACTGACTCCGTTGATGGCAGTGATGTCTTGAAAGATTATTTTGTTGAGCTGGATGGGAAATTTCATTCTGCGTTCAGTGGTGTGCGTCTGCTCTTGTTGAGACAAACAAAAGCCTTCAGCTTTTTGCAAGTTACCCATTGACTTCACCCACAGAGGAGATGAAAGCTATATCATATAAAACTGATAAAATTGTGGTATCATATGTTGCTAATTTCGTTACGATCGGGCGCGTAGATCCGGAGATATTAGCGTTTGAATAGCGTTACGGAGGGGCCGGGCCGGGTCGTGCCGGGCTGCTCAAAATGAAACAACAACCTCCAGAGTAAACTTGTCTTCGCTCCTAATACTAATAACAACAACAACAACAAAAATAACAACAACAACAGTAAGAATAATAATAATAATAATAATAATAATAACAATAATAATAATAATAATAATAATAATAATAATAATAATAATAATAATAATATTAAGTGGACAAGTGAAACACGATTTTGAAAGGTAAAATATATACCATATGTTTGCATATTTGTTTTTTTTTTCTTTCCATTCTTTATATTTCATATCTGTGACTGTGTTAGCCTCTCTCTCTCTCTCTCTCTCTCTCTCTCTCTCTCTCTCTCTCTCTCTCTCTCTCTCTCTCTCTCTCTCTCTCTCATTCGACTTCTGCTTCCGTCCTCTTCACGTCACTTCCCTCCGTCCCTCTCTTTCTCCCTATTCCCACTCTCCCTTTCCCTGCATCTCCCTGCCCTCTCCCTCCCCACTGAGGAAGTCGCGTGGGGAAGCTGCCGCAAAAATGAGAGATAAACGCAGGTATTTACAGGTAATTGAGCGCACCGTCACCACCTCTTATTATCAAGGAACGAGAGAGAGAGAGAGAGAGAGAGAGAGAGAGAGAGAGAGAGAGAGAGAGAGAGAGAGAGAGAGAGAGAGAGAGAGAGAAAGTAAGAGGTAACAGAATCGCGGCTACTGTGAGTTGCCTCAGACACCTGTGTTTCAGTGAGGAAAACAAGATGAGGCTTAGTAGAGGAGAGGTGGTGTTCTACAGATTGAAAATTAGATCTAAGACCGCCAATCTTGCAGAAGTTAATGAAGAAAAAGTTGAGGCGGTTGTCAAATCACATAGGGTCCATGCCTGAAGACCAGTTCGACCTGGGTAGAGATAAGAAATCAGGCGTTCTGTTGCTTCCCTGCGTGAACTCTTTACTTCCTGAAGGGTTCAACGTCTACGAAAACACGTGGAAAAGTGCAGGGTGGTATCATCAGAGTAGGAGTGGATAGGACATGAAGTTTGGTTTAGAAGATCATCCATGAATAATAGGAAGAGAGTGGGTGACAGGGCAAAACCCTAAGTAACACCACTGTTAATAGATTGAGGATAAATACAGTTACCGTCTACCACAGCAGCAATAGAACGGTCAAGAGGAAAATTTGAGATGAAGTTGCAGAGAGAAGGATAGAAGCCGTATGAGGATAGTTTGGAAATCAAAGCTTAGGGAGCGGAGCCAAAAGTGGCAGATGGAATTCAATACAAAGAAATGCAGTGCGATACAATTTGGCAAGAGTGGCAAGAGACGGATAAGAGAAAAGTCTTGCGCTGCGACGCCGCAGGAGGAGTGGAGACATGCAGGTAGCAAGATCAGAAGAGCTGTCAGCGTGAAAGTAGCGGTAGGCAGTAGATTCAGAGGAGGCAGTACACACCTGCTGAAACGATAATTGCTGAATCACTGAATCAGAAGGTGCTGTGAACTTACCATTAACTCAGCTGTGACCTCACTCAACGTTTGTGTCTCACAACACAAGGGAGCATTCACAGTCTGCCCTCTAAAGACAACTCTCTTGCATCACACAAAACTACTTGCACCTAATTACACACACACCCTTCACTCAAAACTTAAAACAATATGGCGGCACCCCCTCATTACAAAAGCAAACAAGAGAATTCCTTGCCAAAAACTTCCGTAAGGCAGGTCTCCAGTAAAGGTGCCGTGAATTGGGGATCACAAATATCTAGGGAAAAAGGACCAGCTCATTGCCATGATTCTTGGCAAATGTCAAGCCACACAAGTGACTCACCACGGCCAGCCCACCTCTCACCTGACGCCGACAGGGACACCCCTTCACCAGCCAGTGAAACAGAACCACCCCTGCAGCCTTCCTGGCCTGCCTTCTCTTCGCCCGAGGTTCTACAACCGATCCCCTCTCTATCCTGGGTCCTGCAAATGCCTAATTGCCATCTGAGGCCTGCAACCAGCCCACCCGCCGAATTAGATCCTGCAACCGGCCCACCCGTCGCTCGATGTTCTGCAACAGTAGAACCTGTCCTGCAGCCGGCCCACCGGCCGCCCGAGATCCTGCAGCCGGCCCACACGCCGCCCGAGGTCCTGCAACCAGCTCATCCGCCACCCGAGATCCTGCAACCAGCCCACCCGCCGCCCGAGGGCCTGCAGCCGGCCCCTACTCTGCCCATGGTCCTGCAACCAGCCCATCCTCAGCCCGGGGATGGGCATCCAGCCCCTCCACCCCTCGAGGAGCTCCAGACACCTCTTATGCAGCAGGGGGATGGGGATGACTCGTGGCCAAATCCTACACCGTCTCCTCACCTGCGGCTCACCTTATCACCATCCGGCAATGCGAGGTCACCAATGACGCTCCCAGCATCCCTGTCTCCATTCAGTCCGCAGGTAGCGCAGCCAACACTGGGGAATACGCAGGAAAACAACAAAATTATTGACGATCTAGCTGTTAAAGTTCATAAACTCACACAAGACACTGAAACAATAATATGCAAGATAGAAACAAAAAAGTTGGAGGTCGAACTACTGAACACAGAAGTCAAAACTGCCTACACAACAATCGAATCCCTTCAACAGCGAATAAGTGTTAGAAAGACAAAATACATTCAACAGTGAACAGCAGCTTTGTGTTGCCAATCCTCCACCTCCTAGCACTCTCATCCCCCGCCGGCCAAGGTAAAGTACCAACACTGTCCCAACATATCCACTGCTCAAAACGGTATTTCACAAATGTCAATCAGCGTTCATTCCACTCACTCCACTGCCTACCCTCCCCCACCCCGTCCGATGCCCCACCCTGCCTATCCTCCCAAACCACGTCCGATGCCCCACGCTGCCCCACCAGCACCTGCTCAGCTGGGTGCTCATGGTCGTACGCCCGGTAGGTGGACGCTAGATAACTCCTTAAGGCCTCGAAGATCAGGGTTCAGAACGCACACCAAATACACTCTGGGGAACACACTCCGAAGCAACATTTTCACTACACAATACGCACAATACGCACTGCCGAAGAATCTTTCCATCCACAAATATGCAGCAGCGTAATCAGAAGAAACTAGGAAGCTACAATATCGGTGAATTCAACCACAAACAGTTGACGTGTAGGTACGACCACAAGCTGAGGTGTGAAGGATGCCATACACTTGGACACAAATCTCGCCTATGTAGTTACTACAGCGGTTAGGGATGTGGCGAGGAGGATGCTGCCGATGTGTTTGATATTAAAAACGATTTCATAACTATTTAACATACAAACACCCGGTCTCTACAGTCAA
Source organism: Scylla paramamosain (assembly GCF_035594125.1). Lineage (NCBI taxonomy): Eukaryota > Metazoa > Arthropoda > Malacostraca > Decapoda > Portunidae > Scylla > Scylla paramamosain. The sequence continues at coordinate 2,758,682 of NC_087184.1, forward strand.
ACCTTGATGACATTAAGCATCTTGTACACGAAAGAAATGTCGATTTGTTGTGTTACCGAGACGTGGCTTCGTAATGAAATTGCTGATGAACATGTAACCATTCCTAACTTCACAACACACAGGTGTGATGGTGGACGTGGCGGAGGAGTCTGCATATATGTAAGCAAGCAACTGAAGGCAAGTGTGATAAAACTACCTACTCCTAAGCAGTCCGGTGTCCAGGACTTATGGACGAGTGTACAGTGCCGTAAGTTGCCAGCTTTTATTATAGGTTGTGTTTAAAGACACCCCAAGACCCCAGCTTCCTCTTCTGAATATGTCCAAGATGTGTTGAAACAATTGTCTGTATGTAAGAAATGGCTTTATATGTTTATGTGATTTTAATGATGATTTATTTTCCAAGAAAAACAAAATTAATGGTATTATCAGAAATAGCAGACTCACACCAATGATAAATGAGTACACTAGGATGACGTCAACCACAACCACAGTGCTGGATCTGATCATTAATAATAAACCAGAAAGTGTTTTAGCCACCTCTGTTGTTCCTGGGCCAGCAACTCATCGTGACCTAATTGGTATTACAATAAATATCATGAAGACAGAGAGAGCATGAACTAAAAACTTTTTGTCTTCTTGCTAAATAAAACAAGGGCTCCTTTTGTGAGCTACTCATGCTAGAATCCCATCATTTTTATCAAATACTGACCACAGGCGACGTTGATCTGCAACATGATATTTTAATACTAATTTAATCACTTGTCGGGATGAGTGTGCTCCTTTAGTAACTAAGGCAGTAAGCAGACCTGCAGCGCCTTGGCTCACTGAGGGTTTGCGTGTAGCAGTGAGGCAGCGTGACGACACCCGCACCAAGCTGAGGAGAGACAGACCCAATATTTGCCTGCAACAGCAATGCGCGAGTGAGAAGAAAGAAATAAAGTCTCTTACTGGTGCTGATAAAAAAAATATATATATATTATCTTAAAAAGTTTAATAAAAGCAAGCAAAATTCATCGGCCATATGGAATGTGATAGAAGAACTAGTTCCCAGCAAGAAAAGTAGATCGAGAAAAAACATGAACTTCATAATGTCTTTGAAAAAGCAGAAGACTTTAATCATTTCTTTGCAAATGTAGGAAAGACAACATATGACAACGCAGCAGACACTAGTGCAGTCAGTCATCCCCCCTGCACCCTTCTTTTCATAAAGTACAGCAGTGTGACTGAAAAATTCAGACCCAAGCCAGTAGACACCAACACACTCATATTAACAGTAAAAAGTAAAATTGAAACACATTCTATGGGCTCAGATGGAATTTTGCTCAAATTTATCAAGGAAGCCTTATATCTTATTACATCGTACCTAACATGCGTCATAAATGGCTCAATTGTTACCACAGTATTTCCTCAGGCTTGGAAAAACGCATGTGTCGTTCCTTTGCTAAGGAAAGGTGAGTTTAATGATTCAAACAATTATCGTCCTGTTCCTCTTTTACCGATGTTCTCCAAGATATCGGAAAAAAAATGTATGTCAACAGCTTTTACAATTTTTAAAGGATAACAAATACATTTCTAACAGCCAGCATGGCTTTAGACCTAATCTCTCTACTGAGTCTGCGCTAACTATTATAACAGATAATACTTACAGTAATATTGACCACAAGAGAGTGTCACTGTTGATGCTGTGTGATTTGTCTAAAGCATTCGACAGTGTCAGCCATGACATCCTCCTGGGAAAGTGTTGTGACCTCAACATAGACTCCTTCAACAACTATTTATACAATATGACTCAGCCACTCAAACTGCAAAGGGCAACATCTACCAAAGTAAATGTCCATTTCGGTGTCCCTCAAGGCAACATCCTTGGACCAGTATTGTTCACTATACATCTTAATGACATGGCTAAGTGCATCAGTGACTGTACTTTATTTCATGACACTCAGTTTCTTCACAGTGGTCCTATAGCAGACCTAGAGAATATCATTAACCCTTGTTAAGGCAAAACAATATTTTCTCAAGAATGGGTTAATGATCAACACTAATAAAACACAGTGCATATTTCTCGGTGCCAGACACTTGCTGTCACTGTTGCCTCAAGACACTGTCATTAGATATGATGGTATTTTTTTATGTATTTTATTTATCTTTTTTTTTTTTTTTTTCACTACAAACTTGGTTTTACAATGGCTTATAACAACATTTTATTAAATTTTACTAAAATTTTATTTTTCTGTAATTGTATTTTTACTTCGTGCTTTACCTTTGTCTTACTCTTAGCTCTTTTACTATAGACTTACTTTTATTTGCCCAGTTTTATGTTTACCGATATTTAACTAATTTTACAATGACTTTTATTTGTTTCAGTATCAGTCATTAGGGCAATGATGTACATAAAAGAATGAATGAAATTACATGGGTACAGGGCACAACCACTGGGCTCTCGCAGAGCTTTGAGCTACAGAGATCTCAATATTCAGCAATTTCTCGATGTGCGTGGTGTTTCCATTGTTGCATTGCTGACACCTTCTCTCGTCAGTCGCCTTCCATCAATAATTAACCTCTCTATAAAGAGTTGCATAGTGATAAGACCACCACAGATGACAGTGAAGGAAGGAAAATGAAGCAGCACAGAGACGGACAGACATGGACACGTGGGAACACGAGGGAGGCTGCAGGAAGGCATGTATGTTATGTGGGCGATGAGTGAACCGCTGATTCTATAAACAAAGGGAAATATTCTCTTTATTCCTGTGTGATTGCTGCTTTTAGCCCAAGGGATTGTTAATACTGCTGCTACTACTAATAATATTAATAACTACAATATACCTCACAATGAAAATTATCAAACTTCTACCAAGTCGCAAATTTATGTAACCTCTCTTTTTTTATTACCATTTAATGGCATTCGAGAGTTTACAATACGTCTAAGTCTTCAGTGTCCATAATACTGCTAGTACTACTTGTAGCAGTAGTAGTAGTAGTAGTAGTAGTAGTAATAATTACCTATCATCAGCCACTTGGCGCAATGATTGTTACATTAAGTTCATAATATGTCAGTTTATCCAGAAATTGCTCAGTTTTTTGTGATAACACAGAAAACGGTCCTTTATATAAGACGAACAATAGTATATCTATTCCTGGGTTTGTTAGGCTGAAGCACTACATGTTACGTAATGAAATTTGAAAATAAAAGAATTCGAATTGCTGCTTCAAAACAATGAACACTAATGAAAAGTTAAATGTTAGGAAGGTTGGTGCAGAGAAAGATACAGGCGGTGTTTCCAGGCGGTTCCTCCCTTGAAGACCAAGAGATTGATCTCAAAGTGTGAGACCTGCTGGATCACATTTGACAGTCACACACAACATCGTTCAAGTTTTCTCTAATACTAACTCGCTTCAAGAGGGCAGAGCAGGCAAGCAGAGGTCGCTGCCTTAATGAATGATTGCCTCACAGACACACGCACATTTGAGGGCAACAAACACAGAGGCAACACCCGAGGCGCTCACAGCAAAAGGTTCCCGCCTCGCCTCGCTGGCAAGCTGATTCCTCGACTCGCGTCAACCCAACTCATTTTTCATCGCAAGTCGGCAATTTTCTTTTCGATGCAAAATTAAATCACTTTCGGAAACTTGGGACCAAATTTGTTCAGGCCGGGGAAAGACTTGGTGGACGCGGTGGAGGAGCAGGCGGCCGACTGCAGCTGGCTGGATCTGGGCCCAAGGTCCACGCCAGCCTCCTCTTCTGCTCCACCTACGAAATTGTTAGCGTCACTTGCAGCCCCTGACAGCCCAAGGAGACGCCACCACACACCCTACGGCAAATACTGCCAGCCCAGGAGCCCTTTAGGGGAGGACCGTGCTTCCTCCATGGCAGTGTCCGGCGAATGGTGGGTGGCTCTTGGTCACCATGACCTCGCGTTCACTGTGAGGGGCTGCAAGCGTCGACGCCATTGCCCATTGGATTTAAATGGACCCTGAAGGAAAGAAGGGTTCGCCTCTATGTATCGTGTATCATCATTGTGGAACGCATCGTGTATTGTCATCGTGAATTATCATCGTGTATTATCATCGTGGGACGCATCGTGTATTATCATCGTGTATTGTCATCGTGTATTATCATCGTGTATTATCATCGTGTATTATCATCGTGTATTATCATCGTGGGACGCATCGTGTATTATCATCGTGTATTGTCATCGTGTATTATCATCGTGGAGCGCATCGTGTATTATCATCGTGTATTATCATCGTGGGACGCATCGTGTATTATCATCGTGTATTGTCATCGTGTATTATCATCGTGGAGCGCATCGTGTATTATCATCGTGTATTATCATCGTGGGACGCATCGTGTATTATCATCGTGTATTATCATCGTGTATTATTATCGTGTATTATCATCGTGTATTATCATCGTGGGACGCATCGTGTATTATCATCGTGGGACGCATCGTGTATTATCATCGTGTATTATCATCGTGTATTATCATCGTGGGACGCATCGTGTATTATCATCGTGTATTATCATCGTGTATTATCATCGTGTATTATCATCGTGGGACGCATCGTGTCTTATCATCGTGTATTATCATCGTGTATTATCATCGTGTATTATCATCGTGTATTATCATCGTGTATTATCATCGTGGGACGCATCGTGTATTATCATCGTGTATTATCATCGTGTATTATCATCGTGGGACGCATCGTGTATTATCATCGTGTATTATCATCGTGGGACGCATCGTGTATTATCATCGTGTATTATCATCGTGGAACGCATTGCATCATGTAATCATCGTTGTATCATCGCTTTACTTACACTAACACAACACAAAACAACACAACACACGGAAGAGAACCTTTTTGGGGAGAAAGGAGCTTCTTTCATCACACACAACACAACACACAACACAACACAACACAACACACACACGGAAGAGGACCTCTTTGGGGAGAGAGGATCATCTTTCATCACACACAACACAACACAACACAACACACACACGGAAGAGGACCTCTTTGGGGAGAGAGGATCATCTTTCATCACACACAACACAACACAACACAACACACACAACACGAACACAAACACAACACAAACAAAACACAACACAAACACAAACACAACACAAACACAACACAAACAAAACACAACACAAACACAAACACAACACAAACACAACACAAAACACAACATAACACAACACAAACACAACACACACACAAACACACACACACACACATACACATAATATTATCTAACATAATAACATCATAATTACAAACACAGCAACAATAGGGAGAGATAATGACAATATGTAATAGTACAAACGGTTCCTGGCTGCAATGACTCAAATTCAATTCACACTCTGTCACTCGCCTGCAGCTCAACAAAATAATCTTTCAAGACATCATTGCCATCAACGGAGTCACTGTTGAAGAGAAACTGATTCCGTGTCCGTTTCAGTGCCACAGTAACCTCTCCAGGGCGAAAGTATCCTTTGAAGGGCTGAGTTACCTCATGCACATGCTTTCTCACTTCAGTCACAAAGACCAGTTCATAATAATGTATTCCCTCGTATCTATATAGGCCTACCACTCTCTCCTCTATTCTCTCCACAGGCCCAATTAAAGCATCATAACACAAACCGGTCTACCATCCAGCCAACTCTCTCAAAACACCAGTACTTTTTACCTCCTCATTTCTTACTCTATCGATCCCACCATGTTACTCCACACACACTCCACAAACACTTCGTTTCCTGTACACTTAACAGTTTCTTCTCCGCTGCTCCCGTGTTCCATGTTTCAGCACCACACGGCACAGCGGATACCACTATTCCCACATATAACTCTCTCTCTGTACACTCACACCAGTGTCCTTTGCTTGAGGATCTTTCTTAGTCCACCAAAAACTTTTCCTGCTTCTTTCACTCCGCACTTCACCTCTGTCTCAACTCTTGTGTCCACTGTGACTTGATCCCAAGTACTTGAAACAATCCACCTCTTCCACCTCCTCTCCACTTAATCTTGCATACCTCCCTCCACCACCTCTCCCTCCACTCACGCCACCACCAACTCTCACACATGTCCTGCCATATACACAGAAACGCTTCCCTCCTTACAACACCTGGAACTGTGAAACTTTTTAAAAACTTGTGAATACCTTTCTTCTCTCTCAGCACTCTACCTACTACATCTTTCCAAATCTTCCTATTCTCTGCTTTCTTCCTGTTACAAAACCTTCAGTTATCAGAGAAGTGCCACCCAATGGGCCCTCGGGCTTATGCATTCGTGCTTTCCAGTGGGTCGCCTTCGTTGATTCATATAATAATAATAATAACAAGCTGCCTCCAACTCCACAAACTTTGAAAACGTCCCATACTTTTCTTACCAGTTGTCACCGCCAGCAGGCGGCGAAGGTTGATTCAGACCCACACGATGACACGAATCATTTATTGAATCCGATTGAATCCGGTTGGATCCGCTTGAATTCGCTTGAATTCGGTCAAAACCTGAAGACATACATTAATGATCATAGACAATATTCTATATGAATAATTTGTGTAATACAGGTATGATTGTGCACGTTACTTATAGGATAATGTATTCGTACACAGACAGTTGTTACACCACGGACTGAGTTTGTTTGCTTGTAGAGGCAAGCACCAGGGACTGTGTTTGCTTACAGAGGCAAGCACCAGGGACTGTGTTTGCTTACAGAGGCAAGCACCAGGGACTGTGTTTGCTTACAGAGGCAAGCACCATGGACTGTGTTTGCTTACAGAGGCAACCAGGGACTGAGTTTGTTTGCTTGTAGAGGCAAGCACCAGGGACTGTGTTTGTTTGCTTGCTGAGGCAACCACCAGGGACTGTGCTTACAGAGGCAACCAGGGACTGGTTTGTTTGCTTAAAGAAACAACCAGGGACTGAGTTTGTTTGCTTAAAGAAACAACCAGGGACTGGTTTGTTTGCTTAAAGAAACAACCAGGGACTGAGTTTGTTTGCTTAAAGAAACAACCAGGGACTGAGTTTGTTTGCTTAAAGAAACAACCAGGGACTGAGTTTGTTTGCTTAAAGAAACAACCAGGGACTGGTTTGTTTGCTTAAAGAAACAACCAGGGACTGAGTTTGTTTGCTTGCAGAGGCAACCAGAAATGAGTTTGTATACTTACAGAGGCTACCACCAGAGCCTGAGTTTGTTTGCTTGCAGAGGCTACTGCCAAGGACAGAGGTTGTATGTTTACTGAGGCAACCACCAGGGACTGAGTTACTGAGTTTGTTTGCTTACAGAGGCAACCACCAGGGACTGAGTTACTGAGTTTGTTTGCTTACAGAGGCAACCACCAGGGACTGAGTTACTGAGTTTGTTTGCTTACAGAGGCAACCACCAGGGACTGAGTTACTGAGTTTGTTTGCTTGCTGAGGCAACCACCAGGGACTGAGTTTGTTTGCTTGCTGAGGCAACCGGAACTGAGTTTTTATACTTACAGAGGCTAGCACCAGAGACTGAGGTTGTTTGCTTGCTGAGGCTACCACCAGGGACTGAGGCTGTTTGCTTGCTGAGGCTACCACCAGAGACTGAGTTTGTATGCTTATACCAGGGAACGAGTTTGTATGCTTGCAGAGATCAGACACTATCAGGGAGAGAGCTTGTGTGCTGGCAGACACCAGACACCATAAGGAAGGGAGTCTGTGTACTTGCAGGGATCAGACACCATCAAGGAGTAAGCTGGTGTGCTTACAGAGACCGAACACCATCAGAGAGTGAGCTTGTGTGCTTGTAGGGAGCAGACACCCTCAGGGACTGAGCTTGTGTGCTTGCAGGGAGCAGATACAATCAGGAAGTGAGCTTGTGTGCTTGCAGAGTATCAGGCTCCATCAGGGAGTGCATTTGTATGCTTGCATAGGCTAGACATCACCAGAGGGTGAGCTTGTGTGCTTACAGGGATCAGACACCATCAGGGAGTGAGACTGTGTGCTTGTAGAGACCAGACTTCATCAGGAAGTGAGCTTGTGTGCTTGCAGGGATCAAGACACCACCAGGGGTGGTTAGACACCACCAGACGGTGAGCTTGTGTGCTTGTAGAGGCTAAACACTACCAGGGAGTGGTTTGTGTGCTTATGGCTGTGTACTTACAGAGGACAGAGGCGAGATGCTATCATTGGTTACCTGCAACGACGCTCAAGCGAGGGGTTTGAGTGTCTTGGACTCAGACATCTTGCATGAACAAGAGAGGAAGCAAGGTCACTCCAGATGGACTCTTAACTCTTGGAGCCGAACTGGACGTGGTAGACCAGGGGGAGGACAAGGATTCTTCAATGCTTGCACGTGACAACCGAGTCACGGGAGTCTCACCAGGGGGAGCACATCGTAAGAAGAAAGACCACTAGAGATCCTGACATCTTTGAGGTAGTGTTGATGTAAGGAGATGAAGGATGCTTGTTATGACATGAGGCTAAGATGAGGCCGGCCTTCTCGCCGTCGCTAATGGATAACGATGGACAAGGTAGGAACCCAGGCAGTAACTGAGGACGATTGGGAAACTTTGCTGAGGACACTCGTGCAGGGAGGACGTGTGTCGGTGCAGAGACAGAAGTAGATAGACATACCTGGAGCACCTGTCAGAAAGGGCGTGCGCGTTACTTAACGATTACCCCAAGACCCAAACACGTAAGTGTAACAACTGTCTGTCAACATCTAGTCTGTCTGTCATCATCTACCTTTCCTTCTTGCTGGAAGTTTGCCTACATTCAACCTGTTCCTAAAAAGGGTGACCGTTCTAATCCCTCAAACTACCGTCCTATTGCTTTAATTTCCTGCCTATCTAAAGTTTTTCAATCTATCCTCAACAGGAAGATTCTTAAACATCTATCACTTCACAACCTTCTATCTGATCGCCAGTATGGGTTCCGTCAGGGCCGCTCTACTGGTGATCTTCTGGCTTTCCTTACTGAGTCTTGGTCATCCTCTTTTAGAGATTTTGGTGGAACTTTTGCTGCTGCCTTGGACATATCAAAAGCTTTTGATAGAGTCTGGCACAAAGCTTTGATTTCCAAACTACCCTCCTACGGTTTCTATCCTTCTCTCTGTAACTTCATCTCAAGTTTCCTTTCTGACCGTTCTATTGCTGCTGTGGTAGACGGTCTCTGTTCTTCTCCTAAATCTATTAACAGTGGTGTTCCTCAGGGTTCTGTCCTGTCACCCACTCTCTTCTTATTATTCATTAATGATCTTCTAAACCAAACTTCTTGTCCTATCCACTCCTACGCTGATGATACCACCCTGCACTTTTCCACGTCTTTTCATAGACGTCCAACCCTTCAGGAGGTAGACATATCACGCAGGGAAGCCACAGAACGCTTGACTTCTGATCTTTCTAAAATTTATGATTGGGGCAGAGCAACCTTGGTATTGTTCAATGCCTCAAAAACTCAATTCCTCCATCTATCAACTCGACACAACCTTCCAGACAACTATCCCCTCTTCTTCAATGACCCTCAACTGTCCCCCTCTTCTACACTGAACATCCTCGGTCTGTTCTTTACTTATAATCTGAAATGGAAACTTCACATCTCATCTCTAGCTAAAACAGCTTCTATGAAGTTAGGTGTTCTGAGACGTCTCCGCCAGTTTTTCTAACCCCCCCCAGCTGCTAACTCTGTACAAGGGCCTTATCCGTCCATGTATGAAGTATGCTTCACATGTCTGGGGGGGGTTCCACTCATACTGCTCTACTAGACAGGGTGAACATAAGAACATAAGAAATAAGGGAAGCTGCAAGAAGCGACCAGGCTTACACGTGGCAGTCCCTGTATGAAACACACCTACCTATTTCCATCTGTTATCCCCATCCATAAACTTGTCTAATCTTCTCTTAAAGCTCTCTAGTGTCCTAGCACTAACTACATGATTACTGAGTCTGCTCCACTCATCTACCACTCTATTTGAGAACCAATTTTTTCCTATCTCCTTCCTAAACCTAAATTTTTTAAGCTTGAACCCGTTATTTCTTGTTCTACCCTGGTTGCTGATCCTAAGAATTTTGCTTACATCTCCCTTGTTATAACCCTTATACCACTTAAAGACTTCTATCAGATCCCCTCTTAACCTACGTCTCTCTAGAGAATGTAAATTTAACAGCTTCAACCTCGCCTCGTAAGGAATACTCCTCATCCACTGTATCCTTTTAGTCATTCTCCTCTGTACTGACTCTAATAGACCTATATCTTTCCTGTAATGTGGGGACCAGAACTGCACAGCGTAGTCTAGATGAGGTCTGACCAGCGCCAAGTATAACTTTAATATTACTTCCGGCCTTCTACTTTCAACACTTCTAAAAATTAATCCTAGTACCCTATTTGCTTTGTTTCTGGCTTCTATGCATTGTTTCCCTAGACGGAGTTCAGAGCTAACTATAACTCCTAAATCTTTCTCGTACCCTGTACCTACCAGATTTTGGTTGTTTAATGTGTATTTGGTTGTTTAATGTGTAAAAGGGTGGAATCAAAAGCTTTTCGTCTCATCAACTCCTCTCCTCTAACTGACTGTCTTCAGCCTCTCTCTCACCGCCGCAATGTTGCATATCTAGCTGTCTTCTACCGCTATTTTCATGCCAACTGCTCTTCTGATCTTGCTAACTGCATGTGTCCCATCCTTCCGCGGCCTCGTTGCACAAGACTTTCTTCTTTCTCTCACCCCTATTCTGTCCACCTCTCTAACGCAAGAGTTAACCAGTATTCTCAATCATTCATCCCTTTCTCTGGTAAACTCTGGAACTCCCTGCCTGCTTCTGTATTTCCACCTTCCTATGACTTGAATTCCTTCAAGAGGGAGGTTTCAAGACACTTATTCATCAATTTTTAACCACTGCTTTGACCCTTTTATGGGACTGGCATTTCAGTTGGCATTTTTTTTTTATTAGATTTTTGTTGCCCTTGGCCAGTGTCCTTCCTATATATAAAAAAAAAAAATTAACGTGCAGCATCATACCTGTACTACACAAATTATTCATATAGAATATTGTCTATGATCATTAATGTATGTCTTCAGGTTTTGACCGAATTCAAGCGAATTCAAACTGATCCAACTTTATTCAATCGGATTCAATAAATGATTCGTGTCATCGTGTCGGTCTGAATCAACCTTCGCCGCCTGCTCGCGGTAACACCAGTCCTATCACACACTTTCCCCAAGTCCTTCAACGCCAAAAAAGCAGCACTTCCTTCCCTTTCCAAAAGACATGTCACACTGCTGCCTAACTGCAAAAACCTGATCTACACAACCTCTTCCCTTTCTACAGCCTCACTGCTCCTCCGGGATGGCATTCTCTGTTCTCTGTCCGATTCTCCTTTTGAGAAGCCTCCCGTACACCTTCCCTGCCACACTCAGCAAACTGATGTCCCCTGTAACTGGAGCCTATCACTTTTTTTGTCGTATATATTCAGGGTAACTACACATCCATTTATCCAGAGTTGTGGCACCTTGGAGAGCAATAAAGCACACATTTAGTAACCTCCTCACCACTCTTCAAACACTTGGCAGCAGTGTATCCAAACCTGCACCTCTCCTTTTCCTCATGTCCCTCACAGCCTCTCATACTTCCTCTCCCTTCACTGGTACACTGTACACTGTTTAAATCTCCCCATTCATTCTATTGCATCCTGAATGTGTGCCCAACCCCTCATCTGCCCTCATCTTTGCATCTTGTACTTCCACTCACCTCTTTGCTTGGTTTCTCTTCTCCGTGCATCTGTTGTATGACCTTTTTTGCAGCCAGGCTCCATGTGCACGCTTCTTTTCCTCCACAGCCACACTGACCTCCTCACACCACCTCCAGCCCGTCTCACCCCACACACCTGCCCAGCACAACCACAACTCCACTTTTCAGACACTGCCACTCTTATTCCACACTACCCACTTCCACTCATTCACAACCTTTTCCTGGTCCACTCTACTGTCTTCTCCCTCTTCTTCAGCTCACTCTCAGAACTTGCTTTGCCTTACGCCATTGTCACGCCTCTATCCATCCACCTGACATCCCTCCATCCACACATCCAGACACACATCACCCCTTCCTTTCACCTTTGTTTCACTCCACACTGGCACGTCCAATCTTTCCTCCATAAACATTCTTCCTGTCATCTCTCTTTCACCCGCATTCACACCACGTCCATGCACATTCTCAACTTCTACATAATAGCAATAAAATAAAATAAAAAATGCAGCCAAATCAACAGAACATAATAAATACACTAATTATGGGTCTGTGATTTGCTACTCAAGTAAATTAGGTATTTTGTTTTCTCCTACACCACACACACACACACACACACACACACACACACACACACACGAAGGATCAGGCATTTTTTAATAACCTTGACCCTCTCATTGATCTTCCTCCCCCTTCAGACTCTCCCTCCCTCTCCCTCGCCCTCTATCCGCTCTCCCTTTCACATCCCGCCTCCAAAGCCACGTCAAGGTAACGCACAGATGACAAGGATGCACACTTCAGAGAGAGAGAGAGAAAGAGAGAGAGAGAGAGAGAGAGAGAGAGAGAGAGAGAGAGAGAGAGAGAGAGAGAGAGAGAGAGAGAGAGAGAGAGAGAGAGAGAGAGAGAGAGAGAGAGAGAGAGAATGTTTCACAGTGATGTAATTTTTTGGCTCTTTATCTATTTACTCATTTTTTGCCTACTTGTATTTATTTCTGATTTTTCTTCTTTTCTTCTTTCTGTCTTATTTGGTGAATATTATGAGTCACTTCTCTTATCCCTTCACTCTTTGTGTTGCTGAATGGAATGATCGGAATGTTTTCTTCTCGTCTTCATATGAATTATGAATTTTTTTACCTTTCTTCAGTGCGAGTATGCCCTGGGAGGACCATTGATGTGTGTGTGTGTGTGTGTGTGTGTGTGTGTGTGTGTGTGTGTGTGTGTGTGTGTGTGTGTATAATAAGTACTTGCCTGCCGTGACTATTATTCCATGTAAGTATGTACGTATGTATGTATGTATGTCTCTTCATTCAGTGAGAATTTAAGCAGTGATGGCCGAGTGGTTAAGGCGTCTGACTAGAAATCAGATGGGATCTTCCCGCGTAGGTTCGAATCCTACTCACTGCGAGACACAGAAACTCCGTTTTGCAGCTTAATATCAACAAACGCAAAGTATTTAGCGTAGGTACAGGAAACCCACACAGTAGGTACATATTAAACAACGAAACTCTGGTAGTACAGGGTACGAGAAAGGTTTAGGAGTTATAGCTAGCTCTCAACTCCGCCTAGGAAAACAATGCATACAGGCCAGAAACAGGGCAAATAGGGTATCAGGATTCATTTTCAGGAGTGTTAAAAGTACAAGGCCCGAAGTAATATTAAAGTTATACTTGGCGCTGGTCAGACCTCAGCTAGACTACGCTGTGCAGTTTTGGTCCCCACATTACAGGAAAGATATAGGTCTATTAGAATCAGCACAGAGGAGATTGACTAAAAGGATACAGGGGATGAGGAGTATTCCTTACGAGGCTACACTGAAGCTGTTGAATTTACATTCTTTACAGAGACGTAGGTTAAGAGGGGGACCTGATAGAAGTCTGTAAGTGGTATAAGGGTTATAACAAGGGGGATGTAAGCAAAATTCTTAGGATCAGCAACCAGGATAGAACAGGAAATAACGGGTTCAAGCTTGAAAAATTTAATTTTTAGGAAAAAGATAGGAAGAAATTGGTTCTCAAATAGAGTGGTAGATGAGTGGAACGGACTCAGTAATCATGTTGTTAGTGCTAGGACATGAGGGAGTTTTAAGAGAAGATTAGACGGGTTTATGGATGGGGATGATAGGCGGAAACAGGTAGGTATATTTCATACAGGGACTGCCACGTGTAAGCCTGGTCGCTTCTTGCAGCTTCCCTTATTTCTTATGTTCTGTTCTTTTTCAACACGGAGCGATCAGGAAGTTAACTACGAGTATTGTCATCATCATATAATTACGTGTAGTGTACATGTGCAACAGAAAAAGGCACTGGTTCCTTCACAGAAAGGGAAAAAAAATAGTGTAGATGCCGGAAAGACGGGCACATGGGCAAGTGGAAGCTGATTGGTGGAGACACAAGTCTTAACTCCAAGCTGTATTTGCAAGAAACGATAAAATCATTTACAGAAAAAAGCACCGGTGGTGGTGACAGGTGTGAACACTGCAAAGGGTAACCTTACCACTCCCCGAGAACGGGAAAACTCACCAAGACCAGCGCGGCTTCATAAAGTGAGATTTCGATAAAGAGAAGATTACCAGATGGACGAAGAGCACGAAGAGAACCAGCGCCCCCTGGGCTGCTTCGCCTTTCTGCGACGTTTCCTGCGACTATTCAAGAAGAAGAAATCCAAGAAAAGCAAGGATAAAAACGACGACAAGGAAAACATGAAAGTCAAGAGCCGAGAAGAAGAAGAAGAAGGCGAGAAGAAGAATGACGAGCAAGAAAACGAAGGCGGTGTCCGAACCGAGGACGTGGAAGACGATGGACAGTTCCTGCGACGCCACGTCGCCTTCCTCACCCGGGAGCAGCTGCACAGCCTGGGCGACGGACGTCCCCTGGGCGAGGGCGCCTACGGCTCCGTCAAGCAGCTCACCTATCATGGGACTGAGGCCGTGGTGAAGGAACTCCTGGACGACAGCGAGCCCGAGCAGCTGCTGAAGGAGGCGCGGGTGCTGGCGGAGCTGGACGGGGCGGGCGGAGTGCCGCGCCTCCTGGCGGTGTGCCAGACTCCCCCCGCACTGGTGCAGGAGTTCCTGGGCCAGACGTACAACAAGTACCTGGTGAAGTGCTCGGTGCGGCTGTTCCTCAGGTCGCTGGACGGCGTCTGCCACCAGCTGCGGCAGGTGCACGCCAAGGGCTTTGTTCATAACGATCTCAAGATGAACAACATCACCTTCACCGGCGCCGTCGGGAACCCAGAGTTCCATATCATTGACTTCGGCGTGGCCTGTCGCGTCGGGGAGGCGCTGGTGGAGGAGCCCTTAGACCTGACGGACAGAAAGGCCAAGGAGGCGAAGAAGAAGGCGAAACAGGCGATCCGCGGGGACACCATCGAGGACTTCCTGGCGAGCCTGGGCAAGGGCCAGCAGGACAAGAAGGGCGAGGACACCAAGCCCTGCGCCGAGGACTCCGAGGATGAGGCTGCCTGGATGGCGCCCGAGGTGCTGGCGGGAGAGCGCGTGCTGCCCTCTGGCGACGTGTACAGCTTCGGCTACCTGCTGGAGTGCCTCACGGAGGACTGTCGCCAGAACTCCCAGGAGAACAACTGTCTGGTGGAGGAGCCGCAGAGCACCTTCCTGGGGGCGCCCCTCATGAGGCTGTCCCACCTGTGCACCCAGTGGGACCCCCGCCGCCGCCCCTCCCTTGCCCAGGTGAGCCAGGCTGTCGAGGCGCTGGCCGAACACCTCAGCGCCAGGCAGCTCGCCGCGCGGCTGCACTTCCAAGACGACGACGAGTGAGCGGCGCGAGAACGTCCACAGGATCCACAAAAAATGTAATAAAAATTATAAAATAAACAAAATAAACAAAAAATAAAATAAAAATACGGAAAATAAATACAAAATGAAGATGTATTTAAAATAATTAAAAAAAGATGTATGTATATTGCCATGATGTATGTAATGTGAAAAGTGAAATTATTTAAAAATGTAAATATTGCAATGGTGATGTATGTAATGTGAAATGCTTAACTATTTCAAAATGTAAATATTGCAATGGTGATGCATGTACAGATTGTAAAATATATTGTATATTGCAGTGATGTACCTATGTAATGTAAAATGTGAAAAACTGTCAAAAATGTATGTATTCCAGTTCTTCCCCTTCTTCTTCTTCTTCTTCTTCTTCTTCTTCTTCTTCTTCTTCTTCTTCCTCTTTTTTATTTTTTCTTCTCTTTCACATTCTTCTTCTTCTACGTCTGATTCACATTCTTCTTTTTCTTCTTACATTCTTCTTCTTCTTCTTCTTCTTTCCTTCTTCTTCTCACATTCTTCTTATTCTTCTACTTCTTCTTCTTCTCTTTCTTCTTCTCCTTCTTCTTCCTCCTCTTCTTTTTTCTTTCTTTCTTTTTCCTTCTTCTTCTTCTTCTTCTTCTTTTTCTTCTTCTTTTTTCTTCATCTTCTTCTCCTTCCTCTTTTTCTTCTTTTTCTTCCTTCTTCTTTTTTTCTACTACTTTTCTTCCTCTTCTACTTCTTCTTCTTCTTACTTACATTTTTCTTCTTTTTTTTATCTTCTTCTTTTTCACATTCTTCATCTTCACATTCTTCATCTTCTGCTTCTTCTTCTTCTTCTTCTTCTTCTTCTTCTTCTTCTTCTTCTTCTTCATCATCTTTTTCTTCCTCTTCCTCATCATCATCATCATCATCATCTTCTTCTTCTTCTTCTTCTTCTTCTTCTTCTTCTTCTTCTTCTTCTTCTTCTTTTTCTTCCTCTTTATCATCATCATCATCTTCTTTTTCTTCTTCTTCTTCTTCTTCTTCTTCTTCTTCTTCTTCTTCAAATTCTTCTTCAAATTCTTCATGTTTTTTTTTATTATTATTATTATTATTATTATTATTATTATTATTATTATCATTATCATTATTATTATTATTATTTACATTCTTCTTCTTTTTCTTCTTCTTTCTCTGATTCACCTTCTTGTTCTTTTTCTTCTTCTTCTTCTTCTTTTCCTTCTTCTACTTCCTCTGATCCTTCTTCTTCTTCTTCTTCTTCACATTCTTCTTCTTCTTCTTTTCTCCTTCTTCGTCTTCACATGCTTCTTCTTCTTCTTCTTCTTCTTCTTCTTCTTCTTCTTCTTCTTTTCTTCACATTCTTCTTCTTCTTCTTCTTCTTCTTCTTCTTCTTTTCTTCACATTCTTCTTCTTCTTCTTCTTCTTCTTCTTCTTCTTTTCTTCACATTCTTCTTCTTCTTCTTCTTCTTCTTCTTCTTCTTCTTCTTTTCTTCACATTCTTCACCTTCTTCTTCTTCTTCTTCTTCTTCTTCTTTTCTTCTTCTTCTTCTTCTTCTTCTTCTTCTTTTCTTCTTCTTCTTCTTCTTCTTCTTCTTTTCTTCACATTCTTCTTCTTCTTCTTCTTTTTCTTCTTCTTCTTCTTCTTTTTCTTCTTCTTCTAATTCACATTCTTCTTCTTCTTCTTCTTCTTCTTCTTTTTCTTCTTCTTCTTCTTTTCACACCCTTATTACTATTATTATTATTATCATTATTATTATTATTATTATTAATATTATCATTATTATTATTATTTGTTCGACTCTTGACCAGCAGGGGCACAGGAAACGCAGGTAACAGTGCAGGTGTTTATTCACAGAAGGTGTGAACAGAAGGCTGGAGGTAGGTGATCTCTCGGCGCCAGGCCGCGCACTTCAACTTAACACTTATGACTGAAGCCTAGCTCGTTCACTCATACACGTCTCGCTCATTCACTCGTTCACACAACTAGCTAACAACCACACACCTCCCCCGAGACATAAGGAAGATTCCTTATCTTTGTTATGGCTACCGTAACACATGAAACAAAGTTACAATGATTGAAGTACAGAAAACACGGTACATATACACAAAACAAACACAGCGTACAATGAACACGTACGACTAATCGTAGGTGCTACGGTGCCACCGCACCTGCAGTCGTCTCGGCTCCCTACGCTGTCGGCTGCTTCGACGCTCTGGTTGCTCTCGGCCACGGTGTACCCCGTTACCCTGATGCTCCGGGCTGCCGGGATGGTGGTGTTCCTCGTGACCCTGATGCTGAAGCGCTGCACCGCCATGAGCGGTGTGCTGCTCGACAGGAAGGGGAGCAAGAGGTCTGTGTGGGCGTAGGTGTCTTCTATTACGCCACATCACGCGACCGCTGCCCATCTTGATGAGGTAGTCTCTCCTTCGCCCAACAGCCACGATGACACCCAGGCGATCCCAGAGGCCTGTCGTGTGATCTTGAACGTCGACGTGGCCACCGAGGTGCAGGAGAGGAAGAGTACGGGCGGACGCGTCGTGGCGAAGTTTCGCTTTCTTCCTCAGTCGCTCTGCCTTGGCGTCGCACTCATCAGCAGCGCGCTGCCACTGCTGAGCGTATGAGCGATGATGAGCCGGGACACAGGACCTCATAGGATGACCGAAGAGGACTTGTGCTGGTGATCGCCCTTCCGCCCTCGGAGTGTTGCGCAGTTCCAGCAACCCGCGAGCGAACGCATCCTCGTCCAGGTGTCCCTGCTGTGTGGTCGTGAGGATCAGCTTCTTCACGGACTTGACCGCTGCCTCGGCGTGACCATTGGAGCGTGGATAATGAGGTGAAGATACACGATGCTCCACCCCCCATCGAGCCAGGAAGCGCCGTACCGATGAAGAAGTGAACTGCGGTCCACCGTCAGTCCTCAGGAGAACAGGCACGCCCGTGTCGGCGAACACACCCCGAAGGACACGAACGAGCTGATCAGCCGATGCTGGACGTGAGCATGCAGACACGTGAGGCCACCCAGACAAGCGATCTACATACACGAGGTATGTACGGCCTGCTGCGTGGAAGTAGTCTGCAGAAACTGACTCAAACACCCTGCTGGGTGTGTCCGTGTCCTGCCAGAGAGGTTCGTTGGCTTGGCTTGGTAGGAGTGGACGGCATAGTGAGCATCCAGAAACGACGTTCTCAACGTCTCTGTCCATACCAGGCCAGTACACCGTTTGTCGGGCCCGTCGCTTGGTGCGCTCCATCCCCTGATGACTGTCATGGAGTCGCTCTAGTGTTTCTCGGCGGAGGCTGTGAGGAATAAGAAGCCTCGGCCCGTAAACCACCAGGTCGTCGTCTACGGCCAGCAGACTGCGCACCGGCCAGTACGTACGCAAGCGGTGATCGAGGTCGTGGCAATGATCAGGGAAGCCCTCGATGATGACGTTCTTGAGCAAGCAGTACTCCCCGTCTCTTGCTGCTGCGGCACGTACCATTTCCACAGTCTGATCCTGGAGTGGTGCTAAGCGGACGCCGTCCTCATTGGTGGCAGATAACGCTGAGATGACCGCTGAGTGGAGAGGGTCGAGGTCACCAGAAGTAGCAGCATCCTCTTCCTCCACTGGGTCCTGTACTGGAGCACGTGAGAGGGCGTCGGGCACACAGTGTGCCTTGATCACAGCAGCAGCGTGCCCCGCACGCTGCTGTGGCGTTGGGTCGTAGGAATGAGGCCAGCTGATCACTTCTGTGGGCGTAGATAGAGGTGGCTGCGAGGCGGTCGGGTACTTGATGGAGCTGTTGCCGGTGTGCTGTTCTTCCCTGCGTAGCGGTCGGATTTGAGCCGGAAAATCTTCGGGGAGGATTCCGAGAGCGATGGAATCGTACCAGCTAAGCAGCGCCCCCCTTCACCTCCTTCACCACGCTCACAACAGTCTCAGCTTCCCTGTCGCCCAGTTGCAAGTGCGACGAGAAAGTTCCTACACAGGTGAGGGGGTGATTACCGGCAGCATAAAGTCCATCACCATCAGCGGGCGCCAAGCTGGAGGGCGGGATTCCAAGGAGTGTTGCCGTGTCGAGGCCAATAACGGTCGTTTCGGCCCCAGAGTCAGGAGTCCACGTAATCTTGTCTCTTCCAGCGGGATGTGTGGCGGTAATGAGCACCTGGGGCGCAGGTCGTGCCGTCACCGTCTTTGTGTATACGCCTGATAAGAGCTGGTATACACTGGCACTGGCTCCCCGCCTCGGGCCTGCACCGCGATGAGGAGAGACAGTTGAGGAACTCCTCGAAGCTCCTCGTCGTTTCCTCACTGTCTGCTGACATACACTCGCAAAATGCCCTCTTTTCCCGCAGTTACGACACACTTTATCTATTGCCTGGCATCCCCTTTTGTCACTGCGACAATCTTTGCCACAACGATAACAGCCCGTGGGGCTTGAGCCCCCGAAACTGCCCTTCCTGTAGTTCGAGACAGCGTTCACACCATGGCTCGAAGAGTGAGAGCCGCCCCTTAGTACTGCACTACACTGGTTAGCGCTCTCTGATGCTCTGCAAATATCTATGGCGTTTTCAAGGGTGAGTTTCTTGTTTTCCAGCATGCGTTTCAGAGCCACTTCGTCTCGTGTCCCAACGACAATTCTGTCACGCAGCTGATGGTTTATGCACTGGTCGCAAAAGTCACAGAAATTGGCGATTTCCTTTACAGCACATAAAAAGTCGTCAAAACCTTCTTGCGTTTCTTGCACGCGGGAGTAGAAGTCTCTTCTATCCATGATGATGTTGCGCTGGCTTCGCAGGTACTCACACATTGCATCGAGGATGGTTCTTAACTCCGCGTCTCTCGGTAAGCTTATCCCGTAGCGAAGTGTACGGGTCCACTCGTCGTCTAGGACAGCAGCGAGTGCCGCCCTCTGCTCAGCCAGGGAGAGACAGTCTATCCTGGCGAGGGTTACGTATCCTTCAAACTTATGGCGCCACGTGTCGAACTCACGTAAAGATGCTGACGCCGTTAAGTGAGGAATGATGGTGGCGGACGTCGGGAACCTCGCGCCCTGGGTAGACGTGCTGCGGGCTGTGGTTTCGCCTTCATTGCTCGCCGTGGTGCGACTGGGAGCTTGTGTCCCCACTCTCTCCAGCAGCTGGGTTAAACGCTCCTCGCGAGCCTGACTCTGCTCCGACTGTCGCGCTAGCAGAGCCTGACTCTGCTCCGACTGTCGCGCTAGCAGGGCAGCCAGCGCCTCCAACTGCTTCTCCATTCTGCGCCGTACCCACTGCAGCCTTGTCCTGATCCTACTCACTGCGCCATGTTCGACTCTTGACCAGCAGGGGCACAGGAAACGCAGGTAACAGTGCAGGTGTTTATTCACAGAAGGTGTGAACAGAAGGCTGGAGGTAGGTGATCTCTCGGCGCCAGGCCGCGCACTTCAACTTAACACTTATGACTGAAGCCTAGCTCGTTCACTCATACACGTCTCGCTCATTCACTCGTTCACACAACTAGCTAACAACCACACATTATTATCATTCACATTCTTCTTCTTCTTCTTCTTCTTCTCCTTCTTCTGATTTACATTCTTATTCTTCTTCTTCTTCTTCTGATTCACATTCTTATTCTTATTCTTATTATTATTATTATTATTATTATTCTGATTCACATTCTTCTTTTTCTTCTTCTTCTTCTTCTTCTTGACATTCTTCTTCTTCTTCTTCTTCACATTATTTTTCTTCTTCTTCTTCTTCTTCTTCACATTCTTCTCCTTCTTCTTCTTCTTCTTCTTTTTCTTCTTCTTCTTCTTCTTCTTCTTGATTCATATTCTTCTTCTTCTTCTTCTTCTTCTTCTTCTTCTTCTTCTTCTTCTTCTTCTTCTTCTTCTTTTTCGTCTTCTCCTTCCTCTTCTTCTTCTTCTGATTCATTCTTCTTCTAATACTTTTCTCCTTCATCTTCTTCTTCTTCTTCTTCTACACATTCTTCTTCTTCCTCTTCAACTACTCCTTCTTCTTCTTCTTCTTCTTCTTCTACACATTTTTCTTCTTCCTCTTCAACTACTTCTTCTTCTTCTTCTTCTTCTACACATTCTTCTTCTTCCTCTTCTTCTTCTTCTTCTTCTTTTCTTCTTCTTCTTCTTCTTCTACACATTCTTCTTCTTCTTATTCCTCTTCTTCTTCTTCTTCTTCTTCTTCTTCTTCTTCTTCTTCTTCTTCTACACATTTTTCTTCTTCCTCTTCCTCTTCTTCTTCTTCTTCTTCTCCTTCTTCTTCTTCTTCTTCTTCTTCTTCTTCTACACATTCTTCTTCTTCCTCTTCCTCTTCTTCTTCTTCTTCTTCTTCTACACATTCTTCTTCTTTTTCCTCTTCTTCTTCTTCTTCTTCTTCTTCTTCTTCTTCTTCTACACATTCTTCTTCCTCTTCTTCTTCTTGTTCTTCTTCTAATTTACATTCCTCTACTTCTTCTTCACATTCTGCTTTTTTTCTTGTGTGTGTGTGTGTGTGTGTGTGTGTGTGTGTGTGTGTGTGTGTGTGTGTGTGTGTGTGTGTGTGTGTGTGTGTGTGTGTGGGTGAACAATGCATAATCTGCCTTCAGTTCATGTACTTTCATTAAAAACAATAACAAAAAGTTGAAATCCATAAAAAAAAATAGCTTGTTTTGGATGATGATGTTAATAATAATAATAATAATAATAATAATAATAATAATAATAATAATAATAATAATAATAAAATAATAATAATAATAATAAACACGTTTCCTTTTAATATAATACTCCATTTTGACCACAAGAATGCTTTTTTTTTTTTGAGATGTAATTAATTGAAGAGAAAAACATTGGTCTGCTTGTCTGTCTGTTTGTCAGTGCTGATATGTCTGTCTGTCTGTCTGTCTGTCTGTTTGTTTGTATGCCTTTCTGCTTGTTTCTCTTTTATATATATATGACTGACCGTCTGTCTGTCTGTCTGTCTGTCTGTGTTTGTATGTCCTGTGTGTTGTTCTCTCTCTCTCTCTCTCTCTCTCTCTCTCTCTCTCTCTCTCTCTCTCTCTCTCTCTCTCTCTCTCTCTCTCTCTCTCTCTCTTCATGGCGTGGGTGGTATAGTGAAGGGGGTGGAGGGCACTGTGGGAGGTGCGAGGTGTGGGTGGAGGAAGGAAAGCACGCGAATGTTACACTTACCATGCGTGGAGTAAGTGTTATCCAATGCATGGTACACACACACACACACACACACACACACACACACACACACACACACACACACACACACACTTTTTATTTATGTAGGAGGGACACCGGCCAAAGGTAACAAAAAACCAATAAAAATAAAAATATCTACATAGATGCTAGTCCCAGTATGGATACCAAAGCAGTAGTCAAAAATTGAAGGATAAGTGTCTTGAAACCTCCCTCTTGAAGGAGTTCAAGTCATAAAAAGGTGAAAATACAAAAGCAGGCAGGGAGTTCCAGAGTTTACCAGAGAAAGGGATGATCGATTGAGAATACTAGTCAACTCTTGCATTAGAGAAGTGAACAGATTAGGGGTGAGAGGAAGAAGAGAGTCTTGTGCAGCGAGGCCGCGGGAAAAGGGAATACATGTAATTGGCACGATCAGAAGAGCATGAAAATAACGGCAGAAGATAGCAAGAGATACAACATTGCGGCGATGAGAGAGAGGCTGAAGACAGTCAGTTAGAGGAGAGGAGTTGATGAGACAAAAAGCTTTTGATTTCACCCTGTCTAAAAGATCAACAAGAGTGGAACCTCTCATATATGTGAAGCATACTCCACACATGGACGGATAAGGCCACTGTACAGAGTTACGAGCTGGGGTGGGGAGGGGGAAGAACACTGGCACTTAAAACTTCATAGAGGCTGCTTTACCTAGAGATGATATTTCAGTTTTCCAGTTTAGATTATAATTAAACGACAGACTGAGCATTCTCAGTGTAGAAGAGGGAAACACTTAAGTGTCATTGAAGAAAAGGGGACATGTTCTATCTCGAGCTGATAGATGGAAGAATTGAGTTTTTGAGGCACTGAAAAACACTAAGTTTGCTAAGTTAGGCTGAGAAATGGTCATCAGATTAATTGAAAAATTGAAAGAAATTTTCAAATTCTCAAAATTAGGGGGATAATGTTTTCTTAAAATTACAGCTTGCAGAAAGATGCAGTTTTATTTACCGGAAAAAACGGACGTGATTGTGTATTTACCGTACTGTGCAACTGGGGACACAGATACGAAACGTGACGGCCACTGCAACTGTGGCAGCCTGATGGCGCTGCTCTGTGTGACAGGTGTAATGAACCCCAGTGCTGCACACGGTACAGTGTATTCTGAGTCCGGTCACGTCTGTAATTATATAAAACACTCAACACTATAAACACATTGTATTGTTGTACCGTCACGTCTGCACCATCAGTTTGAGCTGCTCATTACAAATGTCATCACGCACTATCTACTGCACACTTAATCTGTTGTACACTCACGTATTGGGGGCCGTGTGAATGAGCGTGGGCCACGGGTGTACAACGCAGATCTGTGTTGGTGGCGATCACCCTTCTGCCGTCAGGAGTGTCGCGAGCACCACAACACCCGACCACCACAAGAGTTTCGTCATGGCACTAACCCATAGGTCAGCATCTTTTAGTGCAAACACCCTCACGACTCACTGTCCCACCTTCTCCTCCTCTGGCCTCTCATCTTCACTCCTTCACTTCTTCCTTTTCATCTTCACGCGTTCACTTACTCCCCTTCCTCCCTCGCCTCCTCTGCCCTCTCATCTACACTCCTTCACCTCTTCCTTCTTATCTTCACGCGTTCACTTGCTCCCCTTCCTCCCCCGCCTCCCCTACCCTCTCATCTTTACTCCTTCACTTCTTCCCCTGCCTTCTCTACCCTCTCCTCTTCACTCCTTCACTTCCTCTTTCACATCTTCACTCTTTCACTTCCTCCCCTGCAAGCGGTAACAACATTGCTGTACTAAGGGACTACAAGTCAGGAGCTGTGATCATTCGGACTGTTGGATGGTCTGAACTTTGCATTTCCTGACAAACGTATGAATTGCTCTTTGTGACTGAAGTGAGAAAGCATCTGCAGGAGGTAACTCAGCCCTTCAAAGGATACTTTCACCATGGAGAGGTTACTTGGCACTGAAACGGACACTAAATCAGTGTCTCTTCAACACTGACTCCGTTGATGGCAGTGATGTCTTGAAAGATTATTTTGTTGAGCTGGATGGGAAATTTCATTCTGCGTTCAGTGGTGTGTGTCCGCTTTTGTTGAGACAAACAAAAGCCTTCAGCTTTTTGCAAGTTACCCATTGACTTCACCCACAGAGGAGATGAAAGCTATATCATATGAAACTGATAAAATTGTGGTATCATATGTTGCTAATTTCGTTACGATCGGGCGCGTAGATCCGGAGATATTAGCGTTTGAATAGCCTTACGGAGGGGCCGGGCCGGTCGTGCCGGGCCGCTCAAAATGAAACAACAACCTCCTGAGTAATCTTGTCTTCCCTCCTAATACTAATAATAATAATAACAACAACAACAACAACAATAATAATAATAATAATAATAATAATAATAATAATAATAATAATAATAACAAAACAATAATAATAATAATAATAATAACAATAATAATAATAACAATAATAATAACAATAATAATAATAATTATAATAATAACAATAATAATAATAATAAGTGGACAAGTGAAAGACGATTTTGAAAGGTAAAATCTATACCATATGTTTGCATATTTGTTTCTTTTTTTTTTCTTTCCATTCTTTATATTTCATATGTGACTGTGTTAGCCTCTCCCTCTCTCTCTCTCTCTCTCTCTCTCTCTCTCTCTCTCTCTCTCTCTCTCTCTCTCTCTCTCTCTCTCTCATTCGACTTCTGCTTCCGTCCTCTTCACGTCACTTCCCTCCGTCCCTCTCTTTCTCCCTATTCCCACTCTCCCTTTCCCAGCATCTCCCTGCCCTCTCCCTCCCCACTGAGGAAGTCGCGTGGGGAAGCTGCCGCAAAAATGAGAGATAAACGCAGGTATTTACAGGTAATTGAGCGCACCGTCACCACCTCTCATTATCAAGGAACGAGAGAGAGAGAGAGAGAGAGAGAGAGAGAGAGAGAGAGAGAGAGAGAGAGAGAGAGAGAGAGAGAGAGAGAGAGAGAGAGAGAGAGAGAGAGAGAGAGAGAGAGAGAGAGAGAGAAAGTAAGAGGTAACAGAATCGCGGCTACTGTCAGTTGCCTCAGACACCTGTGTGTTTCAGTGAGGAAAACAAGATGAGGCTTAGTAGAGGAGAGGTGGTGTTCTACAGATTGAAAATTAGATCTAAGACCGCCAATCTTGCAGAAGTTAATGAAGAAAAAGTTGAGGGGGTTGTCAAATCACATAGGGTCGATGCCAGAAGACCAGTTCGACCTGGGTAGAGATAAGAAATCAGGCGTTCTGTTGCTTCCCTGCGTGAACATTTTACTTCCTGAAGGGTTCAACGTCTACGAAAACACGTGGAAAAGTGCAGGGTGGTATCATCAGAGTAGGAGTGGATAGGACATGAAGTTTGGTTTAGAAGATCATCCATGAATAATAGGAAGAGAGTGGGTGACAGGGCAAAACCCTAAGGAACACCACTGTTAATAGATTGAAGATAAATACAGTTACCGTCTACCACAGTAGCAATAGAACGGTCAAGAAGAAAACTTGAGATGAAGTTGCAGAGAGAAGGATAGAAGCCGTATGAGGATAGTTTGGAAATCAAAGCTTAGGGAGCGGAGCCAAAAGTGGCAGATGGAATTCAATACAAAGAAATGCAGTGCGATACAATTTGGCAAGAGTGGCAAGAGACGGATAAGAGAAAAGTCTTGCGCTGCGACGCCGCAGGAGGAGTGGAGACATGCAGGTAGCAAGATCAGAAGAGCTGTCAGCGTGAAAGTAGCGGTAGGCAGTAGATTCAGAGGAGGCAGTACACACCTGCTGAAACGATAATTGCTGAATCACTGAATCAGAAGGTGCTGTGAACTTACCATTAACTCAGCTGTGACCTCACTCAACGTTTGTGTCTCACAACACAAGGGAGCATTCACAGTCTGCCCTCTAAAGACAACTCTCTTGCATCACACAAAATTACTTGCACCTAATTACACACACACCCTTCACTCAAAACTTAAAACAATATGGCGGCACCCCCTCATTACAGAACCAAACAAGAGAATTCCTTGCCAAAAACTTCCGTAAGGCAGGTCTCCAGTAAAGGTGCCGTGAATTGGGGATCACAAATATCTAGGGAAAAAGGACCAGCTCATTGCCATGATTCTTGGCAAATGTCAAGCCACACAAGTGACTCACCACGGCCAGCCCACCTCTCACCTGACGCCGACAGGGACACCCCTTCACCAGCCGGTGAAACAGAACCACCCCTGCAGCCTTCCTGGCCTGCCTTCTCTTCGCCCAAGGTTCTACAACCGATCCCCTCTCTATCCTGGGTCCTGCAAATGCCTAATTGCCATCTGAGGCCTGCAACCAGCCCACCCGCCGAATTAGATCCTGCAACCGGCCCACCCGTCGCTCGATGTTCTGCAACAGTAGAACCTGTCCTGCAGCCGGCCCACCGGCCGCCCGAGATCCTGCAGCCGGCCCACACGCCGCCCGAGATCCTGCAACCAGCTCATCCGCCACCCGAGATCCTGCAACCAGCCCACCCGCCGCCCGAGGGCCTGCAGCCGGCCCCTACTCTGCCCATGGTCCTGCAACCAGCCCATCCTCAACCCGGGGATGGGCATCCAGCCCCTCCACCCCTCGAGGAGCTCCAGACACCTCTTATGCAGCAGGGGGATGGGGATGACTCGTGGCCAAATCCTACACCGTCTCCTCACCTGCGGCTCACCTTATCACCATCCGGCAATGCGAGGTCACCAATGACGCTCCCAGCATCCCTGTCTCCATTCAGTCCGCAGGTAGCGCAGCCAACACTGGGGAATACGCAGGAAAACAACAAAATTATTGACGATCTAGCTGTTAAAGTTCATAAACTCACACAAGACACTGAAACAATAATATGCAAGATAGAAACAAAAAAGTTGGAGGTCGAACTACTGAACATAGAAGTCAAAACTGCCTACACAACAATCGAATCCCTTCAACAGCGAATAAGTGTTAGAAAGACAAAATACATTCAACAGTGAACAGCAGCTTTGTGTTGCCAATCCTCCACCTCCTAGCACTCTCATCCCCCGCCGGCCAAGGTAAAGTACCAACACTGTCCCAACATATCCACTGCTCAAAACGGTATTTCACAAATGTCAATCAGCGTTCATTCCACTCACTCCACTGCCTACCCTCCCCCACCCCGTCCGATGCCCCACCCTGCCTATCCTCCCAAACCACGTCCGATGCCCCACGCTGCCCCACCAGCACCTGCTCAGCTGGGTGCTCATGGTCGTACGCCCGGTAGGTGGACGCTAAATAACTCCTTAAGGCCTCGAAGATCAGGGTTCAGAACGCACACCAAATACACTCTGGGGAACACACTCCGAAGCAACATTTTCACTACACAATACGCACAATACGCACTGCCGAAGAATCTTTCCATCCACAAATATGCAGCAGCGTAATCAGATGAAACTAGGAAGCTACAATATCGGTGAATTCAACCACAAACAGTTGACGTGTAGGTACGACCACAAGCTGAGGTGTGAAGGATGCCATACACTTGGACACAAATCTCGCCTATGTAGTTACTACAGCGGTTAGGGATGTGGCGAGGAGGATGCTGCCGATGTGTTTGATATTAAAAACGATTTCATAACTATTTAACATACAAACACCCGGTCTCTACAGTCAAACCTTGATGACATTAAGCATCTTGTACACGAAAGAAATGTCGATTTGTTGTGTTACCGAGACGTGGCTTCGTAATGAAATTGCTGATGAACATGTAACCATTCCTAACTTCACAACACACAGGTGTGATGGTGGACGTGGCGGAGGAGTCTGCATATATGTAAGCAAGCAACTGAAGGCAAGTGTGATAAAACTACCTACTCCTAAGCAGTCCGGTGTCCAGGACTTATGGATGAGTGTACAGTGCCGTAAGTTGCCAGCTTTTATTATAGGTTGTGTTTAAAGACACCCCAAGACCCCAGCTTCCTCTTCTGAATATGTCCAAGATGTGTTGAAACAATTGTCTGTATGTAAGAAATGGCTTTATATGTTTATGTGATTTTAATGATTATTTATTTTCCAAGAAAAACAAAATTAATGGTATCATCAGAAACACCAATGATAAATGAGCCCACTAGGATGACGTCAACCACAGCCACAGCGCTGGATTTGATCATTAATAATAAACCAGAAAGTGTTTTAGCCACCTCTGTTGTTCCTGGGCCAGCAACTCATCGTGACCTAATTGGTATTACAATAAATATCATGAAGACAGAGAGAGCATGAACTAAAAACTTTTTGTTACCTTGGTAAATATAACAAGGGCTCCTTTTGTGAGCTACTCATGCTAGAATCCCATCATTTTTATCAGATACTGACCACAGGCGACGTTGATCTGCAACATGATATTTTAATACTAATTTAATCACTTGTCGGGATGAGTGTGCTCCTTTAGTAACTAAGGCAGTAAGCAGACCTGCAGCGCCTTGGCTCACTGAGGGTTTGCGTGTAGCAGTGAGGCAGCGTGACGACACCCGCACCAAGCTGAGGAGAGACAGACACAATATTTGCCTGCAACAGCAATACGCGGATGAAAAGAAAGAAATAAAGTCTCTTATTGGTGCTGCTAAAAAAAAAAATTATTATCTTAAAAAGTTTAATAAAAAGCAAGCAAAATTCATCGGCCATATGGAATGTGATAGAAGAACTAGTTCCCAGCAAGAAAAGTAGCTTGAGAAAAACATGAACTTCATAATGTCTTTGAAAAAGCAGACTTTAATCATTTCTTTGCAAAGGTAGGAAAGACAACATATGACAACGCAGCAGACACTACAGTGCAGTCAGTCATCCCCCCTGCACTCTTCTTTTCATAAAGTGCAGCAGTGTGACTGAAAAATTCGGACCCAAGCCAGTAGACACCAACACACTCATATTAACAGTAAAAAGTCTTCATGAAACACGTTCTGTGGGCTCAGATGGAATTTTGCTCAAATTTATCAAGGAAGCCTTATATTTTATTACATCGTACCTAACATGCGTCATAAATGGCTCAATTGTTACCACAGTATTTCCTCAGGCTTGGAAAAACGCATGTGTCGTTCCTTTGCTAAGGAAAGGTGATTTTAAATTAATGATTCAAACAATTATCGTCCTGTTCCTCTTTTACCGATGTTCTCCAAGATATTGGAAAAAAAAATTGTATGTCAACAGCTTTTACAATTTTTAGAGGATAACAAATACATTTCTAACAGCCAGCATGGCTTTAGACCTAATCTCTCTACTGAGTCTGCGCTAACTATTATAACAGATAATACTTACAGTAATATTGACCACAAGAGAGTGTCACTGTTGACACTGTGTGATTTGACTAAAGCATTCGACAGTGTCAGCCATGACATCCTCCTGGGAAAGTGTTGTGACCTCAACATAGACTCCTTCAACAACTATTTATACAATATGACTCAGCCACTCAAACTGCAAAGGGCAACATCTACCAAAGTAAATGTCCATTTCGGTGTCCCTCAAGGCAACATCCTTGGACCAGTATTGTTCACTATACATCTTAATGACATGGCTAAGTGCATCAGTGACTGTACTTTATTTCATGACACTCAGTTTCTTCACAGTGGTTCTATAGCAGACCTAGAGAATATCATTAAAGAAGACGAAACCACCCTTGTTAAGGCAAAACAATATTTTCTCAAGAATGGGTTAATGATCAACACTAATAAAACACAGTGCATATTTCTCGGTGGCAGACACTTGCTGTCACTGTTGCCTCAAGACACTGTCATTAGATATGATGGTATTTTTTTATGTATTTTATTGTTTTCTTTTTTTTTTCACTACAAACTTGGTTTTACAATGGCTTATAACAACATTTTATTAAATTTTACTAAAATTTTATTTTTCTGTATTTGTATTTTTATTTCGTGCTTTACCTTTGTCTTACTCTAAGCTCTTTTACTATAGACTTACTTTTATTTGCCCAGTTTTATGTTTACCGATATTTAACTAATTTTACAATGACTTTTATTTGTTTCAGTATCAGTCATTAGAGCAATGATGTACATAAAAGAATGAATGAAATTACATGGGTACAGGGCACAACCACTGGGCTCTCGCAGAGCTTTGAGCTACAGAGATCTCAATATTCAGCAATTTCTCGATGTGCGTGGTGTTTCCATTGTTGCATTGCTGACACCTTCTCTCGTCAGTCGCCTTCCATCAATAATTAACCTCTCTATAAGGAGTTGCATAGTGATAAGACCACCACAGATGACAGTGAAGGAAGGAAAATGAAGCAGCACAGAGACGGACAGACATGGACACGTGGGAACACGAGGGAGGCTGCAGGAAGGCATGTATGTTATGTGGGCGATGAGTGAACCGCTGATTCTATAAACAAAGGGAAATATTCTCTTTATTCCTGTGTGATTGCTGCTTTTAGCCCAAGGGATTGTTAATACTGCTGCTACTACTAATAATATTAATAACTACAACATACCTCATAATGCAAATTATCAAACTTCTACCAAGTCGCAAATTTATGTAACCTCTCTTTTTTTATTGCCATTTAATGGCATTCGAGAGTTTACAATACGTCTAAGTCTTCAGTGTCCATAATACTGCTAGTACTGCTTGTTGCAGTAGTAGTAGTAGTAGTAGTAGTAGTAGTAGTAGTAGTAGTAGTAGTAGTAGTAGTACCTATCATCAGCCATAATATGTCAGTTTATCCAGAAATTGCTCAGTTTTTTTTGTGATGCGACAGAAAACGGTCCTTTATGTTAGACCAACTATAGTATATGTGTCCCTGGGTTTGTTAGGCTGAAGCATTACACGTTACGTACTGCAATATGAAAATAAAAGAAATTTGAATTGCTGCTTCAAAACAATGAACACTAATGAAAAGTTAAATGTTAGGAAGGTTGGTGCAGAGAAAGATACAGGCGGTGTTTCCAGGCGGTTCCTCCCTTGAAGACCAAGAGATTGATCTCAAAGTGTGAGACCTGCTGGATCACATTTGACAGTCACACACAACATCGTTCAAGTTTTCTCTAATACTAACTCGCTTCAAGAGGGCAGAGCAGGCAAGCAGAGGTCGCTGCCTTAATGAATGATTGCCTCACAGACACACGCACATTTGAGGGCAACAAACACAGAGGCAACACCCGAGGCGCTCACAGCAAAAGGTTCCCACCTCGCCTCGCTGGCAAGCTGATTCCTCGACTCGCGTCAACCCAACTCATTTTTCATCGCAAGTCGGCAATTTTCTTTTCGATGCAAAATTAAATCACTTTCGGAAACTTGGGACCAAATTTGTTCAGGCCGGGGAAAGACTTGGTGGACGCGGTGGAGGAGCAGGCGGCCGACTGCAGCTGGCTGGATCTGGGCCCAAGGTCCACGCCAGCCTCCTCTTCTGCTCCACCTACGAAATTGTTAGCGTCACTTGCAGCCCCTGACAGCCCAAGGAGACGCCACCACACACCCTACGGCAAATACTGCCAGCCCAGGAGCCCTTTAGGGGAGGACCGTGCTTCCTCCATGGCAGTGTCCGGCGAATGGTGGGTGGCTCTTGGTCACCATGACCTCGCGTTCACTGTGAGGGGCTGCAAGCGTCGACGCCATTGCCCATTGGATTTAAATGGACCCTGAAGGGAAGAAGGGTTCGCCTCTATGTATCGTGTATCATCATTGTGGAACGCATCGTGTATTGTCATCGTGTATTATCATCGTGTATTATCATCGTGGGACGCATCGTGTATTATCATCGTGTATTATCATCGTGTATTATCATCGTGGGATGCATCGTGTATTATCATCGTGTATTATCATCGTGGAACGCATCGTGTATTATCATCGTGTATTATCATCGTGTATTATCATCGTGGGACGCATCGTGTATTATCATCGTGTATTATCATCGTGTAATATCATCGTGTATTATCATCGTGGGACGCATCGTGTATTATCATCGTGTATTATCATCGTGGAACGCATCGTGTATTATCATCGTGTATTATCATCGTGTATTATCATCGTGGGACGCATCGTGTATTATCATCGTGTATTATTATCGTGTATTATCATCGTGGGACGCATCGTGTATTATCATCGTGTATTATCATCGTGTATTATCATCGTGTATTATCATTGTGGAACGCATCGTGTATTATCATCGTGTATTATCATCGTGGGACGCATCGTGTATTATCATCGTGTATTATCATCGTGTAATATCATCGTGTATTATCATCGTGGGACGCATCGTGTATTATCATCGTGTATTATCATCGTGGGACGCATCGTGTATTATCGTCGTGTATTATCGTCGTGTATTATCATCGTGTATTATCATCGTGGGACGCATTGTGTATTATCATCGTGTATTATCGTCGTGGGACGCATCGTGTATTATCATCGTGTATTATCATCGTGTATTATCATCGTGGGACGCATCGTGTATTATCATCGTGTATTATCATCGTGTATTATCATCGTGGAACGCATTGCATCATGTAATCATCGTTGTATCATCGCTTTACTTACACTAACACAACACAAAACAACACAACACACGGAAGAGAACCTTTTTGGGGAGAAAGGAGCTTCTTTCATCACACACAACACAACACAACACAACACACAACACAACACAACACAACACAACACATAACACAACACAACACAACACAACACACACACGGAAGAGGACCTCTTTGGGGAGAGAGGATCATCTTTCAATACACACAACACAACACACACAACACGAACACAAACACAACACAAACAAAACACAACACAAACACAACACAATACAACACACACAAACACAAACACACACACACACACACACACACATACACACACACACATACACACATAACATTATCTAACATAATAACATCATAATTACAAACACAGCAACAATAGTGAGAGATAATGACAATATGTAATAGTACAAACGGTTCCTGGCTGCAATGACTCAAATTCCATTCACACTCTGTCACTCGCCTGCAGCTCAACAAAATAATCTTTCAAGACATCACTGCCATCAACGGAGTCACTGTTGAAGAGAAACTGATTCCGTGTCCGTTTCAGTGCCACAGTAACCTCTCCGTGGTGAAAGTATCCCTTGAAGAGCTGAGTTACCTCCTGCAGATCCTTTCTCACTTCAGTTACAAAGAATAATTCATACGTTTGTCAGGAAATGCAAAGTTCAGACCATCCAACAGTCCAAATGATCACAGCTCCTGACTTGTAGTCTCTTAATACAGCACTGTACACAGTACAGTAAATACAGAATCACGTCCGTTTCTTTCTAGTAAATGAAACTGCATCTTCCTGCAAATTAAAATTTTGAGAAAACGCATGTCTAATTTTGAGATGAAACTGTTTCAATTTTACAATTAATCTGATGACCATTTCTCAGCATAACTTAGCAAACTTACTACTGTTCAGTGCCTTAAAAACTCAATTTCTCCATCTATCAACTCAACAAAACCTTCCAGACAACTCTCCCCTCTTCTTCAATGACACTCAATTGTCCCCCTCTTCTACACTGAACATTTTCGGTCTGTCCTTCACTTATAATCTAATCTAAAAACTTCACATCTAATCTCTTGCTAAAACAGCTTCTATGAAGTTAAGCGTTCTGAGTCATCTCTGCCAATCTTTTCATCACCCCCAGCTGCTAACCCTGTACAGGGGCCTTATCCGTCTATGTATGGAGTATGCTTCACATGTCTGGGGGGATTCCACTCATACCGCTCTTTTAAACAGGGTGGAATCAAAACATTTTCGTCTCATTAACTCCTCTCCTCTAACTGACTGTCTTCAGCCCCTCCCTCATCGCCGCTATGTTGCATCTCTTGCTATCTTCTACCGCTATTTTCATGCTAACTGTTCTTCTTATCTTCCTAACGCATGCCTTCCCTGCTCCCGCGGCTTCATTGCATAAGATCTTCTTTCTCTCATCCCTATTCTGTCCACCTTTCTAATGCAAGAGTTAACCTGTATTCTCAATTATTCATCCCTTTCTTTGGTAAATTCTGTAACTCCCTCCCTGCTATATTTGCACCTTCCTATGACTTAACGCTTTCAAGGAGGAGGTTTCAACACACTTATCCTGTAATTTTTCGACTTTCATCATGGACCGGTATTCAGTGAACCATTTTTTTTTTTTTTATTGCAGTTTTGTTGCCCTTGCCCGGTGCCCCTCATATATATATATATATATATATATATATATATATATATATATATATATATATATATATATATATATATATATCGTGGAGAAGCAGGGAATCTCAATTTTTTTTTTTTTTTTTTTTTTTTTTTTTTTTTTTTTTTTTTTTTTTTTGCTAGTGTTGAGGCTCCACAGAGACACCATTACTTATTTTGACTCTTCAATCTCGACCGTTGACAGCGTAGAGACCTTTAAAGGAAGATTTGATCACTTAATGGATAGGTTGTCTACAGAGACTCCACCGTGTTCACTTAACGGCTTCTTGGAGCCGCCATTGTGTTGCTGTGAGGTGTGTGCTGCCACGGCGCGTCACGAGGCACCACGCACACTCCCCCACCACAGCGCATCACGAGGCACCACGCACACTCCCCCACCACAGCGCGTCACAAGGCACCACGCTCGCCCCCCACCACAGCGCGTCACGAGGCACCACGCTCGCCCCCCACCACAGCGCGTCACGAGGCACCACGCTCGCCCCCCACCACAGCGCGTCACGAGGCACCACGCTCGCCCCCCACCACAGCGCGTCACGAGGCACCACGCACACTCCCTCCACCACAGCACGTCACGAGGCACCACGCTCGCCCCCCACCACAGCGCGTCATGAGGCGCCACGCTCGCCCCCCACCACAGCGCGTCACGAGGCACCACGCTCGCCCCCCACCACAGCGCGTCACGAGGCACCACGCTCACCCCCCACTACAGCGCGTCACGAGGCACCACGCACACTCCCCCACCACAGCGCGTCACAAGGTACCACGCTCGCCCCCCACCACAGCGCGTCACGAGGCACCAAGCACACTCCCCCACCACAGCACGTCACAAGGCACCACGCTCGCCCCCCCCCACAGCGCGTCACGAGGCACCACGCTCCCCCCCCACAACAGCGCGTCACGAGGCACCACGCTCGCCCCCCACCACAGCGCGTCACGAGGCACCACGCTCGCCCCCACCACAGCGCGTCACGAGGCACCACGGTCGCCCCCTACTACAGCGTGTCACGAGGCACCACGCTCGCCCCCCACCACAGCGCGTCACGAGGCACCACGCTCGCCCCCCACGACAGCGCGTCACGAGGCACCACGCTCGCCCCCACCACAGCGCGTCACGAGGCACCACGATCGCCCCCCACTTCAGCGCGTCACGAGGCACCACGCTCGCCCCCACCACAGCGCGTCACGAGGCACCACGCTCGCCCCCCACCACAGCGCGTCACGAGGCACCACACTCGCCCCCCACTACAGCGCGTCACGAGGCACCACGCTCGCCCCCCACCACAGCGCGCCACGAGGCACCACGCTCGCCCCTCACGACAGCGCGTCACGAGGCACCACGCTCGCCCCCCACCACAGCGCGTCACGAGGCACCAAGCACACTCCCCCACTACAGCACGTCACAAGGCACCACGCTCGCCCCACCCCACCGCGCGTCACGAGGCACCACGCTCCCCCCCCACAACAGCGCGTCACGAGGCACCACGCTCGCCCCCCACCACAGCGCGTCACGAGGCACCACGCTCGCCCCCACCACAGCGCGTCACGAGGCACCACGCTCGCCCCCACCACAGCGCGTCACGAGGCACCACGATCGCCCCCCACTTCAAAGCGTCACGAGGCACCACGCTCGCCCCCACCACAGCGCGTCACGAGGCACCACGCTCGCCCCCCACTACAGCGCGTCAAGAGGCACCACGCTCGCCCCCCACCACAGCGCGTCACGAGGCACCACGCTCGCCCCTCACGACAGCGCGTCACGAGGCATCACGCTCGCCCCCACCACAGCGCGTCACGAGGCACCACGATCGCCCCCCACCACAGCGCGTCACGAGGCACCACGCTCGCCCCCACCACAGCGCGTAACGAGGCACCACGCTCGCCCCCCACCACAGCGCGTCACGAGGCACCACGCTCGCCCCTACCACAGCGCGTCACAAGGCACCACGCTCGCCCCCCACTACAGCGCGTCACGAGGCACCACGCTCGCCCCCAGCACAGCGCATCACGAGGCACCACGCTCGCCCCCCACTACAGCGCGTCACGAGGCACCACGATCGCCCCCCACCACAGCGCGTCACGAGGCACCACGCACACTCCCCCACCACAGCACGTCACAAGGCACCACGCTCGCCCCCCACCACAGCGCGTCACGAGGCACCACGCTCGCCCCCAACCACAGCGCGTCACGAGGCACCACGCACACTCCCCCACCACAGCACGTCACAAGGCACCACGCTCGCCTCCCCCACAGCGCGTCACGAGGCACCACGCTCGCCCCCACCACAGCGCGTTACGAGGCACCACGCTCTCCCCCACCACAGCGCGTCACGAGGCACCACGCTCACCCCCCACTACGGCGCGTCATGAGGCACCACGCTCGCCCCCCACCACAGCGCGTCACGAGGCACCACGCTCGCTCCCCACCACAGCGCGTCACGAAGCACCACGCTCGCCCCCCACCACAGCGCGTCACGAGGCACCACGCTCGCCCCCCACCACAGCGCGTCACGAGGCACCACGCACAATTTTTTGACCAATTCGTTTGAAATAAATTAATAAATAAATAACAAAAAGAACAAGAAAAGAAGAATAACAAGAAGTGGAAGAAGAAAATTAAGAAGAAGAAGAAGAAGAAGAAGAAGAAGAAGAAGAAGAAGAAGAAGAAGAAAAGGAAGAAGAAGAAAGAGAAGAAGAAGAAAAGGAAGAAGAAGAAAGAGAAGAAGTAAAGCAGTATAGAAAAAAGAAGAAGAGGAGGAGGAGGAGGAGGAGGAAGAAAAAGATAATGATGATAATGATAATATAAATAATCATTAATAATAATAATAATAATAATAATAATAATAATAATAATAATAATTTAATAATTGATTAATCAGTCAATTGATTAGTAACAACAACAACAAAAACAACAAAAACAACAACAAACACAATAATGATAAGATTAAACCCACTCAATACACCCAACATTTCCATGCAGGGCGACAGGAGGAGGCAGCGTGAATGGAAGCGTGGAGACGTCAGATGCCACTGTGTCATGCCCTGTTCCTCTCCTTCCAGCGAGGTGTGTGCTGCGGCCCCTCCACGCCTCATGTTTCGGCGCTGACTGTCTACACATTCACCTAGTGACAGCCGCTGGGGAAGGACCTAGACAGATTGCAATCGAGTTCCAGTGGTTTTGTTTAAAAGGGAAACGGTTTAACGGAAATAACGGAAATTTCCCTCCCATCCATCACTGCAAGCTACCCTCTGCGGTTTTCCTTCCCCTCCCTCCCCACACTCTTTCCCCGCGCCTACCCACATTTCCCCTTGTGGCTCAAGAACACCAGGGTGCCGTCAGATGAAGCAGGAGCCAACACCTCACCTGAGATGGACGCACAGGCTGGTGCAGGCTGGCGTCCCCGAGTCACGTGACCCTGGTGCGCGGTGCGAGGTACCCAATTCACGCAAGCTGCTGCGTCACGGCGGCTGGTTCTTTTTGTTTTCCGATTATATGTTAAGCGCAGAAAATAATCTGGTACATTTTATAACAAAAAATAAATGAATGAATAAATAAACGAATAAAATTCTTACATTTATGCACTTTTTTTTCAATAAATGACAAATTAGTATTTACATTCAGAATTCAATCTGCTGCTAAAGTTAAATCTTCAACGCACGAAGACGATTCAATAACAATAGCAGATTGAGCGTGAATTTTAGTTTTAATTATTATAATTGTTATGAAATTAATCAGATTTGATTTTCGTTTCGGTTATGAAATACTGATAGTTTTTTTTTTTTTAATTGATGTCAACAAGAATACATAGATTATTATAATGATTTCTTGGTAATGAAATATTCAAACTCGCAATATTCTAACTCTTAACTTTCAATACAAAGTACCAAAATAATAATAATAATAATAATAATAATAATAATAATAATAATAATCTATTCCCTTCTATCTATATAGGCCTGCTATTCTCTCCTCCATCCTCTCCACAGGCCCAATTAAACCATCATAACACAAACTGATCTACCGTCCAGCCAATTCTCTCAAAACACTATTTCTTTTTATCTCCTCATTTCTTATTCTATCGATCCCTCCATGTTACTCCACACACGTTCCTCAAACACAAAAAATTTCCTCTCCGCTACTCCCGTGTTCCATGTTCCAGCACCACACAGCACAGCGGATACCACTATTCCCTCATATAATTCTCTCTTTACACTCATACCAAAAACTGTCTCCACCTCACCTCTCTCGCTGCCTGAGCCACACACACACACACACACACACACATTATGAAGCCCCAAAACTCCTTTCCAAACTTTACCTTTGCTCGCCTCCCTCTTGCTAATACTTCCCAATACTCTAAGGCACAGTTCCATACCGCTTCACTCACCAGTAAGGCCACGCTCTCTCTTCCTCTCCCTCTCACTGCACCTGAAATCCTTCCATCCACACATCCAGACACACATCACCCCTTCTTTTCAATTTTGCTTCACTCTACACTAGCACATCCAATTTTTGGTCTATAAATATTCTTCCCATCATCTTCCTTGTACTTGCATCCACACCACATCCACGCATATTCATAATTTTTGTATAATAACAATAAAATATAAAAAATGCAGGTAAATCAAAAGAACATATCAAATAGGGCCTGTGATTTGTTATTCAAGCAAATCAGATGTTTTCTATTCCTTTTGCACCACACACACACACACACACACTCACACACACACACAGATTATAATGCCAGCTTTTTTCATAACTAAATAGCAAACAGATATTAACCCTTTTTCACTTACCATCTCACAGAACACACCCTTTCTGTGCATCAGTTGTGTCACTTTCAACCATTGTCAGTTTACATTTGCTCAAAGATTACTTTCATGGTATTTTTTGTAGAGACACTTGCCAAGGGGGAAAAACAGACAAATATATTTCTTTCTTTGTTTATAATAAAGCCATACAACTTATTTGGAATTAACCTTATAAATAAATGATAAAACAGATAAAAAATATATATTATATAATAGAGTTGAAAGAACTTTACTAGTTATAGCACCTGCATGATATTACTTCCTTATGTCAATGAATGCATGAGTGAGGCTCCCTCATTCACCTCACATCCACCTCATGT
The DNA here is from genome assembly GCF_035594125.1 of Scylla paramamosain. Taxonomy (NCBI): domain Eukaryota; kingdom Metazoa; phylum Arthropoda; class Malacostraca; order Decapoda; family Portunidae; genus Scylla; species Scylla paramamosain. The sequence continues at coordinate 2,798,685 of NC_087184.1, forward strand.
CTCCACCTCTTCATCTCCTCATCTCCCTTCTCCTTTTGCACCTCATGCTAATAACCAAAGAAGCATAAATAGTACATCATACACTGACAGTTCCAAAGTCAGAGAAAGTGGATTTTTGAGCCCCAAACATGCCTCAGCTCATCAGCTTCTCTGCCACTCAAGCCTGATCTTGAGACACAGTGTTCTCTCATCACAATTATTTTCAAAAACAAAGAGTCAGGTCCTCATGGGCGTTTTCTTCTCATTAATGATACAGAATTCTTGTTAAACTATCACTAGAATCATGAAAACACCCTTGGAAACCACAATTAAATTCCCATTGAAGGTAATCAAGATGAGACACAAACATTTACGAGTGTGGTCCCAGATACTGACACAGCTGTATGATCTTCATTGCTTTAAAGAAAATCTAACGAACTTTGAGGATTCACTAAGTTTGGTCACTCATAAATCCACAATGGCAAACTATGAAACTACATCTCAGAAGAATCAAGTCCTTTTCTCCAACAGTGAACACAAAAACAAAACAGCAATGTTAGAACAAAGGGAATGTCTTGGGATGTCTGAAGTGCCTTGCTTAGAGTGGTGACAGAATAGTAGTGATGAGAGGTGCATCCACAGGCGGCCACACAGACCAACGCAGCCTCCCTCCACACGCACACACATACACACACACACAGAGGTTGTGGAGGGGATGAACAAATGCCTCAGTACATCAGGATGCATGCACACACACACACACACACACACACACACACACACACACACACACACACACACACACACACACACACACACACAGAGGAACCCAACAAGTGGTCACCATCTGGGAGCTGCATCCTAACTTCGGTCTTTTATACTCAATGCATTTTATCGGTGGTCTTGCTTCACTAACTTACACAGCATTTGGGACATTTGAGTACTGGCACTTCACTGCCTGGGAGGGTCAATGAAGCACAGTGTGTAGGGCAGTCTGATGTTCCACTGATTCATTCCAACTGTCATAAATAATCAGGCATAGAAAAGTCTCCCCCTGCTTCAGTATCTGCCAAAGAAGCACGGCATTCACAAGTCTTTCTTGTTCAAACTGTTAACACAGCAAAAAGAACGATGCATTTTCGAAAGGTATTCTTGCTTCAGTGGCTGAGAGCAGCACAGAAGCAAAGCATTTGGGACACTGTAACTCTGGGTTTGTTCCGGCAGTACAGGAGAGTTCGCTGGGGGCCGGAGTGCCTCACGCCTCCTTCAGGACACCCACCACCCCTCAGGTATTGGTGTCTTGTGTACTAATAAATACATTAGTAGTAGTAACTTTAGTCTTGGCCTTTGGTGACTATTCCTTTGGACTTGAGTGCATCACCTACCATATGTACTCACTCTATATTTGATCATTTCCAGATATTCAACAATCATCATCAACATTAACGTTGCTCTCATCCTTTTCTCCCTTAGGCTCCATGTTCTTTTTTTTGTGCATGCTTTGTTTGTTTCCAGCAATGCACACTTTATGCACCTTCCATCCTATGTATAAGTTATGACTAGAACATATTAGCATCATTGTATGTTAAGTACATCTATAGAACAATAATAGGATTTGGGTATCATCAAATTTGCATGTCTCTTCGTTTGGGAACACGAAAACTCATGTGTAAGGAGTTTCCGCGCATGAAAGGAGCCAATTCTGTCCGGTTAATGTTCTTGCGCCTGGGCAGCGTCACATCGTAGCGGATCACGTCCTCGCCGTCGTCCTCCCGCAGGCACTTGTCGTCCAGCGTCTCGTGGGCCAACTCCCACCGCGACAGAGTGAGATTCGACCTCTGCATTCGCAGGTCTGACTTGGAACCCCTGAAGTCACCAGAGGCCCTGAGGTCACTCTTCGACCCCCTGAAGTCAATGGCTGCCCTGAGGTCACTCTTCGACCCCCTGAAGTCATTGGCTGCCCTGAGGTCATTCTTGGAGCCCCTGAAATCCCCTTTCATGCCCCTGAGCTCTTTTGGTGTCCTGAGATCAGACATGGAGCCTCTCAGGTCAGACCTTGAGGACCTCACTCCAGACTTGGGTAAAGTCCTGAGGTCAGACTTGGAGCCTCGCATCTCAGCCTTGATTCTTAGATCAGACTTTGACGAGTGGAAGTTGTTCCTGGAATCCCGCAAGTCCCCCTTGGAACCCCTGAAGTCTACCTGGCAGGTGTGTGTCTCAGGTGAAACAGGCACGACCTTCCTCACATTGAGCTGGTCCTTGGCACGGGACACTGAGCCATTACAGAGCTTCTCCCAGGGCTTTGTGACAGAGGCAGGGTCATTCTGAGTCAGGGAGGACCTGCGACCGGCACTGATGTCAGCATAGTCATCCCAGGACATGACACTGGCGGCATCTCCTCCGTCATAAGAGTCGGAGTGACACAGCCGCTGGTTTTCCATGCGGGATTCTTCACAGTCATGACAAGACACACCGCTGTCCACATCAGAGTCCCTGGTGATGTTGCCCTCCTCTGCCACAGGCCTCTGAGACTCTGACATAGGACGCAGGATGTCGTGGATCTGGTGGGAGGTGTTCTGGAGGTAGCGTGTGTCGTCCAGCACCAGAGAGGCACGTCTGAGGGCACGATTGGGTTGTTGATGGTGTAGCGAGCGCAGCGTCTCCTCCATGTCAACGCTGAGGTGCTGCCCTTTGCTCCTCCGCCGCCGGGATGCTGGCACCACCACTGAGGTGGTGGCCTGCTTCTGTGGCTGCTTGTGCTGGTGCTGCTGCTCCTCAGGGATGGTGGAGTGGCACAGCGGAGGCACAACAAGGCTGCTGTAGCCATCAGTGAAGGTCGGACTGCTGCTGGAGTCGCTGGAGTAGGCTGAGTCACCATTGTCATTCTCTGGAAGTGGGTAGAGGTGTTCCGAGGAGGCTGGGAAGGAGGAACTGTAGGTGTGGGGGGCATAGCCATCATGGTAAGCTGTGGTGTCCTCCTCCTCTTCCTCCTCCTCATCTTCCTCCTCCTCCTCCTCCTCCTCCTCAAGGGACGGGCTGATTATTGGCGGGCAGATGGGGAGGGCAATGGTCATCCAGCGGTGGGTCAGACATTCATCTACTGTCATTCTGTCACTGTAAGGCAAAGGGAAAGTCAGTGTTGTGTGATTTTAGTCCTTCAGGTATCTATGCATAGTTCTGTATTTTCTTGCAAACACTAAACAATAATGAAAGAAGGCAACAATAAACTATACAATCATAAAAAAATAGAATGATTTAGGTACAGGAACTTATTTTTTCCATGGATGTTACCACTACATACATGAATAAGGTGTAATACAAAACTACTTTATGAGTCGTTGCACACCTAATAAGTTTGTCCCTAATGAGATCAGGAAAAATGTTCATTGCTACCTGGCTCACTACAATTTTACTTTGAAGAGAGATAACAAAAAATAAACTCAATCCATCCACTAACCAAAGATCGGACCAAACCTTTGATGAGCCACTGAATTAACAAACAAAATAAAACAGGAGAGAGAAAACACACACACACACACACACACACACACACACACACACACACACACACACACACACACACACACACACCCACCTCGGTTTTTTGACAAGAAGGTGACAGATGAAGTCCTTCGCCTCCTCGGAAATATCGGAAAATAGTTCGTCTGGGAAGTCCACCTCTGCCTGTGTGATGCTGACAAAGGTCTCCTGATCAGTGTCACCTCCAAAGGGCGTGCACCCCGTCAGGAACACGTAGGTCAGTACACCAACCGACCTGCAACAGAAGGGACAGGTCAGGTGGTGAGGAAGAGAAGGGCTGGCTAGAGAAATATTGTGAAGCTGAGAATAATTTGGATAGGTATTGAATCATCTACCTATCTTTCTTTTTTGAGAACTGTCAAGCTGAGAATTCTTTACAGGTAATGAATCATCTACCTATCTTTTCTTTCTCTTTTTTTCTTTCTGGAGAATTGTCAAGGTGAGAATTCTTTATATAGGTAATTAATCATCTGCTTATTTTTTGTTTGAAGAGAACTGTCAAGCTAAGGAATTCTTTATAATGAATCATCTGGCAATATTTCTTGTTTGAGGAGAATTGTCAAGCTGAGAATTGTTTATTAGGTAATGCATCATCTACCTATCTAATGAACAGTCTTGCTCAATAGATGAGTAGCATCCAACACTCCCTTCAACTGTACTAACAATCTTCCCTTAACCTTGACTCCTCTCACCTGCAAAGAATTCATTAGCTGTCGGGTTTTGTAAGCAGACCGCCAGTAGGTCAGAGATTCAAGATTGAGGGAAAACACAACACAAAGAGGAAATGAGTGCAGAAGGTTACCTGGTTCCTGATCATGACTGTACCAAACTGACGTCACCACAAAGCATGTTAGTTGTAATACATATGAGACTGGCTTGTGAGAATTGTAAGCATGAAGAATTTGGTGTGTGAATTTCTGGTATTCAGAAGAAAGGAATTTGGCTGAGGAATATCATGAAGCTAAACAAGTAGTCATCAGTGTATGTCTAGTACTGAGAAGACTGAGAATTTTAACTGAAGAGAATTGTGAAGCTAAAGAATTAGGTGTATCAGAATTTATGTGATGGAAATGATGGATATGAATAGTTAGTTGTACTGTGTGTATGACTGGTACTGAGAGGGAAAGCATGAAAAAATTTAAAGCTTGAAGAATTTGCATGAGAATGTTTGGTGTTTTGAGGAAAAGAATTTGGTCAAGCACTGTGAAGCAGAAAATCAAGTAGTTAAAATGAGTGAAAAGATTGGGCAGAATGAGAGTAAACAAGAGTGAGCGCTCCTAGACAATAGAAGGATCTGAGAGTGAGGCATTATGAGGAAAAGAATTATTAACTGTTTCACTGCTAATGACAACATGACACCTGTTATTTGGGGAACCCCACATCATTTTAATGGGGAGATAACATAACATGAGGCACTAAGATTTATCCTCCTCCACTCCTCTATCATGCCTTGTGCCATCAGTGATATCTTTCAAAACACCAAACTTGCACAGCACACACCATTCATCTTGAAGGGAAGCTGCTGCAGTCAAACAGTTAGGGACAGAAAAGGCAGGAATTGTTGTGTTAGGATGGTAAGCAGTATAATTCATTGACATTTAATGTGCCGTATATCTTACATCAGTAATTAGCACTCATATGCATCAGAAATGAAGGCTTACTGGGAATCTAAATGTCAGTAACAAATACATGAATGAAATTAAGAAGCAAAACTATCCAGCTAAGGTTGTCAACTGATAAAGACACTTCCTAAAGTATAAATTTAGAGATGATATCATGTTAAAAATGTAACCCAGAATTAGTACATAAAATCTAAACCACATGAAACCTGAATATCAAATGTCTTAATTGTCAAGGTGTGTGTAGTGGAGAGATGGAGTCCCACATAAGACAATGGCAACAGAGGAGAGGCACAAGATAAGGGCATTGGTATTGGTGCAGCCTCGCCTTGCCAGTGAGGTGAACACAACACAGCAGTGCCACATGTTGGTGTTCACAGCTATTCCTCTCAGTCAGGAGGTGCAGGAGACTGATTAAAATTCATTAAGGTCAGCAGGCAAGCCTCACTTTCTTGAATGGTCTCAGAGTAATGACCCTTTAGGGATGCATGCAGCAAGTTAAAAATGAACAATGAATAATAAAACTTTTATCAATTTTTCACCACACTTGGCATCCTGCATGCTATCTCCTCAAGACAACACATAGCTCATCCTCTTATTACAATGTGTATTTTGTATCAGCTTTTCCTTATATTTCTAAAACACTACCATTCATGAATACAACTTCTCACAGTGCATAATCATCTCCTTCACTATTTTCCCAGTGTCAGGCATTGGGCCATGTAAGAGTCTCCTCCAGCTGTGTCTCTGCCTTGCATCTGTTGTTCCTATTCTCTCTCTCTGTGACTCATGACTATAACTTTTCGTGGCGAACAATATAACCATTAGGCAGAGTAAGGCAAGAGCACCGCGTAAAACAGCAGCAGAATGCTCTAAAGAGGACAACCGGGAAAATAAGATGATGATTGTAACTGCAGAGAGGCAGCAGCTGATAAGGATCTATGCCAAGGTTGCACCAACACCACATGCTTTATTGCTGCTTGTCCTGCCTCACTGGGGGCCGTACTCTCAAATGATTCACTGCCTTATCTTGACTACTTCTGAACAGCCTCTAGTGGAAGATATTGAAATTTTCAGTGTTTTGATGCTTTCAGTGATAGTTTGACAAGAGTTCTCCATCATTAAAGGGAGAAACATTATGAGAGCCAACAAATTATCCTTGTAGTCTCTGAACATGTGCTGATGAAAATTTAAAGAGCTTAGGAATACAAGCCTCATCACCACCAGACACACAACACTATGTTCACCATACCACAACCCTATCCTCACCACACCACACCACACAACCCTATGCTCACCACACCACACCACATCACACAACCCTATACTTACCACACACACAACCTTAACAATCACCACATCACACCCCCCTTGTGCCCCCCTCGTCCTCCTCCTCCTCCTCCACTCTGAGCAAGGCCAGGATGTGAATCCTTTATCTTTATTCAGCTTATTGACGTTATTAATTTTATCAGCATTAGTTTATAGTCATGTGTCATGTTTGTGTCTTGTGTGTGAGGGTGAGTGTTGCCTTCTAAGACATGTCAAACTCAAGAAAATTACCAATATTTTTATGTTTATCTACAATTTACTTCTTCCATAAAACAGTATCACCTTTTTGTGTTTATTATATCTATCTATTTATATCACTCATCCTCAGACTTCCCCTCTGGATCTGAGGTACAATAATAATCAGTCTTTCGGTTCCATTCACCAGCAGAAGACACAAACAACAGCAACACAAACAACACAGCAAGGCCACATACCAACGCAAGGAAATTTTAATAGAAAAAAAGAACTTTCATCTTTTTCTTGCAAACCACAGGATACTCAAACCATCACTCTAAAATTCACAGCATTGCAACATCCATGCAATACTATTTTTTTCCTTTTTACCTTGGTACTTTCATAGCAAGGCACACTCGATGCAATCACTCTTATAAAAGTATCAAGTAATTGGTGTAGTGAGTATCAAATGTTTGGCAGCAAGCTGACAATAAACAATAATCTTGGCAGTGTGTCCAAACTCACACCAAGGACGTGAGAGTGGTTCCCTGAGTGAGGCTCAGGATGTGGTGAGCTACGAGCAACAAACACACACTCAGCCCACCCAGCATTGTGCACTCACCACATATCGGTGGCCAGGCTGATGGGCTCATAGTTGATCACTTCGGGAGCTGAAAGAAAGAGCATGTCTATAAATAAATGTTACACAGAGATGACACTGAAAACTGTGCATTGAAATCACTGATGCATGAAGAAAAACACGAACACCAATGGAATGACTAGAATAACTTATGGAAAATATTTAAAGACAGAACAAGCTAAACAAAAAATAAGAGAAAAATGTAAACAAATAAAAGGAAATCCCAAATTATATAAGAAGTGAACTTAAGCACACAATAAGAACACTGCACAAGACTACCTGATCCACACAAAGCAGTTAATAACCACTTCATGCATCCCACTGTCACCACCACCCATGAATTCACCCAGCCTCCTCTTGAACCTGTCTTGTTCCACCCAGTCACAACCCTATTCATGAACCATACCGGCAAAAGATAAAACACTTAACTCACAAAACAAAGGCACAAGAATAGAAGGGATGGCACAAGAGTTCAGTGGCAACTCCTGTACAAAGCAAACCTAACTTACATCCACCTATCATCCCTATCCTTTATTTTGTTTTATAAGGCTCCCTACTGACTTATGACTTGACAAAACACATCATTCACCTAACATAAAATCCATAAAACCTTACGAGTATCTACTTCTAAGGCTCATAAGTCTATGTTTTCTAAGGCTCTCAGATAACTGCAAAACACACCAGACTCTACAGACACTCACCCACATAGTCTGGCGTTCCCATGATCTGTGTGATTTCTGAGCCCTGGGTGATGACACGGGACAGACCAAAGTCCACCAGCTTCACACCGGCCTCAGGGGAGTCGCCCATCATCACCAGGTTCTGGGGCTGCCGGGCAAGGAATGGGTGTGGTGAACAGATGTGGTTATGTCTAGTGTAAAGGGAGATATGACAGACTGAAAACTACATGGAGACATAAAAAGGCACCAGGCAGACCAGGCATGGTTTGGGAAGTGCTTTGACTTGCAGGTGTGTAATAGAAGTTGATGATGGTTAATAGGGACGAATTAATTACCGAAAGGATAAGTTATGAAAGTGGAATTATTATTATTATCTTTTTTTAATACAACATAAAGGTCAATCTAATGCAAAGAGTATACGTTAGTGAATTGAAAACAAACAAAGTGATTAGTATATTTTATCAAGATTACAACATGAAGGTTAAATGAAGATAATAATAAACAAGAATACTACTGGATGGGAAAATTTATTACCGAATATATTTCTTTTAAGATTACAAGGTTTGAATATAGAAAATGTAAATAAAAGTAAATGAAGAGTATCAAAAACGCGTGATAAGCTCTCCTACTGAAGTGAAAGGAAGAGGGAGGAAGAGTCACAAATGGAGTTCAGAAGGGGCATGGGAGGGAAGCTAACTGGCGGGGAATGATGTATGGGCATGGATGAGGAGACATAACAAGGACGAAACGAAGGAAAAGGTGAGTGAGTGCTGCTGAAAATTCAAGAGGAGTGAAAGGAGGGCAAGGCTGAATAGTGAGACCATTTCAAAACATACGTATGGTGAAAGGAAGGAG
>NC_087184.1:2812500-2815000 GCF_035594125.1 Scylla paramamosain
ACACAAACTTCATCCTGCCTCAGCATTATGAAAACACACACACACACACACACACACACACACACACACACACACACACACACACACACACACACACACACACACACACATATTCATCCTTCCCTCGAGCATATGAAAACAACATCAACAATCATACACAAACTTAACCCCCCTTTCCAGCACGTCACAACATCAACAACAACAACAACAACAACAACAAGAGCGTCTCCAGTACTCACAACTCCAGCAGAATGATATACTCGGTGCGGGTCTGGTACACTTTGTAAAGACGAACGATGTGTGGGTCGCGCAATCCCAGAAGCAAGACGGCCACCTCGTGTCGCGCCTCGCCCTCCAGACGCCGACGCCGGACGTACTTGGCAGCGTAAACTTGTCCAGTGGCGCGGTGACGGGCACGGCGCACGGCCGCGAACTTGCCCCTGGAAAGATGAGAAGGAGGTGAGACGGTGTTACAAATGGAGATGCAAGAGATGAAGGTGACGTTAAAATCTCCGTAGAAATGTCGAGGAATAAAGATATGAGTGATAAGGATGAAGTTTGAATGTAAGGGGGGATGAAAATGAAGAAGTAGAGATTCTGGAATGATAAGTGATGAGGAGGAGGTGACGTAGAAAAATAAAGGAGAGCCCCCGAAAAGAAAGGGAGATGAGATGTAACGTAGAGCAATAATAAAGAAGACCCTCGAAAAGAAAGAGATGAGAAGGATGTAGCGTCAAGAAATAAAGGAGAGCACCTGAAAAAATAAAAGAGACGACATGGATGTTAAAATCACCGTGGTAATTTTGAAAATAAAGAAAACCGCTGGAAAGATAAGAGAGATGAGAAGCAAGATAATAATTTTCAGGATAATGCAGAGAAAGAAAATGAGAACCCCTGGAAAGATAAGAGAGATGAGAAATAAAAAATTTCCGTGGTAATGTTGAAAATATGAGAGAAAAGAAACTGCGTACTCCTCTCCCTCCTTTCCCAGACACATCGGCGCCTCGTCTTGCCTAATTCCAATAAGATGTAGAGGAAGTTATTTGGTTTTCAGGGTCAGCGCCAAGTCTGGGCAGATTTCAATAGAATCTAGAGAAAGTTGTTGGGTTTTCAAGGGTGCTTTCATGATTCCAGTGACGGCCTGACATGCTCCACTGGAAGCTATTCATAACTCATATTTGTAGTGATGATTTAACAAGAATTCCACATCATCAGTGTAAAAAAAAGTACCATGATCTTTGAAGACACTCATGGTGAAAGAATAAAAGAAAAAAGGAAGGAAAAAAAGTTAAAAATATAGATACACTCTTGGTACAACTTGTACCCTGTAAATATAGGGAAAAATACTCTTTCTCCATAAATCCTACGGAAATAAATCCTTGTACTACTGAGAACATACGGAGACACACGGCATCTGCACTTATGGCTAAATTACGCTTTGTTCCTCGCGAGGTGAAAGATGGCGTCCGCTTACGTCCTTCCTTGACGAGAGAGAGAGAGAGAGAGAGAGAGAGAGAGAGAGAGAGAGAGAGAGAGAGAGAGAGAGAGAGAGAGAGAGAGAGAGAGAGAGAGAGAGAGAGAGAGAGTGTGTGTGTGTGTGTGTGTGTGTGCGCACTATATCATGTAAACAATTAAGTAAACACGTTGTTGTTTCCTTGTTTATTCCTTGTATTGATCTCCGCTGCCCTCGCTTTCCTCGTCCTCGTCCTCCTCCTCCTCCTCCTCCTCCTCCTCCTCCTCCTCCTCCTTCTCCTCCTCCTCCTCTTCTTCTTCTTCTTCTTCTTTTCTTCTTCCTCCTCCTCCTCCTCCTCCTCCACGATATCAAATAACGACCAGGCAGGAAGCAGATGGTGTTTTTTTTAAAGCTTCAAGAAAAACGACGAAGAGAAAGTATCGTGAAAAAAAAGCGAAAAACGTGAAAAAATAATGATAGAGAAAATGCAAAAGAGAACTGACAGAGAGAGAGAGAGAGAGAGAGAGAGAGAGAGAGAGAGAGAGAGAGAGAGAGAGAGAGAGAGAGAGAGAGAGACTCACGACCCGAGGCTCTCACACACACACACACACACACACACACACACACACACACACACACACACACACACACACACACACACACACACACACACACACACACACACAGCCTTGGCCACCACACACGTACATCACTATGAATAATGCAAGTATACACCACAAACCACCTCACCACCGCTCACGCTGACACACACACACACACACACACACACACACACACACACACACACACACACACACACACCAAATGTTATATCCACATGGTACTAACACTAAATTACTATCTCTCTCTCTCTCTCTCTCTCTCTCTCTCTCTCTCTCTCTCTCTCTCTCTCTCTCTCTCTCTCTCATACCCACTGCTCTCCTTTCCTATCACCCACCCAACCATCCCTCACACCTCAATATCACAAAGCCCCTACCCTCCTCCTCCTCCTCCTCCTCCTCCTCCCCACCCACCACCTTCCTCTTC
>NC_087184.1:2822500-2825000 GCF_035594125.1 Scylla paramamosain
AATGTCAAACTGCTCCTGGCGTATCAGAAAGACACGTTATAAAAGAAAACGAGAAAAACAAAAACAATGAACGAAGATAAGGAGGGAAGATAAGAATGAACGACGCAATAAAGTGGCAAGCAAAGTGAGAAAAAAATAAAATAAAATAAAATAATAATAATAATAATAATAATAATAATAATAACAATAATAATAATAATAATAATAATGATAATAATAATAATAATAATAATAATAATAAGAGCGTAACGAAAGCAACAGAAAAATAAAGCAGTAAGAAGTAGAGTAGCAAAAAGAAAAAATCAAAACAAACGAAACTAAAATAAAAAGAAAAATGTTAAGTAAAACAGAAGGAAAGTATAGCAACAGAAAAAAAACACAAAAAGAGAGAGAGAGAGAGAGAGAGAGAGAGAGAGAGAGAGAGAGAGAGAGAGAGAGAGAGAGAGAGAGAGAGAGAGAGAGAGAGAGAGAGAGAGAGAGACTCAACTAGCAGTGCAAATATAAACACAGAAAAAAAAATGTAACAAACACAGCAACGAAAACAACAATAAAAAAAAACATGTCTTAGTAGTTTCAGGGTCGGTCTCTCTCTCTCTCTCTCTCTCTCTCTCTCTCTCTCTCTCTCTCTCTCTCTCTCTCTCTCTCTCGTCACACCCTCGCCTGCAGTACACGGAGTTTTAAGGTTATTTATGTCAACTAGGGAGAAAAATTTAAAGAGAGAGAGAGAGAGAGAGAGAGAGAGAGAGAGAGAGAGAGAGAGAGAGAGAGAGAGAGAGAGAGAGAGAGAGAGAGAGAGAGAGAGAGAGAGAAGTATCACAACCCTTTCGACCCGCTCTTCTCCTTCCCCCTTCATGCCTTTCCCTATTAGGTTCTCCCGCTCCACACACACAGACACACACACACACACACACACACACACACACACACACACACACACACACACATTGTATCAGTAGTGTATTCATTAATGGTATCTTATTTTCTTTCTTGTTTTCCTCACACCTTACATTGTTCGCTCTCTCTCTCTCTCTCTCTCTCTCTCTCTCTCTCTCTCTCTCTCTCTCTCTCTCTCTCTCTCTCTCTCTGTATTTAATTTAATGAGTCTAAGTGAACAGTACTTTCTTCTTTTTTTTACTTTTCTTTTTTATTTCTTACTCGCGCTTATTCAACAGTTAAGACAAGAAAAGAGTAATTAACCTTTTTTTTCTCTCTCTCTCAAATCTCGAATTGTATTAAAGTTTTTTTTTTTTGTATGTACGTACGTCTTAACATTATTGCACCGTTATATTTATTATCATTAACTTTATCATCGCTCCCACTTTCTCCGCCGCTGCCGCCAATAATAATAATAATAATAATAATAATAATAATAATAATAATAATAATAATGTTTACCAAACCATTTTTAACTCTCGTCATAATATTTTCGCCAACCGAGAGAGAGAGAGAGAGAGAGAGAGAGAGAGAGAGAGAGAGAGAGAGAGAGAGAGAGAGAGAGAGAGAGAGAGAGAGAGAGAGAGAGAGAGAGAGTTACCTTTTCTGTATTTCCGTGTTTGGTTCTCAGCATCACGTCACAACTCAAATATTTTCCTTCTAAACACACGCCACGAGAGAGAGAGAGAGAGAGAGAGAGAGAGAGAGAGAGAGAGACAGAGACTTACCTCCCTTCTTCCCTCCCTCCCCACCTCTTCTCTTCTCTCCTCTAGTTTTACCAACCCGGCCAGTGACCTCAAGTGTGTTCAACTAAAGACGGACAGACTCGAGAAATAAAGACGTGATCCTCTTTCAATGGCGAGGATGAGGCTGAATGGCTGCTGAGGGGGAGTGCTGAGTGCTGAGTGCTGAGGGGAGGGCTGAGTGCTAAATAGAGTATGCTGTCACCTCAATCGTGTTACTTGATGCGTGAAAGTTCTGTTATGAGTGCTGATGGATAGTTAGGGTAGTGCTGATTAGAATTACGAGGCTAATTAGTGCTAAAATGTGCTAAGATTGTGGTGTCAAGTGCTGTTATTTGTTAGAGCGCTGATTGTGAGTGCTTAGAGTGCATGAGCTAATTGGTGCTGAAATGGGCTACGACAGCGGTGGTAAGTGCTAATGGTAGTTAGAGCAGAGCTGAGTACATAAAGCAAATATTACAAGTGTACACAACGTGCTAAGTGCTGGTGGGTGTTGAAATAAAGCATGACTGCCGGAAAGTGTTCAATTTTCCTGGATACTTAGTGTTACAGTGTTAATTACTTAATGCGCTTAAGTGGCAAAGTGCTGAGACAGTGCTGGAGGGTGCAGACTGGCGGTGCTGAGGCGGCGTGTGCGTGAGTGCTGGCGAGTGCTGGAGTGGCGTGCGGTGATGGAGGAGCAAGTGGTGACCTGAGTCAACTTGAGTGTCATCCCCCGTGGCCTCCACCCTCACTGTATCATGCATCATCGCTTGTCGGATACAATCAGTCTGGGAAGAGTAAGGCTGATGTTGCCAGGCACTCTCTCTCTCTCTCTCTCTCTC
>NC_087184.1:2830000-2842500 GCF_035594125.1 Scylla paramamosain
ACCTAACCTAACCTAACCTAACCAAACAAACCTAACCTAACCTAACCCAACCAAACCTAACCTAACCAAGCCTAGACAATTATAAGTTAGACAATCCTAACTACTCGTAATCTGACCTAATTCAACCCAACTATACAAAACCAAACCTGACCTAACTTTACCAAACTAAGCCTAACCAAACCAAACCTAACCCAACCCAACTTAACTTACTAACCTAACCTAACCTAACTAACCTAACCAAACAAACCTAACCAACCTAACCCAACCCAACCTAAACAACCCTAACTTAACTATTTGCAGGCGTGGGAGAAAGGTTCCTAACTGATTCCCGCCTTGCTTGTCCACCTCCCAGCCTCTCCCTGTGTTATTACAGCGGGCGAGGGGTGGGAGAGGGGTAGGAGAGGGGTAGCAGAAGGGTAGGAGAGGGGAGGGGAGGAGCAGGTACGGATGGAGAAGCATTATCGGGGAGGGAGAGTAGAGAAATGAGGGTTAAGAGAGGTGCTATCAAGAAGGAATTTTTGGGCGTTGGAAATGAAGAGGAGAGTTCGAGAGGGGAAGATAAAGTGTTGAGGGTGACGGAGGGAGGGAAAAGGGCGGGAAGTATTCAAGAGGCACAATATGCTAAGGAGCGGAAGAAGAAAGCTGTAAAAAGTGAGATAAATATAGAAGCATTAAGAAGTAAGGGGAGGAAAATGTGGAGGATAAGGAGGTAGAGAAGAAACGAGACAAGAAAAAAGGAATGGTAGAACTGAAAAAGAGAGAGAGAGAGAGAGAGAGAGAGAGAGAGAGAGAGAGAGAGAGAGAGAGAGAGAGAGAGAGAGAGAGAGAGAGAGAGAGAGAGAGAGAGAGAGAGAGAGAGAAGGATTTACAGGAAACAAGACAGAATAAAGGACTGGAGTAACAGCAAAGAGAGAGAAATGTGAACAGATTAAAGAGAAGAATAAATAAACACGATAAACAAGAGCAAATAAAAAAAAACACACACACAAATAACACAGGAGCATGATAAATTCTCAGCTTAATTAAGAACACTGCAACCCTTTGTTATGTCTCCCTGTCTTATTCCAAATGAGCACAATGATTAGAAATGAGTCAATAAACAAAGCAAACACTAAAGAACTACTGAGGGAAGCACAGGTGGGGCAGGTGGCCACGTAAGGACACAAGGATTCGTACTGAGATCCTGCAGTGAGGGAGAGACGAGTTGAGGCGAGCTGAAGGATATATTAAGTTCCTGGTCCAACTTCACCGTTTTATGACTTCAGGAGGAGGAGGAGGAGGAGGAGGAGGAGGAGGAGGAGGAGGAGGAGGAGGAGGAGAAGGGAGGAATTTCTGAGCCAGCCTCGTGAATGTCTCACCGACCCTGATCTTACACTCCTCCTCCTCCACCTCCTCCTCCTCCTCCTCCTCCTCCACCTCCTCCTCCACCTCCTCGTCCTCCTCCTCCTACCCAGCGCCTATTTCTCTTTCTCTCGGCCACTTCCCCTCATGCCCTTTCCTTCCGCCTTCATCATCCATGCAGCCTTCCCTTCCCATCCCTCCCTTTCCTCTCTCCGCGCCCTTCCCCTTCCTCTCCCCTTCCTCTCTCACCGTCAGCGGAGGTCAAGTATTCCCGCTGACGTCATGAGACTTAGCCTGACTTTCACACACACACACACACACACACACACACACACACACACACACACACACACACACACACACACACACACACACACACACACACACGCAGATGCTCACCACGATCCCCGTTACTCACAAAG
Organism: Scylla paramamosain; assembly: GCF_035594125.1. Classification (NCBI taxonomy): domain Eukaryota; kingdom Metazoa; phylum Arthropoda; class Malacostraca; order Decapoda; family Portunidae; genus Scylla; species Scylla paramamosain. Next base: position 2,831,764 of record NC_087184.1, read on the forward strand.
GGTTCTTGACTGCTGACGGTGGAACAAAACGCTGCTGTGGTTACGCTTCTGGTGATGGTGGTGGTGATTGTGGTGGTGGTGGTGATGGGAGGGAGTTAAGGATGGTGGTTATGAGATGTGGTGGTGATGGTGGTGATGGTGATGATGGTGTGTGTGTGTGTGTGTGTGTGTGTGTGTGTGTGTGTGTACTGTGCGTGGGTGTATGATGGTGTCATGTGCGTGTGAACAGTTGTGTGTGTGCGTGCGTGCGTGTGCGTGGGTGTGTGAATACGTGCATGAGTGAGTCACGGGAGGGAGTGGTCTCTGTGTGTGTGTGTGTGTGTGTGTGTGTGTGTGTGTGTGTGTGTGTGTGTGTGTGTGTGTGTGTGTGTGTGTGTGTGTGTGTGTGTGTGTGTGTGTGTGTGTGTGTGTGTGTGTGCAATCCTCGGAGACAGGATAAGGATGGACAATGAGAGAGAGAGAGAGAGAGAGAGAGAGAGAGAGAGAGAGAGAGAGAGAGAGAGAGAGAGAGAGAGAGAGAGAGAGAGAGAGAGAGAGAGAGAGAGAGAGAGAGAGAGACGTGAAACAAAATATTACAACTAGAATTACAAATAATAATAGTAGTAATAATAATAATAATAGTAGTAATAATAATAATAATAATAATAATAATAATAATAACAATAATAATAATAATAATAATAATAATAATAATAATAATAATAACAATAATAATAATAATAATAATAATAACAACAATAGTAGTAATAATAATAACAATAATAATAATAACAACAACAACAACAACAACAACAACAACAACAACAACAACAACAACAGCACCACCACCACCACCACCACCAACAACAACAAGGCTTCACCAACTCACGCACTCAGCAAACACAATTAAAACCCACTAATTAAAACAAGAAGACGAGGAAACACAGCTAAACAAACACCATTACCTCCAATTAGACACTCATACATACTGGCGCTCCCCGCTGCCCTGCCTCCTATCCAAGCACACGCCACTGTACGCACACCATCATTAGGCAGTAAGGCAAGACACGTTAGGACAGCACGAGGTCAAAATAATTAAATGGTTGCCTTGTTTCTTGTGCAAAAGTAGACTGAGGAGGAGGAGGAGGAGGAGGAGGAGGAGGAGGAGGAGGAGGAGGAGGAGGAGGAGGAGGAGGAAGGAAAACAAATAAGGTTGGAAAAATGCAAGATTAAGACTAACCGAATGGAAGAAAGGGAAGATGAAAGGGAGAAATAGAAAGAAAAATCGTAGGGAAGAGAAACATACTGGGAGAGGGAAAGAGATGGGAAGGAGATGAGGAATTGAGGAAGATGGGAAATGTTACTTAATAGGAATGAAGGGAAGGGGATGAAAGGGAGAGGAAGTAAGGTGTCAAGGGGACAGAGAGAGAAAGGAATGGAAATGGGGAAGTGGGGAAGAGGAAGGGGAAAGGAGAGGGGAGGCAGATGGGGGACTAAAGCATTCCGGGGCAGCCTTTCTCTCTCATCAACAGGAAATACTTCGCAGTGTCTCCCTGGCGCCTTCCTCTCCCTCTTCCCCCTCTCCCTTCCCACTACCTCCCTCCCTCCCGCCTTGACCTGCACTATCACCCTACCCCAGTGACCCCAAGCACCACAACACACAACTCCTCCCCCCATCACCAGACCTCTTCTTCTTCTTCTTCTTCTTCTTCTTCTTCTTCTTCTTCTTCTTCTTCTTCTTCTTCTTCTTCTTCTTCTTCTTCTTCTTCTTCTCCTCCTCCTCCTCCTCCTCCTCCTCCTCCTCCTCCTCCTCCTCCTCCTCCTCCTCCTCCTCCAAGGAAATAAATGTGATCTCCATTGCGTGATTAATTTCCTTCCGCATCATTTTCTTCTTCCTTCTCTTCCTCCTCTTCACATATCTTTATCCTTCTTCCTCCCCCTTCTCCCCATCACTCTGTAGTCACGTTCCCCTATCCCTCTTCTCCCCTTCCTCTTCCTCCCCTCTCTCACACTGTTTGCTTCCCTCCTCCTCCTCTTCTTCCTTGTCACGCCTCCTTACTTCCCTCCCCACCCGCAGCCTCTCGTAGTGAATGGCCCGGCAGAACAAGACCAAAACACAGAAGCCTCGCCTCGCCGCCTCTGCCCCCCGCGAGTGCCTAACTGTGTCTCGATTCCCTCACCCTGACTAATAATAACTAGCCTGCCTCATCCCAGCCGCTGCGAGAAGCTTATTTGAGACACAATGACACTCACTGTGAGGTATTTTAATGTTCTACTCTACTGGCTCGCCCAACTCCTCCTCCCTTCTCCTTCTCACACCCCCCTCCTCCTCCTCCTCCTACTGCTCTCTCGCCTCCACGACCGCAAGCTGAGTCGAAGTGTAAGTAAACAGAATTAGTCAAATGAGATATTTTTTTCATACCCACTCACGCTCAGCCTGGGTGACGTGGCGGAACTGTGGTGAGTGTGAGGAAGGAAGAAAGGGAAGAAAGAAAGAAGAAAGAAAGGAAGGAAGGAGGGAAAGAAAGGAAGGAAGGAAGGAAGGAAGGAAGGAAGGAAGGAAGGAAGGAAGGAAGGAAGGAAGGAAGGAAGGAAGGAAGGAGAGAGCGTACCAAGGAACGAATGAAGTGTTAAGAGAAGAATTGGTCTTGATTAAGAAGAACGGAAAGAGAAATTACAGGAATAATTGCTAATGAAGTTCTGGGAAAGAATTCTGTCCTCAAAACAAAGGAAGAGAGAGAGAGAGAGAGAGAGAGAGAGAGAGAGAGAGAGAGAGAGAGAGAGAGAGAGAGAGAGAGAGAGAGAGAGAGCAAACAGATTTTTCATATCATTTGGTCAACTTTTTTCACGCTATAAAAAAATACAGGAAAAAATTAAGGAAAAGGAAACAGAGGAAAAGGAAACAGAGGAAGGGAGGAAAGAAGGAAAAAAATCAAGAAGAATGAAAAGGAACAATGAAATTAAATAGGCGAAGGGATAAAGGGAACAAAGAAAAGAAGAAAAAAACACGAAAGAAAGGAAGTAAGGAAGGACGGAAGGAACGAAGGAAGGAACGAAGGAAGGAAGGAAGGAGGTAAAAATAGAAGCAGAGGGAAATCAGGCATCGTAATAAGATTCTAAACATATGCATGATGTATTCCCAACACACGGCCCGGGGGAGGGAGAGGAGAGGGAGTGGGAGGGAGAGGGGTGAGGAGGGAAGGAATGAAGAAGGGGAAGAGGGAGGAAGGAGAGGGAGAAGGAATGAAGAGGATGAAAGAGGAGGGGAGAGAAGGAAGAGGTGAGGGTCGAGAGAAGGAAGGAGAGAAGAGGAGAGGTGGAGAGAAAGAAAAGAGAGGGGAAAGAAGGAAGGGAAATGAAAGGGGAGGAAGGAAGGGAAGAAAAGAGGAAGGAAAAGGAAGAAGGGAAGAAGAAAAATAACAAGGGAAAGAAAAACAGGAGAAAAAAAAGAGGGAAATGAAAGAAAGAAGAGGAAAGGAGAGGGGAGAGAGAGAGAGAGAGAGAGAGAGAGAGAGAGAGAGAAAAAAAAATAAATAAAAAAAGGAAGAAAAAAATAAAAATAAAAAATGGAAATAATTCGGTTTTTCTCATCTACACACTTTCAACACACCTATCGGATCCGGAACACACCTGCTGCACCACATGTGAGCCACACACGGAACAGAAACTAACCGAACACACCTGTCTTAACCAACACCTGTCTCACCCACAGCTACCCACACACCCACACTGCAACACTGACCCGTTCGTAGTTACAGTCACCAATCATGACCTAATTACCTTAAGGGAATGTGCAGGTGTGGAGAGAAAGAGAGAGACAGGTGTGTGTGTGTGTGTGTGTGTGTGTGTGTGTGTGTGTGTGTGTGTGTGTGTGTGTGTGTGTGTGTGTGTGTGTGTGTGTGTGTGTGTGTGTGTGTGTAGTGGAGTGGAGGAAAAAGAAGGATGAAAATATGAAGGGAAAGAAGAGGGAAAGATAGGAAGGGAGGAACGGATGGAGGAAGAAAGGAGAACAAGAAGAGAAAAGGAAGAGGATAGAAGGAAGGAGAAGAGAGCCGGAAGAAAGGAAATATAGGAGAGGAGGAGAAGGAAGGAAAGGGTGGATGGAAGGAAGAGTGGAGGGAAGGAAGGCGAGGAGGGAAGGTCAGTAGCCATCCACTTCAGGCAAGCTATGGATGCTTCTGTCTCAGGAATTTCACCTATAATTAATTTCTCGCTTTAAGAGACCCGAGGAGGAGGAGGAGGAGGAGGAGGAGGAGGAGGAGGAGGAGGAGGAGGAGGAGGAGGAGGAGGTGTGACCTGAAATAGACTTGAATGTTATAAACTAAAAAGAATTCGATGCTCTAAAAAGTAGAAAAGAAACAACAACAACAACAACAACAACAATAATAATTATAATAATAATAATAATAATAATAATAATAATAATAATAATAATAATAATAATAACGATGATGATGATGAGAAAATGCAACGCAACAACAACTGGTACCAATAAAATAACAAAAAAAAAAACTAATGATTATGACACAACGTAAAGATCGGTCAGTCAGATATACGTAGTAAGAGGAGGAGGAGGAGGAGGAGGAGGAGGAGGAGGAGGAGGAGGAGTCAAAGCGGACGTCCTCCCCCATAAGGAGTGAAGCCCCGGGGTGACTGGTGAGTTCCCTGGGAGACCTTGCACCGCCTCCTCCTCCTCCTCCTCCTCCTCCTCCTCCTCCTCCTCCTCCTCCTCCTGCCCGACCCTCTTCAGGAAAAGCCTTGCCCTCGGCGAACAAACGCGGAAGGGTCACTTTGGCGCCAGGAACCAGCTGCGTGAGGACTTAGAGAGGCGACGCGCTCCTCCTCCTCCTCCTCCTCCTCTTCTAGTTGTACAGAGCTCCTTCCTCCTTTTCTCTCTTCTTCCTATCTTTCATCATCCTTGTTTGTTCTTCTCTAGTTTCGTCTTCACTCTTATCTCTTTCTCCTTTTCTCCTCCTATTCTTTTTTCTCCTCTTTTTTAAATGCAAGTAACTCTTCCTCTTCTTCCTCATTCTCATCCTCCTTGTTTGTTCTTCCTCTTTAGTTTCAGCTTTCCTCATTATCCTCCTCCTACTCCTCGTCCTCCTCCTTCTCTTCCTGTATCTCCTTCCTCCTCTTCCTCAATCTCAACCTCCTTGTTTGTTCTTCGAATTTACTTTCATTCTTTGTTTCGTCAACGTACTGTGTTGTTTCTTTTTTCCTCTCTCTCTCTCTCTCTCTCTCTCTCTCTCTCTCTCTCTCTCTCTCTCTCTCTCTCTCTCTCTCTCTCTCTCTCTCTCTCTTTCTTCTACTTCTCGTGCTTCCGTCTTTTTTGTGTGTTGTTTACACTCTTCTGGCCATTCACCATTCCTCTCCTTGTCCTTCTCTCTTCTCATTCCTTCCTTTCTCCCTTCTCTCCCTTCGTAACACCTCTCTCTTTCTCTCTTGCTCCTCTCCTTTACCTCTATTCGTTTCTCTGTACTCAATCTTTTCTTCCTTACTTCCTTCTCTTTCCTTCTCTCTCCTGTCTGTTTTCTATATCTCTTTCTCTTCCTCAGTATCTGTTTCCTCCCTCCCTTCCTTATCATTATTCGTACCACCTGCTTGTCTGTATATCTTCCTGTTCCTCCTCTTCTCCTCCTCCCTCCCTCCCTTCCTTCCTTCTTTATCTCTCTTCATAACAGCTCCATCGCTCTCTATCTCTCTTCGTTCCGCTTGTCATCTCTTCCTTCCTTCTTTCCCTCACGCTATGTAACACACCTCTCTCTCTCTCTCTCTCTCTCTCTCTCTCTCTCTCTCTCTCTCTCTCTCTCTCTCTCTCTCTCTCTCTCTCTCTCTCTCTCTCTCTCCGCCCTACGAACCCTGCAGTATAAATAAATCCTTGAGTTCGCCCTGAAAATATCACCTGCTGGTCGCCGTGTACTGCCGCCGCCTGTGGTAATGTGTGGGTCGCCGCTGCTCCCTCCCTGGCTAGGTACTCGAGCCAAGCCTTGTCGCCGCCTTAAAAGGAACGAATTCACCAACATTTTTCTGCCCTTGAGTCAGTCTTGAGGCATTTCTGACACCACGACCTTCACACACACACACACACAGGTGGTGACGCATACTGGATACCCTTGTCACCCCTCACCCTCACACCTTGCGCTCCTCCTCCTCCTCGTCCCTCACCCCTCCCGGTTACTGGCACACACACACACACACACACACACACACACACACACACACACACACACACACATACACATACACACAGTCTCACGCCCCACCCCACCCTCCCCTCCCCTTCCCCGCCATAAACGCACCTTGCATCTTAACCTGTCACCCCACACTCACCCCTCCCTCCCTCATCCCATACACTCATCCCTCACCTCTCCCTCCTGCCCCCAATTCACTACCCCCTCCCTTCACCTGTGCGTGCTTTCTCCAGGTGCTAAAAGTGGGGGAAGGGCGTGGTTGGGGGGTGAGGGGAAGGAAGGCATGTGGTGGGGGGAAGGTTGGGGTGTAGGGGTGTGGTGTGCGGAAGAAGACAGACGAACGCACAGAATGAGAAAGAAGGCAGGCAGAGTGGCCAGCATACGAGAGAGAGAGAGAGAGAGAGAGAGAGAGAGAGAGAGAGAGAGAGAGAGAGAGAGAGAGAGAGAGAGAGAGAGAGAGAGAGAGAGAGAGAGAGAGAGAGAGAGAGAGAGAGAGAGGTGCCAAAGATATACGTGTACCCGCTTACCTGGCAACAATAAGGAAGAAAAGGAAGAGGGAGAGGAAAGAAAGAGAGAAGGAAGAAAAGGAGAATAGAAAGAGAAAAAAAAAAAAAACAGCAGCAGCAGATCTCTTGCCCCTTACATACGAGCCTGTGACAAGCTACAAGACCCCAAAATGAAACAGATGTGATAGTAAAGAAGAAGGCCCCTCCCCATCTCCTCCCTCCCCTCCCCTCTCCCCCCGTCCACCTGGCTTAATCTATCGACCAGGCCAGGTGAGGAATACAATTAATGGAAGCAATTACACAACACCTGAGCAAAACACACGTGACCTCTGGAACGAGTGGTGGGGGGAGGGGGGTGACCTGACCTGAGGAGGGAGGGGTCGTGGGAAGACGTGACCTGGGAGGAGGAAGGAAATCTATTTTTTTTTTTTTTTATATATTTTATTGTTATTTCTCCTTTTCGTCTTCTTTTTTTCTAGTTATTATTATTATTATTATTATTATTATTATTATTATTATTATTATTATTATTATTATTATTATTATTATCATTATTATCATCATTATCATTATTAATCTTTCTGTTACTTATTTGCGCTTTTTTTCGTTTTCTTCTATATTTATTTGATTTATCTTATCTTATTTATTCTATTTACTTATCTGTAATGCTGATTGGCTAGATTCTCTCTCTCTCTCTCTCTCTCTCTCTCTCTCTCTCTCTCTCTCTCTCTCTCTCTCTCTCTCTCTCTCAGTTATCAGCAGCATCATAATAGTAGTAGTAGTAGTAGTAGTAGTAGTAGTAGTAGTAGTAGTAGTAGTAGTAGTAGTAGTAGTAGTAGTAGTAGTAGAAGAAGAGGGTAAGAGAAGAGACGTGAGGTGAGAGGTGAGAGAAAAGATCCACCTACTTCCCTTCCCTTCCTCCCCTCTCCCAACCTTCTCCCCACCTCTGCACCTTCAATTAACTCGTCCCCACCTTCCCCATGCTAGTCAGTGGAAGGGGGAGGTGAGGGCCGGGAAAGGGGAAGGGAGGGGAGCGGGAGGCAGGAAGGATGAGGTGGAGAGGTGGAGAAACGATATCGTGGTGGGGTTGCAGAGTACAGGTCGGAAGGGGAAGAGATGGGAAGGAAGGGGAAGGGAGGGGAACAAAGGGGAAGACTGGGAGGGAGGATTACGAGGAGCAGGAGGAGGAGGAGGAGGAGGAGGAAGGAGTTATAGTCTCAACTTTTTTTTTGTTTGGTGTGTGTGTGTGTGTGTGTGTGTGTGTGTGTGTGTGTGTGTGTGTGTGTGTGTGTGTGTGTGTGTGTGTGTGTGTGTGTGTGTGTGTGTGTGTGTGTGTGCCGGGTACGGAATGAGCAAAGAAACGGGAAAGGGAGGAGAGGGAGGAAAGAAGGGAGAGAAGATATTGGCGCAGTGGGAGGGGAGGAAAGGTGAGGGAGGGAAGGGCAGGAGAGTGGGGAGTAGGGGGAATGATGGGTGGGGAGGGCGTGTCTGCACCAGTCCTCGCCCAGACGCCCACCCCACGCCAGGGCGGGCAGCGAGGCGCCGTGGGTGACTGGTGTTTGTTTGTGTGGAGAGATATGACTGCCCACGCCCATTCCACCACGCCCACCCACACGCAGTACCCGCTACCCACGCCCGCCGCCCACAGGTAACACCCATACTTGCTATTTCACACCACGACCCACCCTGACAAATTATAATATAGGTGTAACTCTCCCCACCTCACCCACCTCACTCACCCCCACAGTACTCCCTCCCCCCAACACCTCCTCTTCCTCGACAACACCCGTGAGGAATGTGTTTCCTTCATTCCTTGTTTCCTTGTGCTTTTGTCTGATTACATTTCTCAAGCAGTCTTCCTTTTATTTCTTCCTATTCTTCATTAGCATATTCTTTTTCGCCTCCTCCTCCTCCTTCTCCTCCTCCCTTCAAGAGTTTTATGCTTCTTATCGTATCCTTCTCTTATTCCTCCTCTTCCCTTCCCGGATCTCATTCTTCTTCTTCCTCCTCCCCTCCATCCTTGTCTCACCTCATGCTCCGCCATACACCCCTTCCTCTACCACCACCACCACCCCAACCATTCCTCCCCCACTGTCCCCTCCACCCTCACCACTCCAACTATTCTTCCCCCTCCACTCACCCACCGTCACCTCCACCCATCACCACAGTTCACCTCACCACTTCCACCACACCAAAGTACTTACCTTCACCAATGTCACCACAGTGCGTACCCACCACACCTGATCTCCACCTGCTCTTCTTCACCATCACCATCACCATCACTCACCTGTAAATTAAGAAAGAATATTAAGTTTCATTCATCATTATTATTATTATTATTATTATTATTATTATTATTATTATTATCATTATTATTATCATTATTAAGGATTCCAATTTTTTTCCTTTGTTTGTTAGTTTTATTTTTTTGTCATAATTTGTTTTTTTTTCTTTCCAGTCGTTTCTTGTTTCTAATATAAACGTAGCTCTCTCTCTCTCTCTCTCTCTCTCTCTCTCTCTCTCTCTCTCTCTCTCTCTCTCTCTCTCTCATGCATCTACTGCACCATATTGTTTTATTTTTTTTATTAATTCTACTTCGCTTTACATTCACAATTATCTCGTTTTCAGTGTTCTTACCGTTACACTGCAAAACATCACCACCATCACCACCACCACCACCACTATACCTGAGGGCGTGCATGCGGCAGGTGTTCCTCTGAGACCCGCCCCCCACCCTGGCTTTCTCTCACATGTTTACTTAGCACAAGAGGGAAAAAAGTAAGAGGAAGGAGAATCATGGGAACAGGAAAGATGCTGGATGGGGGGGGGGGGGCGGAAAGAGGTGAAGAGAAGTGGAGGGAGAGTGGGAGAGGTCGGGAGAGGTGGAGAGACATTACGAGAAGTTGAGGGAAGGTGATTAGAGTTGACGGAAAGGTTAAAAGAGGTGGAAAGAGGCTGAGAGAGGTGGAAAGAGACTGAGAGAGGTGGAATAAGGTTGGGAGAGATGAAGAGGTGTAAGAGAAAAGGTAGAAGAGGCATAGAGAGAGAGACTAAAAAAAAAAAAAGTGAAAGGCTACGAAAAGTGAAGAGAAAGAGAGAAAGAGACAGAGAGATAAAAAGTAGGATGTGGGAAATAGAAAAGAACGCAAAAATAATTGCAGGAACCAACAATAAGCACGAACACTAGTGGAAGAAAGGAAGAAGAGAAGGAAGAAAAGAAACAGACATGGAGGAGGAGGAGGAGGAGGAGGAATGCTGTGGTCCTCTCCAGGGAGTCGCACTATCAGGACCTAAGAAGATCTAAAGCCGAGCCGAAGCTATGGTCTTTCGCGCCTGTCAGTCCCTGGAGATCCCCCTTCCCTCCACTGATGCCCTCCTCCCCTTGCCGAAATCCCTTAGAGCGCCGCCTACCCCTTCACTATCCTTCCCTCCCATTCCGTAGCTTCATTCGTGTCCTTCCTTCGAGAACTTGCATATATTTAATTTTCTTCCTTTTTTTCCTCCTCTCCTCTTTCCGTAACATTTCCTCCTCCCCTCTGACTTTCCTTTAACCTTTAGATTTCCTCCATCTCCTTTCTGCTCTCTCTCTCTCTCTCTCTCTCTCTCTCTCTCTCTCTCTCTCTCTCTCTCTCTCTCTCTCTCTCTCTCTCTCATATTTCACTCCTCAGCTTTTCCTCCTCCACTCCTTTTGCTTGTCGTCACTCCCTCCTCTTCTTCCTCCTCCTCCTCCTCCTCCTCCTCCTCCTCCTCCTCCTCCTCCCCCCAGCTTACCTAATCGAAGACACGGTTTTCGCCACGCCGCAGTAAACACATAATTTAGCGCACACAAACAGACAACAGATGACTTATACAACACCAAGGACGAGCTGTCGGCGCCTAATACTGAAAGATAAGTGTATTAGATTAGATACTGTGGTGGTGGTAGTAGTAGTAGTAGTAGTAGTAGTAGTAGTAGTAGTAGTAGTAGTAGTAGTAGTAGTAGTAGTAGTAGTTGTAGTACTTGTTGTTGTTCAGACTCTTCTTGTTTATTATGTTTTTTTTTCTTTACGTCAAGGTACCTC
>NC_087184.1:2857500-2860000 GCF_035594125.1 Scylla paramamosain
GAAAGAGGAGAGAAGGGAGATGGAATGAGGTAATGGGGGAAAAGGAGAGAGAGAGAGAGAGAGAGAGAGAGAGAGAGAGAGAGAGAGAGAGAGAGAGAGAGAGAGAGAGAGAGAGAGAGAGAGAGAGAGAGAGAGAGAATCAAAGATACTCAGATGTAATTCGCTGCCCTGTCTTGTGTGTGTGTGTGTGTGTGTGTGTGTGTGTGTGTGTGTGTGTGTGTGTGTGTGTGTGTGTGTGTGTGTGTGTGTGTGTGAAAGAGGTGGTTGGAATGGGTATTGCAGGGATGGGTGTTTGTGGGGGGCTTGGAAGGGGTGAAGGGGGGAGGCAGGAGAGGGATGTAAAAGGAGTTGGAAGGGGTGAAGGAAAGGAACTGGATGGGAATGGGGAATGGAAGGGGTGAAGGAAGACTGGATGCGGTGAAGGAAGGAACTGGAATAGGAGATGGGCACCGGGAAATGGGGAAATGGGCGGTATATATATAGAGATGGAGCTTAGATGAAGAGTAGAGGGGAAACGGGTAAGGTCTCTCTCTCTCTCTCTCTCTCTCTCTCTCTCTCTCTCTCTCTCTCTCTCTCTCTCTCTCAGTAAGGTGGGTGTTTACAAGTGCGCCGTGCTCTGGCTGTCCATTAATTATATCTGTCTCGTGTGATGGTGTATGCCTGTCTGCCTGTCCATCTCGCTTTGTGTGTGTCCGTGTGTGTGTCCGGTTACCTTGCACTGTGTCTTTAATGCTTTCTTCCTTTTTTTGCGTGTTGGGGGGAAGGAGGGTAGGAGGGGGGTTATATTTAGACTCATCTTTTATTGTTTTCTTATGTGTTGGCTTATTATGGAACCGTTCATGTTTATTTTACCTCCTCCTTGTTTATAGATCGCCTCCTCTCTGTGTGTGTGTATATGTGTGTTCTTTTTTGTGTGTGTGTGTTTGTTTATTCACATTTGTTACGTTTGTCTCTATCATCTCATCATCTTCCTTTTATGGTTCATCACTTTCATCTGTATTCATTATTATGGCGTCTAATGAGCCTTTTCCATAATTTTTCCAATGATAATTAAATATTCCTTTATTTGAGTTACACGAGTCTTCATCTATCATATCATTCACTTCAGCATTTTCTATTTAATCCTCCTCACTTATTTTTCGTTGTCTCGTCCTGATTAAAAGTGTGATTCTGTTTGCCTCGCCTGTGGGGCTGATACGCACCTAGCTAATTAAAGTAACACCTGAGGGGACGCAGTTGTGATTTCTCCAGATGGTGTTGCTAAGTACAGGTAGATTAGTGGGTGTAATGGCGGCGCACCAAGTAGGTCTTTGTGGCGCTAATTGTGGAGGAGACGGAGTTGTGCATCGCGACTCAGCGCCACGTGTCACCTTTCGTTTATTTATTTTCTTTGGATGTTATATTTTTGTTTTTGTTGTTTTCTTTATTTTAATGTGTTTAGGTTAATTTCATCTAATCTCTCTCTCTCTCTCTCTCTCTCTCTCTCTCTCTCTCTCTCTCTCTCTCTCTCTCTCTCTCTCTCTCTCTCTCTCTCTCTGGTACTTCTAATCTTCGTCCTTCATCTTCGCCTCTGTGATGTTGTCTTCTAGTTCTTGTTCTCCGCCTCTATTTTTTTTTTTTTTTCTTGCATCCGTATCTCATCTAATTCTTGTTCTTATCCTCTTCCTCCTCCTCTTCTTCGTCCTTGTCTTTCTACTCCTCCTCTTCCTCCTCTTCCCCCCACCAGCACGCCTTCGAGCCTACTTCTTCGTCCTCCTCCTCCTCCTCCTCTACTTTTCTCCGCTTTGTGAATGGAAGGTCAGGAGTGGGACTGGAGAAAGGAGCGGGACACACACACACACACACACACACACACACACACACACACACACACACACACACACACACACACACACACACACACACACACACACACACACAGGATTACATATTCTCTCCTGGCGCGCCTTTCGTCCCTCCGTCGCCGTGAATGGAATGGTCATGAGGGAAAAAGTGACACGTACGCCACCACGCCACCGACCTGCCCAGGCGCGGCCCTCCATACCAAGCCGCGTCACTCACTGCAGGCGGCGGGGCGGGAGGGCGATTGAGGCCGCGACGGTGACTGACTGAGCACCAATACCCGGCGTGTGACAATACAGGTGGTGGTGGTGGTGGTGGTGGTACTATTGCTACTGCTTCTGCTGTCACTGCTACTACTGTGGATTCTGCTGCTGCTACTGTGGATGCTACTGCTTAATCACTGTTTTCATTATTATTATTATTATGGTGACGCTTTCTCCTTCGTTTTGGTGACGAGATAGGTAGATAGACAGATTGAGAGAGAGAGAGAGAGAGAGAGAGAGAGAGAGAGAGAGAGAGAGAGAGAGAGAGAGAGAGAGAGAGAGAGAGAGAGAGAGAGAGAGATTTCAACGCCACAAAGGACTGCATCTAAGGGTGAGTAGAGACCAAAGGGAGGCAGAGGACGCGAGCCAACAGCAGCAGCAGCAGCAGCAGCAGC
>NC_087184.1:2872500-2967500 GCF_035594125.1 Scylla paramamosain
GAGAAGAGGCAATAATGAAAAGGAAAAACGTGGAAATTATGCAAATGAGAGAGAGAGAGAGAGAGAGAGAGAGAGAGAGAGAGAGAGAGAGAGAGAGAGAGAGAGAGAGAGAGAGAGAGAGAGAGAGAGAAGGGAAGAAAATCGATAAAGGAAAGACCGAATGAGTTAAGAGATTTTAGTGAGAGGAAACGAAGAGATAGCAAAAAGATAATAAAAGCAATAAAGTAAAAGATTAAAAGTAATGGAAATTAAAATTAAATACGTGGTCGAAGAGAAAATTGACAGGAAACGAAAATAAAATAAAAGGAAAAGAGGAAAAGAAACGAAGGAAATGGAGGGAAAATTGAAAGAAAGAACAAAAATATATACAAACCAAATGATGAATAGAGGAAATGGAGGAATAACGAGAGAGAGAGAGAGAGAGAGAGAGAGAGAGAGAGAGAGAGAGAGAGAGAGAGAGAGAGAGAGAGAGAGAGGAATAAAAACAAATAGCAGAATTATAAAAAAAAAACGAAGGAAGGAAACAAAATAATTAAAACCAAAATTGTGAGAAATAAAATATACAATAGGAAAAACAACTGAGAAAATAAATAATGAAGAAAAATAAACCACCACCACCACCACCACCACCACCACCACCACCATCACCACCACTTAAATGATAAGACAGAATAAGATAAAAGACAAAGATAAATTCTCCCTCTGATAATACCGTACCATAACTGACTCACTCACTCACTCACTCACTCACTCACACACTCATTTTCTCACACTTTTCTTCTTTTTTTTTTTTTTTAGCGTAAAGGAAACCAGTCAAGGGGAAAAATCAGGGAAACCTCACTACTTAGTCTAGCAGATCATAAAAATGTCAAACAGGAACATTCACTCACTCACTAACACAAACTTTCTCTCTCTCTCTCTCTCTCTCTCTCTCTCTCTCTCTCTCTCTCTCTCTCTCTCTCTCTCTCTCTCTCTCTCTCTCTCTCTCTCTCTCTCTCTCTCTCTCTCTCTCTCTCTCTCTCTCTCTCTCTCTCTCTCTACTCATTCACACACTAACATTAATAATCTCCCTCATTACCTTACAAACTCACTCACTCAGTCACTCGCAAACATTTACTCTCCCTTACACTCACTCAGTCACTCCCTAACATTTCATTCTCTCTTACTTATCCCCTCACACACACACACACACACAAACACACACACTAATATACACCCTTTTTCTCCCTCTCTCTCATTCCACCACAAACTCCCTCCGTCATACACTTGCAAGCACTCCACTCCTCTCACTCCCTCCCTCCTCACGGGCAGCCTTCACAGGGCATGGGCAGTGAAAGTGGCTGGCAGGGCAAGGCGGCCCATCCCTCACATACCCTTCCTCTGACATCTCTAGGCAGGCAGCGGGCACGTTATCCTCGTGTGTTAATGCTGCTACCTCAGACCGCGCCCTTTGTGAAAGAGAGAGAGAGAGAGAGAGAGAGAGAGAGAGAGAGAGAGAGAGAGAGAGAGAGAGAGAGAGAGAGAGAGAGAGATAGTATTTATTATCAAGTACTTTACCCAACTTAGTGTGTGTGTGTGTGTGTGTGCTCTGCTACAGCGCCTCCAGCAGGACAACCTGATCTGATTCCGTCACCGCTGCATTCCTCCCCCGGTCCCACATCAACCCCCACCTCCCCCCCATGTAACCAAACCCACTCTCCACCCACCGCCCCCCTTCCCACACCAAGCCTTAGTTTACTCTGGGTGGGGCGCCGCTCCCCCCACCACACTGCCTGACATCCGCCACCCCTGTTTTCACCCCCACTAGGCAAACATCAGCATTTGTTTAGGGAAGTGTATCTATTCATTCTTTTCCACGAAGTAGACGTAATTTACTTAAGGGGGGTGGGGAGGGGGCGGTATATCCTTTCCACGCCTCCTCCTCCTCCTACTCCTCCTCCTCCTCCTCCTCCTCCTCCTCCCATCTCGCCACTCCCTGCAGCCACCTAACCTTAAATTTGCTTTGTGACGGATGGCAAACACACACACACAAACACACACACACACACACACACACACACACACACACACACACACACACACACACACACTTCATGCAGGTTTAGTGTGTGTGTGTGTGTGTGTGTGTGTGTGTGTGTGTGTGTGTGTGTGTGTGTGTGTGTGTGTGTGTGTGTGTGTGTGTGTGTGTGTGTGTGGCAGCAGGAAGAGAGAGAGGAGTCGAGGCTACAAACAGATTGATGATTCGACAAACAGAAGACAATCACAGAGACATCCACTCGTGTGTACAGACGTGCCCTCCTGACCCCCGCCTCCCCCTCCACCCCCTCCCATAATAAACCCCACCCACTGACCCTCACCCCCCTATCGCATCATCCTGTCCCCTTCTCTTCCATTATTCCTTTCCTCGTCTTCTTCATCGCCTTCTTGCTCCTCCACTAACGCCTCTTCTCTCCAAATTATTCATCTTACCTGCTTCTCTCCTTTTCCTCCCATTCCTCCAGTCCTTCTCTTCATCTTCCTCTTTCTCCTTCAGTAATATCTCCTTCTTTTACAATGTCAATCTTCTCATCTCTTTTCCTCCTCCTCCCTTGCCCTCCTGCATCTCCCCACCATCCTTTGCACTCCTCCTCTCCTCCTCCTCCTCCTCCTCCAGCAGGGCGCACTGGTCACCTCGCCGTTCTTCAGGAGGAATAGAGGTGATGTCATGAGTCAGGCACGCTCTCATCTCCCTGCTGGGCTCTACTGATCACTTATTCTCTCGCATTTTTTTTTTTTCGGTCTCATTCCTTGTGGTTTAAATTTCTCCCTTACTTGTACACGTTCAAGTCTGGATTATGATATTTTCTCTCTTTTTTTTTATGTTTGTGGTTTATATTTCTCATGTACAGAGCTGGTATTTATTTATTTTTTCTCTCTCTTTTATTCCCTTCCAATATACACCTATGCTCTTGAACGTGCTCAACGTAATGAAGATCAAGATCAAGAGTTGGAATGTGAAATTTTGGATTCTACGTGTTGAAGACGTCGCATTAACCGTTTCACTGCTATCTGACACATCTTTCCTTCAGTACTGACCACTGTGAGACATCTACTCTCCTTCTCCAGCCACATCCAAATATTGCGGTGCCTAGAAATTGCAAAATCTATTCTTTTTTTCTTCTTTCTTGCTAATAAAAAAAAAATAAAAAAAACATACATTACTGCGCTGTGAATAGTTGCATATCTCACTGAAATGGTTGAAGATGTGCATTCCAATCTTGGTCTTGATCTTGATTCCGACACTGGGCTTTCCACGCTCCGGATCTGTATCGGTTGCACTGCCTCAGTTTTCCCATAATTGGAGGAGCTGCAGCAGTTAACTCTTCAGTGGTGTGGTTGTCCCAGGCTGACATTTACAACACGGTGAACAATCGCTTACATCGCCAGGGCAGCTCCACCAGTGCAGACTAAAAAATCCTGACTATTTTCATGCTTAGATCTAGACACGTATTCTCAAACGCTTTCCTCTTTCACCACGACTATTTTCAAAGGCCACAGAGATGATCAGCCAGATGCTCAAGAGTGTTTCTCCTGTTAATAACTTTAGAAATCCCGATGACCTGCCACTAGAACAATAAAGACACACTTAGAAGCTTTTTTTGGTTGTAGTGGCGATGCGGCGCGAAGTGTTGCAGAATATGGTCCTCAGTGTGACGAGCTCAGCAAACACACGCATCCTGAAACACTGAGGCTAATTTTACACAATGGCTGTTTTTCTTTGTTTTTTTTAATGGGTATCTATATATTTGCTGCATTCCAAGAAGTTTTTGAAATAAGAGGTATAATTTCAACAGCGTCTAACCAAAAAAAAAAAAGGGGGAAAATAGAGAATTAAGTCAACACAAGAGGAAAACAGAGAACTAGACGTGGAATATTACAGAAACCGTATTACAAAAAAATAAATGAATAAAAAGCTGTGTCATTAGAGAAAAACAAAGCAAACACTCGGATGGTTGTGTAATCCTTGCATTATTCATCCTCCACTACTTTCATCAAACACACACACACACACACACACACACACACACACACACACACACAGTTCCTTCGACTCCTAATAATTCCAAGCCCTTCCCTCCCTCCAATCCCTGCATCTCTCCCTCCCTCTCCTCACCCTCCCTTCCCACAATGCTGGCGATAAGTTAATCCTGTGACAAGAACGAGACAGTGTATTTTGACAGATATTTGGTACATCTTTCCTTAATCACTAATCACTGAGACATCATCACTTGTTCTACAGCCACCTCCAACCTCTAAACTGGGTGGAAATTGTAAAATCTATTCTTTTTAACTCTCTTCTTTCTTGTAGATGCTTATAAAGATTTCATGTGTTACTTCTGGTGCTGTTAATTGCCTCGTACTGCAGTGAAAGGGTTAATGAAAGGGTAAAGACAGGCCAGAGAGATAGATGGACTTTCAGTGTCATATGGAGGATCGAACCCCCAACTAAGGCTGTTATCGCCAAGTTTTTCCCAGTGAGCCTGAAGCGAACCGTTATTCAGAAGGCACACACAAACAAGACTCAGCGTTATGTTTCTTCTCATTTCTCATCTTTTCCTAATATGACTTTTCCTTCCTCTCTTCTTTTTTTTTTCCTTCATTTACTTGTTTTCCTTCATAACTTTCGTTCGACCTGTTTATCATATTTATTTTCGTATCATTATTCATTGTCTTCTTTATCTCCCCTTTTCTTAATTTTCCTTCATATATTTTTTTTTCTCTTTTATCTCTTACTTCATTCTTTTCTCTCAGTTTCTATCGTTTCTTAGTTTTCTTTTTCAATATGTCACTTTTTTTTCATTACCTTTCTTTTTTTTTCTTATTTGTTTTCTTTATCTTTATTTTCCTTCATGATTTTTCTCTTCTTACGCCGAACAGGAACGAAAGAACGAACACACAGAAAGAAAAAGAAGAAGAAGAAGAAGAAGAAGAAGAAGAAGAAGAAGAAGAAGAAGAAGAAGGTAATGATGATGATGATGAAGAAAGAAACAAAACAGGCGACGAGAGAGAGAGAGAGAGAGAGAGAGAGAGAGAGAGAGAGAGAGAGAGAGAGAGAGAGAGAGAGAGAGAGAGAGAGAGAGAGAGAGAGAAAAACATGAAACAAGCAAGAACAGGACGAAGGAAGGAAATACAAATGAATTATAACAGAGGGAAAAGAACGAAAAAAATAATAAATCATCGAAAAACGAAGAAAAGAGGAAATGACAAAATATTACGAAACCAAATTTACAGGAAACAGGAAGAAAAAAAAGTTACAGATTAAAGGGAAAAAAAGATTGAAAACTGTAATAAAAATAAAATAAAAAATGGAGAAATAGAAGGATAAAGACAAAGCGAAGACAAAAGAAGAAAAAAGAAGAAGCACCACCAGAATCAGTAATGAACAAGGAAATAACAAAGGCTGAAATTGAAAAAAAAAAGAAAAAAAAAACGGAAAAGACAAGGAAAAAAAAATAAAGTGACTGAGAGAGAGAGAGAGAGAGAGAGAGAGAGAGAGAGAGAGAGAGAGAGAGAGAGAGAGAGAGAGAGAGAGAGAGAGAGAGAGAGAGGCCGTGAGAGCGAGTCATGTTTAAAAGCTGACGAAGATAAGAAATGAGACGGGAGAGGTGGAAGAGGAGAGGAGAGAGGGACAGGAGGGGAAGGAAAAGAGGATGAGGAAGAGGGTGGGGAGGGCGGCACTCCCTGTGTCAGCGCGACCTCGGCTGACCTCGCGGCACTGACCAATTTCCTTCCGCATTTTGTAAGCACCGGTAATTAAGTCAATGCAGTTGTTTGGATCACCTCACTGAGCTAACTGCGTCACCAACCACCTCTTACTTGTGCAATGGACCGGCCAGTTTTATCATCATTGCCTTTATCACTATTAGCAACATAAACCCTTTGACTCCTATGGCCTCTGGAAGCTTAACCCTTAAAATCCGGGTATCTCCTTGGAACATATTAAATCAGTCCTTTTTAACTTGAAATCGTAAGAAATTGTAAACATTTACACTGAGTATTTGACTAGACACAGCACAAAGCTAACAGATTTTAAGGCAGCACCCGTGTAACTTCGTGGAATCATGTAATTTTAGCCTAAATAAGCGTAAAAGACAGCCGCCGGATTCCCAGGGGTAATTAAACTGTCTGGTACAAATTAAGAGTGTGAGTTTAAAAGGCATTACGAAAAACTAAAGGTACCATTGACTAAACATTTTCTTAAGTTTACCCATATAAAATCATAAGACGTACTGGTATCGGCATTCACAGGCTTCACTATTGTGTTTAACCTATAATAACCTCACTTAAATTTGTAACAACAGACAACAAAGGGAGCCACTGAGCCTAAACACTTCACAGTTCTTTATTTTCTCAAGTTCACGTAACAAATGCATTGGTATCATCATTCACAGGCTTCTTCATCTATAACAACCTCAATTAAATTTATAATCACACTTATTTTTGAGGTTTTTTCTTTGTTTGGTATTACTTTCATCTCTCACTGGCCATCTTGTTCCTTTGTTTCCTTTACTTTTATTTTTTTGCCTTTATCTTTACTAGGCGTGAGGGGGGAAGAGTAGGAGGAGGAGGAGCAGGAGGAGGAGGAGGAGGAGGAGGAATGGTAAAACTTATTGGGTGGGGTGAGAGGAAAAATGTAAAGGTGAGGAAGAGAGAGAGAATGTAAGAGGAGTGGAGATTCAGGTTTTAGAGAGAGAGAGAGAGAGAGAGAGAGAGAGAGAGAGAGAGAGAGAGAGAGAGAGAGAGAGAGAGAGAGAGAGAATAGCAATAAGGAAAACCGAGGGTGGGGCGGAGAACACTGACCTAGTAGTTGTAATTTCCCTCACTCAGCTGCATTTACCCAGTTATTGCATTAAGTTCACGTTATCCTGCCCTCACACGAGTAACTACCCTGCATTTAACAGTAGTGCAAGAGCTTAATGAGGGAGGGAGGTGTGGGTGTAAGTGGGTGGGGTGGGTGTAGGCGTGGGAGTGTAAGACAGTGGCACACCTCCGCCTTGTGGGTGTAGCAAGCGCGGGTGGCCTACACAATGGGGCTTTATCAGTGGGCGGGGAGTGGGCGGGGAGCGGGATGGAATTAAGACCGGGGCAGACAACAGAGGCTACACGCTATCCTCCCCACTCCCCCTGTCCCTCCCTCCTCTTACAACACCCCCGCCATTATCTCATATACCTCCCTACTTCCCTGCCTCACTCCTCCCCCTTGGTAACAATGCACACACTCATTCTCTCCTCTTTAATAAGCCACTAAACAAGGGGACACACACACACACACACACACACACAACAGTCAGTCCCACGGGAGGTCTGACTCATAAGTTTGACTCCTGTACTCGAAGCGCTCCGAAGCCAAAAGAACACACGTGGCGGGGCAGGAAGTGAGCGGAAATGCTTCAGATGCAGTACCCGAAGTTGCGCCGCCTCACGCCCGCCGGTTCATCGCCTGCAGCTGGGAGGCGAGGCGAGGCGCAGCACGGAGGAAGTGAAGTCAATGTTTGATAGTCCACATGCCTGCCTCGGCGGATCCCGGTGACGTCAGTGTAGATATTAGGGACTTATCTGCCGGTGCTTCCTCCTCCGCCGGCTGACATCACACGCCATGCATTTCTTGTACTGAGATAAGAGAGATTTGAGAGGGCAACTGTACTCTCCTCTCTCTCTGGTAGTAGTAGCAGTAGTAGTAGTAGTAGTAGTAATGAACGCCAGACGCTGATATAAGCAAGACGCAAACGCATTTATAAATAGACTAATACGTACATAATAATCTTCTTTCCCTTCTGATAAACAAATGAAGACTTACTCCTCTTCTTATACTATACAGCTTTACTTATTCATTTATCACTCTGCTCGTTTATTTCCAAGTTGTCTCATGTTATGCTTACGTCTTTGTTAGCGTTGTAGTAGTAGTAGTAGTAGTAGTAGTAGTAGTAGTAGTAGTAGTAGTAGTAGTAGTAGTAGTAGTAGTAGTAGTAATAATAGTAGTAATGAAAGAAGTAGTAGTAGAAGTAGTAGTTTTTGTTGTTGTTGTTGCTGTTGTTGTTCTTGTTGCTGTTATTATTGTTGTTATTGCATCCATTCCCGAGTCTGATGGCGACATCTAAAAACACTTCTCTTTTAGCTGTTACCACTATGACTGCAACACCGGATCGCAACAAAAGACGCCTCTCCGTGCACCTTTCAAAACACCTCGCGCAGCACCTCGCCCTGCCGCGCACCTCATATTGCGTCACCGAGAGAGGAGGTGTCGGCTTTCATTGTGATTTCCTATAATTTTTTTTAAGTGGTCAGCGGCGCCAGTGTTCCGTGGAGAGAGAGAGAGAGAGAGAGAGAGAGAGAGAGAGAGAGAGAGAGAGAGAGAGAGAGAGAGAGACTTAATGATCATGGCCATACCTGTCTGTCTCTCTCTCTCTCTCTCTCTCTCTCTCTCTCTCTCTCTCTCTCTCTCTCTCTCTCTCTCTCTCTCTCTCTCTCTCTACCTACCTATCTATGCATCTCTTACACAATAACGACAACACTACTCATAACCACCACAATCACCACCACCACCACCATCACCACCAAAATCCTGCTTCCCTCCCTCCACCCCCCCAGTGGCGCCGCAGGGGATGGTGGCGTCAACGTGCACACCCACAGACCACTTGGAGGCTCGCCACAATCGCCTTTCATGACGCCTTAACCGTGACCTTAAGGGATTCAGGAGGGCTTAGGCTGGGGAATCACGAAGCGAGCCTCTTACTGCGTCTGCGCCTGATCTTGCTGTCAGAGGTGTCACGAAGATATGCGTTGCGTCACTCCAATCCGTCACCGCCCCGGGACTGGCTTTGGCTTGTCTTGGGGGCTTTTGTTATATGTTGTGTGTGTGTGTGTGTGTGTAGTGGGGATGGTGTGATCTAGTGGTGTGTGCTTATATGAATGTGGTAGTGATGGTGATGGGTCAGAGAGAGAGAGAGAGAGAGAGAGAGAGAGAGAGAGAGAGAGAGAGAGAGAGAGAGAGAGAGAGAGAGAGAGAGAGAGAGAGAGAGAGAGAGAGAGAGAGAGATATAAACAAATCTTGGGTGCCATGAGTTGGGAAAGACGATATTAATACAGCTTATGAGCCTGTTCTTCCCTCATACGCAAACAAACACTCTTAAAGTTCACGAGAGAAATACACACACAAACACACACACACACACACACACACACACACACACACACACACACACACACACACACACACACACACACACACACACATCCGCCGGAACTACTAAAAAAAAAAATCGTTATTTGTGTCAATGTCAATCAGAAACTTTTGACAGAAATATCAGGAAAGGAAGTTTCATTAGTTATCTTCTTTTTTTTTCTTTCCTCAGACTTACGCCATAGTAGTAGTAGTAGTAGAAGTAGTAGTAGTAGTAGTAGTAGTAGTAGTAGTAGTAGTAGTAGTAGTAGTAGTAGTAGTAGTAGTAGTAGTATGAAATTCATCCACTTACTCCAAGCAATGTTCTCCATATCCACTATTTGCCCACATCCGTCCACTTCAACACCTTGCAGAAACAATCCCTCCACGTCAACACCTTGCAGAAACAATCCGTCCACCAGTCACCACCACTTTCCCTCGCCTTATCTTCCCTACCTCCACCCTTTCCCTCATCACCGTCGCTGCACCGCACAAAAACACCCCTAAATCTTCCCTCCACACTGAGAAAGGTAGAGCTTATCTCCCTTGCTCCACACAAACCCACCTTTCCTAACCCCATCTCACAACACCGTCTCCACCTTCCTCCACCTACCCAAGCCCCTTATTCTCCACCCGCAACGCATGACTCACAACACAGGACTCTCTCTGGCACTCTCACCTCTCACCTCCTTCCTTCCTCCTCCCACGCCCCAACAAGTCGCCCCGATAAGGAAGTTAATCGCAAGAATGGTTGGCGGCGGAGTGAAGAGCAATGATCGCAGCGAGTAAACAAACTCTTGGTGCGTTTCAAAATACCCGCCAGGAAGAAAGAGTGTCAGGTAATTCAAGGCTCTTAAAACACACTCGTGACGACTGAGAGGGACTGAGAGGGACTGAGAGGGTCTGAGATGCACAAGATGAGTCAGTGTACAAATTTCCTGCAACAAAGTGTCCGTGAATCACTTTAACATAGAGAGTAGGATGCTGCAACGTGAATTAAAACAACCACAAGACGCAAGGCATTTTAAACGTGCTTCTAAGAACTAAGAAGGACTGAGATGCACAAAATGAGTCAGTTAAGAATTTCCAAGGGGGAAAATGCCCGGGATTCGCCTTAAAAGCTTTATCATAGGGAGTAAATTGCTACAACGTGAACGAGACAGTTAAGCATTACAACTCTTAAAGCACTCTCGAAAAGGACTGGGATGAGAGTCAGTCTATAAATTTCTCGCAAGAAAATCCTCTGTCTTTATTACCTTCAACATATTTATCAAGGGCAGTACAATGCTACAACGTGAATGAAAGACGCCTCAGCACTACGAGGCCCTTTACACGCGCTCATGAGGACTGAGGACTGGGATGCACAAGATGAGTCAGTTACGAAATGTCCAACTAGGAAGTGCCCCGGATTCGCCTTATCATAGGGAGTACGATGCCACAACGCGAATGAGAGACAGCTAAGCATTACGAAGCTCTTGACACGCGAGTAAGGACTAAGAGGGACTGGGATGCGCTTGATGAGTCACTGAAGAAATCCCGCACAAAACACTCACTGCCCGGGTAGGAAGTGAGATGCTACAGTGAAGTGCTGCTTTAACGGAGCAATATGACTGGCGGCTGAGTGCATTAACATCCTCACAACGACGATGAAAAGTGGATGTGAGATGATGTACCAGATAATTTGTGGTTTGCTGAAAGACGTGAGTATTTTATGACTGGAGCACCAGCAGCAAGAGGAGGAGGAGGAGGAGGAGGACCAGGAGGAGGAGTAATGAAAAGGGGTAAGGTTAAAGCAACGAGATAAGAAAAATGGGAGCATAAGTAAACAAGTGACGAAGGAAGAGAGGGAACGGCAATGACGGAAAGGAAGGAAAGGTCAGAGCAACAAGATAAAATAATGAGGGCACGGATGAGGAAAAGGAATAAAATGAAAAATGAAGACGAAAATAAAAGAATGAAAAAGAAGACAGTGATGGAAAGAAAAAAATTAATACAACTAAATAATGAAAACAATGATAAGAGACAAAAATAAGAATTAAACATAAGGGAAAGTAAGAAAACGAAGGGATGAGAAATGATAATAATACAAGAAAATAATGAAAACAAACACTGATAAAAGAGGATCTGAAAAGGAGGAATTAAAGAAAAAGGGAAGAGGAGAGAAGAGAGGAGGAGGCGTAAGGGAACAAACCAACCTTTGAGGGGAGGAGGGGGAAGAGAGGGGGAGGAGGAGATGAGGAGGAGGAGAGGACAGCGTGTTGGGGAGAAGCAACGGATGTGAAGGGAGATTTCCCTCTCCCCTCCCCCACATTTAACATACCCTCCCCGCCCCTCTTATCCTCTTTTCCCCCAACTCCATATCCCTCCTCTCCCCTTACTCTCCTGACCTGGGAATCCCCTTAACCTGAAACACACACACACACACACACACACACACACACACACACACACACACACACACACACACACACACACACACACAGTATCAACACAAGCAGTGACGCATAGTGAGTCCCGTATTTTGTAACACTTATGAAGAGAGAGAGAGAGAGAGAGAGAGAGAGAGAGAGAGAGAGAGAGAGAGAGAGAGAGAGAGAGAGAGAGAGAGAGAGAGAGATGACGAATGGCTTAAGAAAGAATAATTAAAGAAAAAGTGAAAAGTAGCAGCAGCAGTAGTAGTAGTAGTAGTAGTAGTAGTAGTAGTAGTAGTAGTAGTAGTAGTAGTAGTAGTAGTAGTAGTAGTGGTAGTAGTAGTAGTAGTAGTAGTAGTAGTACATAACATAAAAAAAAAATTAACACGTAAACAGTCAAGGAGTGAACTAAAAAAAAAACTTTACTATACAAAAAGAAAAAAATAGAATCAAGAATCACGAGGAACAGGAAAGACCAAACCGGGTGAGCAAATCAACAACGAACAGAGAAGGAATGATAACGAAAAAGGAAGAATAAACAAGGCAATAACAGCAACAGAGGAGGAGGAGGAGGAGGAGGAGGAGGAGGAGGAGGAGGAGGAGGAGGAGGAGGAGTAATGAAGACTAATTAAGACAAAAAATTACTATGACTTTTCAAGCGTCTCTCTCTCTCTCTCTCTCTCTCTCTCTCTCTCTCTCTCTCTCTCTCTCTCTCTCTCTCGTTCCGTTTCGTTTCTCACATTTCCAACGTCCGTCTCTTTTTTTTTTCTCTTCCTAAGTTTTTCATTTCTCTCTTCCCACAAACCGTCTCTCTCTCTCTCTCTCTCTCTCTCTCTCTCTCTCTCTCTCTCTCTCTCTCTCTCTCTCTCTCTCTCTCTCTCTCTCTCACGCACACTTCCCCCCGCCGTGCTATCTTGTTTCCCATCGCCCCATCGCCCCCACAAACATGCCGGGGACTCACAAAACTCAACACTCCCATCCAAACATTCTTTTCCTTGTCACTTCCCTTCCCTCTTCACCCTCTCTCCCCTCATTCCACAACCCACAAACCGACTTTATAACTTCCCCTTTACACCCTCAATCCCTAAACACACACACACACACACACACAGCCTGACCCGTATCATATCATCCTCTTCTCGTTTTTTTTTTCAAGGAAACTAAAACACATGAAAGACATAACTCTCTCTCTCTCTCTCTCTCTCTCTCTCTCTCTCTCTCTCTCTCTCTCTCTCTCTCTCTCTCTCTCTCTCTCTCTCTCTCTCTCTCTCTCAGCAGCAACTTGCCTAATGAGTCTCGGGCAGGTAGACAGGACAGGTGAGGGTAGACTGCAATACACACAGGTGAATTTATGAGCCATAGGAAAGAAATGAGATGTGGAGGAGGAGGAGGAGGAGGAGGAGGAGGAGGAGGAGGAGGAGGAGGAGGAGGAGGAGGAGGAAGAGGAGGAGGAGGAAGAAGGACGAGTAGGAGGACAAAGAGGAGCTAGAAAATGATAGAGGAGAAGGAAGAAAAGGATCTAAAAATGAAAAAAAAAATATTAGGAGTGCAATAATTTGAAAAATCAAATAAAACATTAAAAGAAAATGGGTAGACAGGAAGGAAAAAGAAAAGAACGAGGACATTACGAAAATACAGGAAGACAAAGAGATGAAAAACAAGACCATATAAGGAGAGAAAGGACCATTTCAAGCAGACAACCACACAGGGGGGAGGGAAACAGGACAGTTGCTTAAGGCGGGAAGGACATCGCAAAGCAGACAACCCTCCTCCCACCCCTCCCCTGCCCGTGGCCCGCCGGGAGGAGGCGCCGAAGAAGGTAAACTTTTAGGAACAAGAGCGGAAACGTTAAATAAAGAACGACAATAATTCAACGAAGTATATACATAATAAAAATAATTACGATGTTTTTTTTTTTCATTTCCGACAGCGGCGCCAGGAAATAATTGGTGCCGTAATGACGCCAGCGATACCCAGACTGCATCAGATATGAAAATTATAAGAAAATACATAAAATAACTTAGAGAGTGAGAAGAGAAGGGTTATCGCTACGGCGGCCGAAGGTGATAGGAGGACAGTAAATGAGATAACGAGTGAAGGGAAAGGAGGAGGAGGAGGAAAAGGAGGGGAGACTTTCTCGTGAGGTCTGGCGCCACTTGGTTAGGGCAGCAGATACATTTATGACAAAGGAGGGACAGGAAAGGCACGACCAGGCGCCAGTCACCGAGCCCCTGGGCAAGCACAGCACTGACCCCTCCACCCCCGACCAACCACACTGCCATGGCCTCCCCCACCCACCACATTACATGCCCCCAACCACACTGCCATGCCCTTCCCTCACCAACCACACTGCCCAGCCCTCCACACTACCACAGTTACACACTCCACCACTCCAGTCACACAGTCTCCCCTCTGCCACACTACCTCTCCACCACCCCTCCCACCACCCTCACCTCCACCACAGTTTAGTCCCAGCCATCTCCACTACATTAGCTCAATTATTCACCACAGTATTGAGTCTCCTATTCTCCCCCTCCTCTCTCTCTCTCTCTCTCTCTCTCTCTCTCTCTCTCTCTCTCTCTCTCTCTCTCTCTCTCTCTCTCTCTCCACAGGCCGGAAATGCAAACACCTGCTGCATGACATGACAAACGAAGCTTATGTTGTATTATCATGAAAAAAAAAGGAAAAAAAAAACTATCTTATCTATGACAATTGCCTAATGGAGCACGCACGCACACACTCACACACACACACACACACACACACACACACACACACACACACACACACACACGAGTTAATGAAGGGTTTTTTTCAAGCTGTGAATTCATTCGTTATAGAGATTGAGAAACACAAATATTATGAGAAGAATCCTCCCTTTTTTTCTCTTTTTCTTTAATTTTTATATGCATGGACTTTCATTCACTGGTATTACTGTGAAGAAGAAGAAAAAGAAGAAGAAGAAGAAGAAGAAGAAGAAGAAGAAGAAGAAGAAGAAGAAGAAGAAGAAGAAGAAAGAAAGAAAGAAAGAAATAAAGCAGGGCAATTAAAATACTAATGAAGAGAAGGAGGAGGAGGAGGAGGAGGAGGAGGAGGCAATAGTACACAACTGTTCGTGAAGGTCTCCTCTCTCTCTCTCTCTCTCTCTCTCTCTCTCTCTCTCTCTCTCTCTCTCTCTCTCTCTCCGCTCCCCTTACCACGTTGTTATCTTCTACTATCTAACTCTCTCCCTCTCCCTCTCCCTCTCCCTCTCCCTCTCACTCTCACTCTCTCCCTCACCTCTACCATTACTCTTACCTTTCCTCACCTCTCCCAGCATCTCCCCACTTCCCCTTTTCCTGTCACGCCCCACGCACCCTCACCCATCCCTCACCCCTACGTGCCCTGTCATTCCCTCACTCAAGGCTAACCCAGAGAGAGAGAGAGAGAGAGAGAGAGAGAGAGAGAGAGAGAGAGAGATTTAAAAAGAAAAAACTGTATAATATTCACACCGGTTTCATTTTGAGCTGGGGTTAGAAGAGGAGGAAGAGGAGGAGGAGGAGGAGGAGGAGGAGGAGGAGGAGGAGGAGGAGGAGGAGGAGGAGGAGGAGGAGGAGGAGGGAGGCAATGACGTAAGTTGGAGATCAGAAGTTAACCGCGGTGGGAGGAGGAGGAGGAGGAGGAGGAGGAGGAGGAGGAGGAGGAGGAGGAGGAGGAGGAGGAGGAGGAGGAGGAGGAGGAACTGAAACTAAGATGAGTGAGGGAGCAAGGTGGAGGAAGATTTTTTTCACCCTCCTCCTTCTCCTCCTCCTCCTCCTCCTTCACCAGCCACTACTAGAATTTAAATATTGCCACTTTCAAATCCTACTCTCCTACTTTTGCAACCAAAGCTCGTTATTATTTCTCTCTCTCTCTCTCTCTCTCTCTCTCTCTCTCTCTCTCTCTCTCTCTCTCTCTCTCTCTCTCTCTCTCTCTCTCTCTCTTCGCAGTGCACCATTCATCTATTTCTTTCTCTCTATTCAAATAAGACTCATGTAATTTTTCGTGTTACACAATTACTGTCGATTTCTTTGTGTATTCTTATCCAATCTCTCTCTCTCTCTCTCTCTCTCTCTCTCTCTCTCTCTCTCTCTCTCTCTCTCTCTCTCTCTCTCTCTCTCTCACACACGCACACAGGACGCCGCCCGCACCAGGAAATGTCAGAGTCACGAGCTGGACACCCGATTAATGCCCTAATTGACGGGACGAGCAGCCGCGGCGGGCACTGAGGGAGGGACGCGGCCGGACAGTGAGGGGCCGCCAGCCAGACTCCTCACGCCCCTGGGACACCCCGGGACACGCCGCCTCATGCCCGCCCCGCCGCCCGCCCCTCCCATGGGAACACCACAGCACCAGACGGGGAGAAGACATAAGAGACGGACGGACGAACGAACGAACGAACGAAGACACACACAGACACACACACACACACACACACACGAGGCCAAATCAAGGTGTTTCCTGGTGAGGCCGTCATGACACCCCGCCCCACCCCGCAAAATCCAACCCCACCCATCCACCCATCCACCCACCCACCCGCCCGTCCACCTAAACCTCGCCCTTCACCCCCATCCCCACCCACCAATGACCCCTGCCCCTACCCCCCGGCCCATCCACCGCCTCCACCCACCACCCGTTTTACCACCTGTCGATCCACCCAAGGCCCCCATCCACATATAACCACCTTATCCACCTACGCTCTGTATCCTCATCTCACTTGTCATTAACCCTTTCCTACAACCCACGCCCTTTCCTCCTCCTCCTCCCTTTCTTCTTCTTCTTCCTCCTCCTCCTCCTCCTCCTCCTCCTCCTCGTCGTCTCCCATCTGCCTGCCAGCGCCTCACACCGTGTCATTATCATGAACAAGGCGGCCCAACCCTTCTGTTCCTCGTCTCTCCTGCTTGCTGTTGTTACTCTTGTTGTTGTGGTAGTGGCGGTGGCGGTGGTGGGAACCGGTATTTGTAAACATAAAACTTTTCCTACAATATTTTCATTACTTACATCCTACTTAATTAGGTCTTTT
Organism: Scylla paramamosain; assembly: GCF_035594125.1. Classification (NCBI taxonomy): domain Eukaryota; kingdom Metazoa; phylum Arthropoda; class Malacostraca; order Decapoda; family Portunidae; genus Scylla; species Scylla paramamosain. Next base: position 2,889,152 of record NC_087184.1, read on the forward strand.
CATCATTTTTTTTATTTACTTTTTTTATATGTGTCCTTTTTCTCAGGTGCACGAAGGAGAGAGGATGGTAATTACAGGTGCGAAGTTTGCACGTGAGTCTCACCTGAGGTCCCGAGGGGTCCCCTCACACGACCTTGAGGCTCACGGTGCACCTGGCCGCGCCGCCACGCAGGTGAGCCCCTCCACCACCACCACCATCACTATATAGCCACTACTACTAACATCACTACCACTACCACTCCCTGAATTACAACCACCACCACATCAACACCACACTACCACAAAACGTACCACGCCCAAACTCACCACCACCACTACCACCACCACGACCACCACCACCACCACCACCACCACCACCATAATAATAATCCCATCACGAATGCTGTTTTTTTCCCCCTAGGTGTGTCAGACTCAAGATTAACTAACTGTACTCCTTCGGGCTGCCTTGTCCCTCGCTGCCAGGTACCCCAGGTGATGTAACAGGTAATTAACACACACACCTTACCCTCCCCTCCACAGAGAAAAAAAATGGCATATAAGGTAACGTATAATTTACAGGTAAGCACTGACCATTACGGATATAAGGTAACAGGTAATACACAATCCACAGGTGATCATTAAGTACTATTATGTGAATCTCAATTACCTGTCTGATTGAAAAAAATAAATAAATACGAGGATAAAAAAAAGTGTAATCTGAACGCATCAAGTCATGAGTGTAAGTAATTAGGGCACCGTTGCGCAACCTCTCATTCAAGTGAAGAGTTTATCGAGGTGGAGTCATTCAGTTTACTTATAATTAATCCGAAATGCGTTGTAAAAATTCACGGAAGAGAATAAATCAATGTTGAGTTATCGTCGTCATAACACACACACACACACACACACACACACACACACACACACACACACACACACACACACACACACACACACACATACATACACACACACACACACAGATACATACATACATAAACAGACAGGCAGACAGACAGAGAGGCAATGCTAAGTTACAAATGCCCTCCGTTCCTTAATTAGCGGAAGAAGATATGAAGTCAAGCTTGTCTCGTCTGTGTTTCTACGCGTGTATCTTCCGTCAATGAAACAAAAAATGACAGAAAAGAAGAGAGGAGAGAGAAAGAAAAAAAATCGCTCGTCAGGTGGATGAAGCGTGTCTTGTTTTGATTCGTTGGAACATTCCCGTGCAAGGTTACCACACACACACACACACACACACACACACACACACACACACAACCTTTCAAGGCAAACTCGTTCATTTCTACTTCTTTTTTTTTCTGTCTTTCTTCAACGCACGTGCTCAGGACAAGACCGCGGGAGAATTAACGAGTTTTCTTAGTCAACAGATGAACATAAGACACCTGAACACACCCACCAGCGGCGCCGCAATAACCCTAAATATTAACAGTGACAAGGAGGGTTGAGGAGATGGAAAACTTGTAAATAAAGCTGTAAAACTGTGTGTGTGTGTGTGTGTGTGTGTGTGTGTGTGTGTGTGTGTGTGTGTGTGTGTGTGTGTGTGTGGTTATGAAACTGCAAACCTTGAGAGAAGTATAAACACACACACACACACACACACACACACACACACACACACACACACACACACACACACACACACACACACACACACTTTTTGACTCTAAGCATACAGAAAAACTCAAAACATAACTTCTCAATTATTTTACGGATGAGGATTACAATGCATTAGTGAACATTTTCTTATTTAACATTATTTTCAAATCAGAATATTCGCATCAAACTAGAACTTCAGATTATTAAAGCAGAGACTTACTACTCCTACTACTACTACTACTACTACTACTACTACTACTATTAGTTTTTTGTATAATTACTGTTGCTGTTGTTAAAATTCCTTATCTACTCGTATACTGTTAAATATAATTATTTCTAGTATATTGAGAAAAAATAACGAAAACATTGAATTATGGAACCTGTGTGTGTGTGTGTGTGTGTGTGTGTGTGTGTGTGTGTGTGTGTGTGTGTGTGTGTGTGTGTGTGTGTGTGTGTGTGTGTGTGTGTGTGTGTGTGTAGGGACGCCGCCAAGACCGCAGGCAGCCATAAAACAAGACACACGGACAGTCAGACACACAGACAGGCAGGCAGGTAGGCAGGCAGTCAGATACCCACAGCCACCGCACTTTCCTTGGCGGGGCACGGACAGATGGCTGGCTGGCTGGCTGGCGGGAAGGAAAGGATTAGCATGGGTCAAACTCCTCTCCCTGTAGGCCTACGCTGGGGAGGCCTAACTTTTACTGCCACACTACTACATCGTATATAGAAAAGCCAGAACAGAAATATGCACCGTTATACGTTCGACTACTTTTTGCGTCCACCTAGCCATCCACACACCCACCTGCCTACCACCTCCACACTCGACTTCTCTTTTTCCTCCTCCTCCACCTCCACACACTCACCAAACCACCGCTACCAGAGTATTTTTTTCTCTCCCTCCCTCTCTCCTGCACTATCCTGTCATCCAAACTACGAGCCAAAATAGAATAGTTACCCTAAAAAAACCCAAGTCATGACCTCAAAATCGCTTGATGTCTGGTCTTCCTTTGTACTTTTATGTGTACACCTTACTTTTTCTAGTCTCACAAAGTCTCCCTCCTCCTCCTCCTCCTCCTCCTCCTCCTCCTCCACAGCACAGCCAGGAAATCACACTAAGCCAGAGGATGCAGTAAGTCATCCACGTGGCTATCTGTCCACCAATCGTTACAAGGTCGCCGCGAGGATTCTTCTTAATTGACAGATTGATTAATGAAATTCCGCTTTAACGAAACCACCCCAGGAGGAGGAGGAGGAGGAGGAGGAGAAAGAGGAGGAGGAGGAGGAGGAGGAGGAGGAGGAGGGAAGGGTTGGGAAGTGAAGATCGCGAATGGTTTCAAGGGAGAAGCTAGAATACACGGGGAAGAAAGAATAAGAGGAAGAGGAGGAGGACGTGGTAAAGGAAGAGGATGAGGAAGAGGAAGAGGAGGAGGAGGAGGAGGAGAAACTATAGCACTACCTTAGTAACGTCAGATTCATGCCCTGAATAAAGAAGAGAACAATGGGAGGAATAAATGAGAGAGAGAGAGAGAGAGAGAGAGAGAGAGAGAGAGAGAGAGAGAGAGAGAGAGAGAGAGAGAGAGAGAGAGAGAGAGTCATGCAAACTTCACGTTATTAACATGAGCTGTGATGGTCACTTGTCTCTCATGTCAGGCGATGGAGGAGGAGGAGGAGGAAGAACAAGAACATGAAGAATAAGAACATGAAGAACAAGAACAAGAACAAGAACAAGAACAAGAAAAAGAAGAAGAAGAAGAAGAAGAAGAAAAAGAAGAAGAAGAAATACAATAAAATCACAAAAGGGAACAACACAACCTAACACAAAAAAAATAAGTAAATGACAGAAACAAACAAAAATATTAAGAAGGAAAAAAGTGAACGAAAAAAAAAAAGTAGGCCAGTTCAGCTACGAGAAGGCGAGTGAATAATTTCTATTCTATTCATTTGAGAAGCACCCGCTGAAACACAAACCACAGCGCTACCTGATGTTTACAAACTCACTCACTCACACTACTTAGCAAGGTGACGGACGGCAGGAGGGGAGGGGAGGGAGGAGGAAGAAGAGGAGGAGGTGGGTGGGGAGAAACAGGACGATGGGGTTCAAGATGAGGTTACATACATACATACATACACCCTCTCTCCTACCCATCCCTACGACCACCCCTGCGACCCAAATACTCTCCCCCACTATCTCCTCTCCCCTCCCAGAGTTGTGGTCACGCAAGGCTGGGTGATTCTGGATGAGTGTGGTTGTCGTGGGTGAGAGGAGGTGATGCTTGGGTGCGTGTCTGGTCTAGTCTGTCTGGTCTGGTCTGGTCTGGTCTATCTTCAGCCTCCTTCGCTTTCTTTTCCTTCACGAATCCCAGTGAAGGTGTGATATTTTAGTCTGTATTACCTACAACGCGTCTGTAACTATTCTAATTAATGTATATTTTCCTATATGTAACGTTCTCTCTCTCTCTCTCTCTCTCTCTCTCTCTCTCTCTCTCTCTCTCTCTCTCTCTCTCTCTCTCTCTCTCTCTCTGCATCTTTTTTCACAATTGCTTTACTTAAATTTTATCTGTAAAGCACTTGTGAATAAAGCTTGAATCTGAATCTCTCTCTCTCTCTCTCTCTCTCTCTCTCTCTCTCTCTCTCTCTCTCTCTCTCTCTCATACCTGGAGTCTTTTCTTTCTTAACAATCATCTTAACTATAAAAACAATTATTTTTCCAACATTTTAATACAGTAACTCTCTCTCTCTCTCTCTCTCTCTCTCTCTCTCTCTCTCTCTCTCTCTCTCTCTCTCTCTCTCTCTCTCTCTCTCTCTCTCTCTCTCTCAAGTACACTCACACATCTTCCCTTAATCCACACCCGCACACCGCCTCACTTCTTCCTCCATCTAACCTACTAATCCCACCCAGTCACTCCACCACGCACCACATCTCTCTCTCTCTCTCTCTCTCTCTCTCTCTCTCTCTCTCTCTCTCTCTCTCTCTCTCTCTCTCTCTCCACCACACTCGCTGCACTCCACCCACCGCCCCCGCCACACCACCACAAGCCACACGGGCCCCTCCACCCTCCACCACACCCCCACCACACGCACAAAGGCAGGACTCAAACTACAACCGCAAAACCAACAAGGAAAGGAAAAAAGAGGAAAAAAATGAAAGGAAAAATAAAAACACGCCATGCAGGTCTCCACGTGGTCAGTGGATTACAGGAAGAGGGATAATGTGATAAAGAAGGAGGAGGAGGAGGAGATAGTAATGATAAAAGATGATAAAGGACAAACTAAGAGAAAACAAAAATACACTGCAAATTTATGACAGCTTAAAACAATTCTCCTCCTCTTCTTCCTCCTTTTCCTCTTCCTCTTCCTCCTCCTCCTTCAGCATCCGAGGGTCCTGAAGCGTCACTAACAACCACACAACTACTACAAGGCACACAACTAGCGCCACCTGACGCCCTCTAAGTCCTCCACCTGAACTCTCAACGCTGCCAAGGATTCTGTTACCGAAAAGATGCGGAAATAAAAAGAAATAAAAAAAAAAAAAAAACGGGAAGAGAAAATAATATTAACACGATTAGCGAGTTTTCTGTAATTTTTATAAGATTATCTGCGTTTTATTGTTTTATTATTATGTTTGGTAGTAGTAGTAGTAGTAGTAGTAGTAGTAGTAGTAGTAGTAGTAGTAGTAGTAGTAGTAGTAGTAGTAGTAGTAGTAGTAGCTGAAGTAACAACAGTAGATGTAATATTATAATTTATTTTATTAATTAATATAAATAATAAAAATGCATTATTACTACGTAGAAGCACAGAGAGAGAGAGAGAGAGAGAGAGAGAGAGAGAGAGAGAGAGAGAGAGAGAGAGAGAGAGAGAGAGAGAGTGGACACGGCAGCAAGGTGGGCCAGCGTGCAGGTGTGGGCGTGGCGTGGGCGTGGGCGGGAACAGGTAAGCAGACCAGGTGGTGAGTCAGGCTCAGGCTCCTGGACTGGTCACGCCGCACACACCCGACTCTGGTTACACACACTCACTCACTCACACACACACACACACACACACACACACACACACACACACACACACACACACACACAGTCAGTCTCGGTAACAGCAAGGCGCACCAACCACTGACTCCGTTTCTCATCTCCCGCGCCGTTATTACCTCCACTCTCCACCTCCTCCACTTTACTCCATCTCATCTCCAGTTCCTCCCTCAGCTGTCAGTCAAGTCCTTCCGCTATCATCACTACTACTACTACTACTACTACTACTACTGATTCTACTACTACTACTACTAATAATAATAATAGTACGAGTTTCACCTCCACTACATCATTCACCCCCCTCACCACCACCACCACCACCATCGTGACCTATACCACTTTCCCGCATCACTCTTCCACCACCTGATCCTCTCTTCCCTCCACCCATCACCCTCCCCTGCCTAACTCACGTGTAAGGGTAGAATCACGTGCGGGAAGGGAGGAATGGGCTGCAGGGGGAGGGTCGTGGCGAGGAACACAGCGAAGGGAGGTGTGGGTGAACTTTTCATACATTCCCCGCACGTTCACTTCCAGGAATACGAGACAAACAATGCAAGTGAAGGATTTATTTATTTTATTTTATTTTTTTTCTAGAATGTTTACGTGAGGTGAATTAAAGTGCAGGAATAATAATAGGTGACGTGAAATAGTATACCTAAGTCATCCGTCATTCATTTATTTATTCACTCATTCACTCGCTAAGGATAAAAAAATAAGCAAATAAAAAAAACAAATAAAAAAAGAAAGTATCACGTTGTTATCAGGAAGTTTTCTCAAATTTCAACAACAAACGTGATTCTTTTTATATTGCAGACGATCTCTCTCTCTCTCTCTCTCTCTCTCTCTCTCTCTCTCTCTCTCTCTCTCTCTCTCTCTCTCTCTCTCTCTCGCGGGTCGTCCTAAGCATTAGGTGTTTGGGGGTGAAAATACTACCCTAATTTATCACGACCTTTTTTGGCGTGAAGTTTTTCCTCCCAAGATCCTGCTTCTCTTTCACAGGCAGCCACGCTCACAACTTCCTCTCAGTAGTGTGTGTGTGTGTGTGTGTGTGTGTGTGTGTGTGTGTGTGTGTGTGTGTGTGTGTGTGTGTGTGTGTGTGTGTGTGTGTGTGTGTGTGTGTGTGTGTGTAGTTCCCTCGCCCACATGCAGTACACCCCGTCACCTCGTTCAAACACACGTACAGACAACCAGCAGCAGGTTTCCAGGTCTCCTTCATTCATTCACCCATTCACTCATTCACTTACTTGTCTACTTTCTCTTTCCTTCCATTTCTCTCATGTTTCCTCTCCCTCCTTGCGCCACGTCGTGACCGCTGCATTTTCATTTCACACACACACACACACACACACACACACACACACACACACACACGTCCTGACCCACATATCCCGCCAAGCAGATAAGGAAAATCGGCCAAAGCATCGAGATTAGCAAGATTATACGAAAATTAGTAATGATAAAACACAAAAAATGGACGAAAGATAATGATAGCAATGAAGAAAATGACACAGGAAGACTGGCTTTATCTTCCTTGATTCGTGTGACTATAACTGTCGGGAAAGATCTCTCTCTCTCTCTCTCTCTCTCTCTCTCTCTCTCTCTCTCTCTCTCTCTCTCTCTCTCTCTCTCTCTCTCTGAAGGTGTCGCGGTGTTCAAAACGTGAAACTTTCCCGAGGCGGTGCAAAGGTTTCAGATGTCAGGAGGAAGGATCAGAATGCACTCGACAGCTTATTGCATGCATCGCGGCCTGACCCGAGCCCTGCTATCTGGCGGTCTTGGCCTCCAGCTTGGGTTGAAACAGGTTGGCTTCCACTGATGTGTTAGGACGAGACTCTGAAGGTTAAGTTGTTTGCTAATATGGGGTAGGTTAGGTTAGGTTAGGTTAGGTTAGGTTAGGTACGGTAAGGTAAGGTAAGGTTAGGTTAGTTAAGGTTATGTTAGGTTAGGTTAGGTTAGGTTAGGTGAAGTTAGGTAAGATTAGCTACAATAGGTTAGGTTGAGTGAGAATAATAGTTGGGTTGGGTTAGGTTAGGTTAGAATGACAGGTTATGTGAGAGCAGTAGATTAGGTTAATATGACGCACTGTTAGGTTAGATAAGACTGGTGTGTTAGGTAAGAATGCTCAGTGCAGAGCCAATTCTTCAAGACCACATCACATTATCAGTAAAGATTAGGTTAAGTAAAAATGTCAAGTTAGATTAGGTTATATCAGTAAGACAAGAGACGTTTTCCTTCCTTTTTTTCTCTTGTTATCCTTAAGCCACGTCAAGTTATGGTTATGCTACATTTGTCAGTACTACTTCCTTTTCTTTAATCTTTTCTACGCACAAGCAACGCAGACCAAGAGCAAAAAGAAGACCAGGAAAAATATAAGTTAACAATTACAAGTTATAAGTTAAGCAGCTTCCTTCCCCCTCCCTCCTTTTTTTTTTTTATGAATATTTCCAAACCACGGTAAACAAACAAGCGAGGTGGCGGGGCAGGATGAAGCACCTGTACATCACATCCGGTAACTGATCACTATCCGTCAGGTGTGGAGACGATAAACAGATTACACCAAAGATAAAACTAAGCCGCCAGTTTTATCAAGAATCCTCCAAGCACTCAACACTCTCCTTATCAGTATTCGAGCTAGAGAGAAAATTAAATAAACAAATAAATAAATAAATAAATAAATAAAAATAGATGAACAAAAACAACACCACCTCAAAATCCAGGCCAAATAAATAAGTTGGTGCATTAAAGTTCGTATTTTCCTGCGATTTCTGCCTATTGTTTACGGTGAGTGAGCGCAAGCGTTACTCGGCCCGTGATTGGTGCGTTACTCGGCTCATGATTGGTGTCTGGATGAGGCGTCTGGCCGGCGTGGCGGAGGCTGAGCAGACAGGAGGAGGAGGAGGAGCATGAAATTGAGAGAAATGTGCAGAGAAAACTGAGGAAGGAGAAAATGAGTAACGAGGAGAGAGAAGGAGAAAAGACAAGGAGAAAGGAGGTGAGGAAAGAAAACGGGAAAGGAGGATTGGGGAAAAAGGAAAGGGAAACTGGAGGAAACAAGAAGTAAAAGAGAAGACACGAAGGAAGAGAGAGAGAGAGAGAGAGAGAGAGAGAGAGAGAGAGAGAGAGAGAGAGAGAGAGAGAGAGAGAGAGAGAGAGAGAGAGAGAGAGAGAGAGCATGAGATGGAGGAAAAGAAGGAAAACTGGGGAATGGGGACGAGTAGGAGAGAGAGAGAGAGAGAGAGAGAGAGAGAGAGAGAGAGAGAGAGAGAGAGAGAGAGAGAGAGAGAGAGAGAGAGAGAGAGAGAGAGAGAGAGAGAGGAGTGGGGGACAGAAAATATTAACAGTAACAAAAAGATAAAAAGAAAAAAACAAAAAAATAAGAAAAGAATTGAAAAAAGAAAGGATAAGAAGGAGAGCAAAGAATATATATATAGAGAGAGGATGAAGAAGGAAGACAAAGAGTAACAAGATGGAGGAATGGAGGACAAGAATTAGAATTAGAAGATAGAAAAGAGAAAATAGAATAAGGAGAGGACAGGAGAGAGAGAAAAAAAAAGAGAGGATAGGAGAGATAAAAGACAGTAATAAGACAGAACGGAGAAAAAAACAAGGAGAGGATAAGAAGAGAACAGTTAGATAGGAAGGAGAGAGGAGAGAATGGAGGACAGGGTAAGGAGAGAGAGGAGAGAGGAGAGAGGAGAGAGAGGATGAAGGAGGCATTAGGAGGGCAGGGAAGCACGAAGGGTACCCACCAGAAGCACCACCCTTGCCTGGAGGATTGTGTGGGAAGAACCAGTGGCGAGTGAGTGAGTCATGTGCCCAGGTGTCCCGCGCTACCTGTGTGTGTGTGTGTGTGTGTGTGTGTGTGTGTGTGTGTGTGTGTGTGTGTGTGTGTGTGTGTGTGTGTGTGTGTGTGTGTGTGTGTGTGTGTGTGTGTGTGTGTTAGGGTCTCGTAAAACATGTTCTATATTTTTTTCCCGAGGTATTTCAGGCTACGTAGTTAGTCAGTTAATGGGTCAGTCAGACAGGTGAGAGCTCAGGTGTGCAATACGTAATAGGCAATGATAGATAGCACTGCACCTTATACATCATTACAAGGGATTTGAAACACCAACATAACAGGATCCTATTAGATAAGACAGATGGATGGTACAAATACCTTCCAAATATACCCACAGGTGCACCTTATGCCTCATTACAGGGGACTTCAAACACCAACATAACAGGATTCTACTTTATAAGATAGACAGTATAAACACCATAAAAATAACTATATACAGGATCGTAAACAAGACTGACAGATTTCACAACAAAACTTTATAACTATAGTGCAAGAAAATAAATAACAGTCACAGTATAAAAGGTCTTACTAGTGTCTATACTCGTATACTCGGTGCTCTTCATAAGAAAGGGATTCAAATGTTTCTCCGGGCACCAATCCAGTCAGTGAGTCAGTCAGTACGCTGGTAAGTCAGTTCCTGTTTTGTGGGGGTATATTTCGTGATGTTGTTTGTATGTGGTTTGTGACGTGTGGTTTGCATGCTGAGGAGAGCTGAAGAGGAGGAGGAGGAAGAAAACGAGGAGAGGAGGAAGTCCCGAGCTGTGAGAATCAGTGCTGTGGTTAGACGGGCAGTGTTGAGGTCTGTCTCTGTGGCTGACTAACTCACGCCACACACACACACACACACACACACACACACACACACACACACACACACACACACACACACACACACACACACACACCTTAACACGTCAGCTCGCCGCTCCGACACCTGCGCTCACGTACACTCCAGGCACGGTACACTTTGAGAGTAACTGAGAGTAACGAGTAACATGATTTAAGCCACACACACACACACACACACACACACACACACACACACACACACACACACACACACACACACTTTTTAACACAACAGCTAAAAAAAAATAAATAAAAAAAACATTCATGTACACTCAAAAACACGATACAGTTTTGAGAACAAGGTATCACACTTAAATCACACTCACTCACTCACTCACACACACACACACACACACACACACACACACACACACACACACACACACACACACACACACCACTTCACAGCATCACCACTGCACCACCAGGAGGGAGAGAGAGAGAGAGAGTCACGCTTTCACACAGTTACGTAAATAATTGATGAAATACAAGTTAATGGACGTAATTCTTGGGAAAATAACTGGATATGAACTGTCTCCATAAGACTGCTTTTTGTCTCCTCGTCTTCCTCCTTTCTCCTTCCTTTCCTCTCCTCTCTGATTCCCACACGTTAAATTGCTTTAATTGCAGATAAAACTCGTTGATTCAGGAAATTAGAACCTCCGCCACTTCCTCCTCCTTCCTTCTTGCCTTCCCTTCGCCACCTCCTCTTCTTTCTCCTATATTCTTCCTTCTCTCCTCTTCCCCCTTCTCCCTCCCTCCTTCCCATATTCGTCATCCTCCTCTACCTCCTCCTCCTATCCCATTACTCCCTCTATGTATCAGACAGCACAGCCCCATTAAACTGCCCCGTAAGGACCAACAAGTCTGCTACTGTTTGCTCTTCCTTTGTGTTTCCCCCGTTCCCTCCTCCTCCTCCTCCTCCTCTGCTGCAGACAATGTTTTTCCTCGGTCTACTTCCACCCCCAGCTGCGCCTCCCACGGGTTTCCTCACCCCTGGAGGTCTTCCCTACTCTCCCTCCCCCCACTCTCTCTCTCTCTCTCTCTCTCTCTCTCTCTCTCTCTCTCTCATCTCTCTCCTCTCTCTCTCTCTCTCTCATAATGTGTCTCCACCATTCCCTCCCTCCCTGTCGCTAATGCTCTCTCTCTCTCTCTCTCGTCTCTCTCTCTCTCTCTCTCTCTCTCTCTCTCTCTCTCTCTCTCTGACACCTGTTCTCCCTCTTCCCTTCCCTCTCACTCGCCCAGAACAAAGGAGTGGAGTGAAGTGGAGGAATGGGCGTGACGTGGAGTAGGGAACAGTGGCGTGAGGAAGGAGTGATCAGTGTGGAGTGGGAGTGGTGATGGTGACTGTATGGGGTGGAGATGTGGCTTTTGTGGAGTGAAGGAGCGGGGGTGTTGGATTGTCAGGTGGTGAGAGACGGGAGGTGGAGGAGTGTGGAGTGTGTGGAGAATGTGGTAGTGGAGACTGGAGTGAAGAGGTGAAGTAGTGGAAGAGGAGGAGAACAACAACAACAACAACAACTACTACTACTACTACTACTACTATTATTACTACTACTACTACTTCCACTCTCATACATGAAGAGAGAGAGAGAGAGAGAGAGAGAGAGAGAGAGAGAGAGAGAGAGAGAGAGAGAGAGAGAGAGAGAGAGAGAGAGAGAGAGAGAGAGAGAGAGAGAGTGGAGGTTAGTCGCCCGGAGAACCACGAGTAGTAATAGTTATCACTCCTCCTCCTCCTCCTCCTCGTACCGCAGGATGTTGCCTATCATACTCTCCCCCCCTCTCCCCTTCCTCTCCCCAGTACCAGCAGATCCGGCGCTTGGGGGCACGGACGCCTCCCATTCATGCCTCCCACAGCAGCTCGTAAAGAGAAGGGGAATATAAAGGCTGCTCATGACACCAGTAATGAGAGAGAGAGAGAGAGAGAGAGAGAGAGAGAGAGAGAGAGAGAGAGAGAGAGAGAGAGAGAGAGAGAGAGAGAGAGAGAGAGAGAGAGAGAGAGAGAGAGAATTAAACTTTGAATTCCTGTCACTCGTATGATCACAAGCGAGTGGAAAGGTCGCCCACGCAAAGGTGAGTGAAGCACAACATTAGTCATTAGCATCGAGGTGCAGGGAGACAGCCAGACAGGTAAGGCGGCCCGTTTCAATACTCAACTTTATGCCCTTTTAAAGATACAGTAACAGGTTGGTCGTCCTTCTAGTTTTCGTAATAAATTCATAGGAAGAGATGCCAGAGGGGCGTGGCGGCGTTGTCACCTCCCACAACCTACGCTTAGCCAGCCTTATACGGGGCGCGCATGAGTAAAAGTGAATCAGAAATCAAACAGTGGACAAAAAAATAAATATAAATACACCAGTGATACGACTTTCTCAACCGTCTAAGCACGCAGGTACCCACATCCTCCTCCCTCGCCCCCCTCACAGACATAAGCATGCACCGCTCAGTATTTCCTTTTCTTGTCTTGCTCGAGTGTCTTCAAGAATCCCGCGAGCCGCCGTCCAAAGAGGGTGTGTTGATGCAACGGCGAGCGCGGCATAGCCCAGGCGTGACATCACCAGGAGGGAACACCAAGACCATCATACCCATAAAAGGGCGCCACTTGAGCACCAAGATTTAAGGCTTTCGATCACGTTTTGACACACCGTTAACCTCTACTACTACCACCACTACTACTACTAGTACTACTACTACGACTGCTACTGGTGCTGAGGTGCACGGAAACCACGTCTTCATTTCCTCCTCTCTGTGCCTTCAGGAATGTCAGTGTTCACAGGTGAGTTGCAGCCACTCAAGACTATATGAGTTTTACAGCATATTTAAGCCACCGAGATCTACTAATGCCAACACACTGATGGATTAGCTAACTGGAGGGCAGACTAACTTGCTGACTGAATGACTGATCGGTTAACTGGCTGAGGACCTGATTAACTGGTGGAATAGTGACTGACGCCCGGGATGAGTAACTGATTGGCCAGCATCCAGCATCCAGCCACAGGGTCCCGCAGCAGGAGGGTGAAGGAGGGTCACCACGGCGGCTGACTGGAGCGTGGGTGACAGAGAGCAGCGGGCGTGGCTCTGATTTGAGCAACCTTGCCAAGGTATTCAGCTGCATGCTTTGTGTGTGTGTGTGTGTGTGTGTGTGTGTGTGTGTGTAGGGAGGAGCAGGAATATGACTCACACCAAAAGAACAGTTTTATGAGATGCAGATGCATTCCTCCCGGCAAAGTGAGAGGTATCATTAGCTTATTATATGCAGAGTTTTACATAGTGTTGTGGCTACACATTAACGCCGAGGGGAAGAACTGCACAGCTGTTTGTCATGAGTGGTTTGTGCATCAGGCGAAGAAAAGGAAATACAGGCACCCACCGCACCAAAACAACCAAGACTACTTCATTTAAAGCAGCGACCCTGGGAAGACACAAATAATTTCATGATATACGGTAAGAACAAAGTGCGCAGAGACCCAGACACCTACACCCACACACACACAGAGAGAGAGAGAGAGAGAGAGAGAGAGAGAGAGAGAGAGAGAGAGAGAGAGAGAGAGAGAGAGAGAGAGAGAGAGAGAGAGAGAGAGAGAGAGAGAGAGAGAGAGAGAGAGAGAGAGAGAAAGTTAAAATGAATCCTAAAACAGCACATAGGACTTCACCACACAAGCTAAAAATAAAAAAATAAAATAAAAAAAAATAGGAAGGAAAAAAAAAACAGCCAAATAAATATAATAATAAGCACTGCACTCAAGAATCACAACAGACACTTAACGAGAAGACTTAAACCCCCACAAAGCAGCCAAACACGCACGCTGCAAGCCACCTCAACGCCTCAACGCCCGCACCAGCCGCTCAGGTATCACCCAACACTTACCTGCGCTACTCACAATACCAAACACTTCAGAACAGAGATGACACACACACATACACACACACACACACACACACACACACACACACACACACACACACACACCTTCCTGTAGCATCCTTTGTGGAGAGAGAGAGAGAGAGAGAGAGAGAGAGAGAGAGAGAGAGAGAGAGAGAGAGAGAGAGAGAGAGAGAGAGAGATAAAACATTTGAGAGGGAGAAGCAAAATGACGAGCAAGCCAAGACGACCGTCAGAGTGGGTCAGTGGGAGTGAGGTCAGGTACAGGTTATGTCAATAGGTTGCACCGTGCTTTACTGGGGTTCATGAGTCACGTGACACACACACACACACACACACACACACACACACACACACACACACACACACACACACACACACACACACACACACAGAGAGAGAGAGAGAGAGAGAGAGAGAGAGAGAGAGAGAGAGAGAGAGAGAGAGAGAGAGAGAGAGAGAGAGAGAGAGAGAGAGAGAGAGATGCTTCACTACCTATGTCGTATTAAAATCATAAGGCAAACCCGGATGACTAAGATGATCATAAACCAGACCACTGTGAGGCGTGATCTGCCTGCACGCTCCCCTCCACTGAGCACTGCGCGCCTCACAGGACTGGGGCACTGGGCACTGGGAAATACCTAAGCCAAGTGAACCAAGGCTCGTATAGTCATGGTCGATAGTCGAGTAACAGCACGCTCACTTCCACTATATTTAGATTTCTTTCCTTAATATTAAGTCCACTGATCTGATCTAAGAATCTATCAATTGTCAGGTTTTCTATGAGCACAAACAAACCACGCTCAGGTCCAGTATGTTTAGTGTTCTTCCCCCAATCTTTTATCCTTTGATCTGCTAAGCATCATCAGTTGTCAGGTTTCGTACGATTGTTAGCAGAACAGAGGACTTGGGATCAGTATTGAGGAGCACAGGTCACACTACCCCTGGCCAACACTACATGCCACACAGTACAAGACTATTTTCGCAGTTTCAGGCTGAGGATCATTTCCGTGTCTTTGCAGGGAATAAGTCACAACATGAAGCTATAGGTAAACATCATAAACAAGGCGCGTGTTGCGTCAAGTGTTGTGACTGGCACTGGAAATTCCAAATAAGACGCAAAGTATTAACAAAAAAGTAAACACACGCAGCAAGCAGCAATTTTCACCCTAAAAATCTTCACCTTCCCCGAGGGCCGTAATAAGGAAGTCATCACACAAGAATAGACACAAGAGTCAACTCGAAAGAATAAGGACAACAAATAATTTTAAACAAATATGAGAATCAACTTAACAGAATCACAATAAAAACAACCTAAAGTAAATCAGCACAAAGACCCAACTGTACGAGAACTAAATTGAAACAAATAAAAAAAATTTAACAATACACAATTATGATGGCAAATGAGTGAATAAATAAAGGAAAGCCTGTAAACTGAGGCATTATATTACTTTAACTAAAAAATAAATAATTAAATAAAAATACGACACACTATATAACTGTAGAAAAAAAATATAATCTGACGAGCAAGAAAAAATACTCGCAAACTACTGAGACAAACAACTATTGCAGAGAGAGAGAGAGAGAGAGAGAGAGAGAGAGAGAGAGAGAGAGAGAGAGAGAGAGAGAGAGAGAGAGAGAGAGAGAGAGAGAGCTTACACCTCCCTCTCACATAAGCTTTCAGTCATAATTTATCTAGGCGGCCAGAAACTCACGCTGAAGGAGGAGGAGGAGGAGGAGGAGGATCAAGTAGGAAAATCTAACGCTCTAACTCCATCTTGAGCGGAACAATGTGATTAGACAGCGGCCAAGGTCAAGCAGTCCACGTGGAGGGGGAGGGGGACTCAAAGGGACTGGTTCACCTCGGCTCACTTTGCTGGCCATGTCCACAGAGTCACGGAGCTGTGTGTGTGTGTGTGTGTGTGTGTGTGTGTGCAAATTCCTTCTATGTACGTATGCTTCTTAGGAACAACAGTGCCTTGTTATCGATTTCCTGTTTTCAAGTCTAAGAATAAATCGTGCGTGTGTGTATGAGAGAGAGAGAGAGAGAGAGAGAGAGAGAGAGAGAGAGAGAGAGAGATTAGGATGATGAATGCCTCCATTATCAGTTAATCAGAAGCCTTTTTCCTCTCTCATTAACAACACAGCTTCTTTACAATACAGATAACTGCGCATCTGATAAGAGTTTTGCTTATTCTGATAGCGACAATTCCTGGAACCAGAGTGGAAAACAACAGCGGCTGGCGTGGCGTAATTTCGCGTGGTAACAGCTAATACCAAGACTGCCTGTTAGAGGGTGAGCATTTTCCTCGTCAAGTTGATTTAGTCTACGAAGGTTGACGTCTCTCTCTCTCTCTCTCTCTCTCTCTCTCTCTCTCTCTCTCTCTCTCTCTCTCTCTCTCTCTCTCCTTAAGACACAACAATGAAACCTAAGCCGAGCTTGAATATACTTGCGCCCACACTCCTCGCTTCAGATCGTAAAATAATATTGTTAGGGAACGATATAAAATACAGATCTAAGACTCGTGTTTTTGGGAGGAGTATGACTGCTTTTTAAAACATTCCTGTGCCATGAGCACAAGTTAGTAATGTTGCAAAAAGCACAGCACGACCGTTTCTTAACTTATCTGCTGCTACGCAGTGTGCAAGTGCGCAGTGTGCAAGAACACATAGACGTTAAGTCCAGAGAACATATGAGAACATGGGGTAGCATCTCAACAGATGAACGTCTCTCAACACCAATGACAACAGATGTAGTTCCGTACCGGTATAAGTTTCGTGGAACAAACAGTTCCCCATATCATCCCTCGCTCGAGACAACGGTCGTGACACGTAAAAATAACAACTGACAAGGAATAGCTATTCTCAGCCTGTACTTGCCACAGCAGGCCTCTGCTAAGTGCACCGGTAAGACTGTTGTCCCTGTCCACTCACAAACGATAGTATTTCCTGTTTCCCCTACCTCTCTGGCGTCCTCTACCAGTTTAACTTCACGTGACAATGACGGGGAAAGACCCTCGCCCTGGAACACAACCCTGACCCTCGTCACCGTTTGATTAGCTCCCAGTCATGTCTGGAGCGCTAGGTGGTAATACTGCACTTGGTATGGCAACACTGCTCTCAGGCCTTGCTGCCACGTTGTTCTATGTGGAGTACAGCACCACACATTCTATCTACCTAATCCACAAACTCTTAACTCCCCCTAATTCAGCTGGTGCAGCTTTTTCGTTCAGTGTTTTGCAGGAGTGGTGGTGTAAGCCCACCACCCTGGTTACAGCGATGGTCTGGGACCGCCGCTCCACCACACTGTGTAGTACTCCCAACTAACCACTACCAATTCATATTCATTGACCTCCGTAATGCCTTCGCTATTCCCGCTAAGTCTCTCTCTCTCTCTCTCTCTCTCTCTCTCTCTCTCTCTCTCTCTCTCTCTCTCTCTCTCTCTCTCTCAACCATTCACAACATTACACACGCACACAGAAACTGAGTGTGGCGAAGTGGAACACCATGCAAATTAGCTTAAAATAGTAATTCCAACAGGAAAACTTCAGCGTTATCTCGACGGTTGCAGGGATGATGTGGCGGTTGACTGCACTGCCGTTAACTTGACGCATGACGCTGCGAGGCGTTTTATAATTTTATGTCCACCAGTCACCAGTCAGCAGTCACCGCCCTCCACGCCCAATTTAACTGATGGTTCACAAGCCGTCTTGCCCACGCTTGGTTATCAATTTTATTAGTGACACATGAATTATACGTCTTCTCCACTCTCTGCTGTGCAACTGCGCTCTGTCGGACACTAAGTTACTGAGGCACGGGGCTTGTGAGACAGTTAGCGCTAGTAGGGCGCCTCAGCAGTGCCCAGTGGCCCTACATGATCGAGGCTCGGGTGTGTGGCAGTCGTTGGGTACAACCTCGCCGGATGGGGGGCTGTCAGGCGAGATTCTTGATAAAACTTTGTGTCTCAGCTGGACTTCTTAAATATTTATGTGCGACCCTTTGTCGTATATATTGACTGATACTCTCTGCTGACCTCTTATTCTTATACTTCGCTTAAAATGGTCTGCTGATCCGAGGGGGAAGAAAACGAGGTGCTTATCATGCATTAAGAACACAGTCAGAGGGAGAGGGAGGAAGGGGGGATGAGCTGAGGCAACAAGTTTGGTGACCACACTGCTCACATCACCAGTCTCGGTTACAGTAACAAGCGAGCAGGTGGCATTTTTTTTTTTTTTTTCATCTGCTGATGCTGATCAAGATGCTGCCTTTCATGAAGCACAAAAGGTAAAAATAACTGTGTAGACCCTTAATGTTAATTTGTTCACCCTCCTTGTCTCTCAACGCCAACAACATCTGTCAACGTCAGGCGGGAATCCACTAATACGCTTCCGTTAGATAATAAGAGAACATGTTAATCTGTTTGCCGTCTTCAAGAGTGAATGCCAAGATTAGGGAGACACCAGGATCATCACCTGGAGTCACTATCGGCCGAGAAGAAAGTGGAGGGCAGTGGCAAGGTGTTACGTAAGGGTAGTGGTGATGGTATTGGGTTCGTTGGCGAGACAGCTGAGAGTAACAACATTACGAAGTCTGGAGGTCTGCGGCGCGTGGCCTCAGGCCCAGCCACCCTCACCACTTCAGCTGCTTGGTGGACCTTGGCCCACAACAGTTTACATATCACTCTTTGTCTCGCTCCATCCTTGTATACCTTAGACTCCACGAGTTAATAAAGCCAATGGTGCAAGCTGCTGCACACGAGGTCGAACTAAGTTTTTTTTTTTTTTTTTCACCTCTTGTCTAGGTCCACTTTTCCTCCAGATGTGATAGTGATATACTAAGCTTCATTATGCATGACACGTTGACTACAGTACTTATGCATGACTACTATTTGTTTTATGCAACACCTGCCAGCTGGAGGTGCACCTTTGTGTGGAGAATGGTGTTTTTAAGGTCATGTTGCAGAACAGTTCTTGGTGTTTTGGCGGGGAGCGGGAGAGCGAGAGGGCCGGCGAGGGACTGTGACAAAACAATGTTGCAGCCTTGCTGGACTTACGGTCACTCGTCTTATGTAATTTCTTGACCACAGCAATACTTCTTATCACCACCACCTTCAAGTATCGTCCACCTTTTTCTTTGGTTAAAGTACGTCTACATATTGTAATCAATAACAATCTTCCTAAGAAAAATGCATGTAATATAACCCTCATGCCCTCGTCAACGGGGCGGGACTCGGCGGGCGCCGTCCACTGAAGTCATGAATGTCACTCACCTGGCGATGGGTTCCTTCTCCACCTCGTAGTCGTCGTCAATACAGCCAGTGTGGAAGATGTCGTGGAGGTCTGGGTGGTCGTCGGGGCTCAGGAAACCCCGCAGGCCGCCCGCATCCCCTGGAGTGCCCTTAGCCATGTCGAGGACCTCGCGCATCCCTTCCGCTGCGTCTGGCCTCACTCAGGGCTTCTGGACGGCGCGTGTGCTGCTGCGGAGAGAGGAGGAGGCTGCCTCGCCCTCACGGGTGGTGGTGGTGGTGCGCCCCGCGCTCCACGCGACACTGCCACCTGATGCTCACCACCTCACAGCCACAACACTCATCACACTCGCTCACAGTAGCAACAACCACTAGGAGGCCGGGCTGGCGGTGCGGCCGTCATGAGGTCTCCGCCCTGCACTGGTTCCTGAGTCACTCTGAAGATAAACTCGCTGCCTCACTCACCGCACCGCTCCACAGCTTTCTTGTGCAGTTGCCAACGACTACTTTTTGCCTCCACACATTTGTCACAATAAAACGAGTTACTATTTTTGGGTTTTATTTTCACCCTCGTTACTCTGGGCGTGAACTGACAAGGTTCAGTGTTATACCAGCAGCTGATGCTACTAATACAGTACAACAAATAGAATTATCAAATTTCAAATATCGCCGCGATTAAAAGTCAAAAGTTACTCGAGTTGTGACATGGTAATGAATAAGTGCAACTTAATCCAGGGAGATCAAGACATGCAATGAGGCGTCTGTGTGTGTGTGTGTGTGTGTGTGTGTGTGTGTGTGCTAACTTGAAAATAGTCATGAGCCTTGTAGGGGGTCGTGACGTCAAACTTAACGCTGAGATGAAGAGGAGCATAGGTTACTGTGGTTCCCGCTACCATCTCTCATCCCTACCATGAGGAGCGATGCTGTCCATGTCAGGGATTGAACGGGGTGGAGTGAAGAAATAACAGCTTTCAGGAGGCTTCCATAACCATCTGCAGCTCACACCAGGGAAAGAAGGGCAACTGAGATAAAGTTTTGACGGTTCCCAAGCATAGCAGCATTTCATTATATGGCCTTTTACGTATGCATGGCGGTGATGAGCACTAGGTTTAAAATGCTAGCCACGTGGAGTGAATTTATGAATGCATAACAGCTGCTATTCATAGTGACTCTGAGATCTCTCGAGGTTGGTAAAAGAAAATGCAAATATCGTAGGAAGTAAAACAATGGTGGTGTTTCACAGCTTGAGCCTGCATAGACCAGTGCTTGTCAACAGTAGTGGACAAACGAAATTATTTATTCGTATCTGATCCCACTACATGTCATTCTCAAAAGTATGATAACGGAATTTACAGCAGATACACGGATATATATTGATAAGCAAATAGACTGACGGAACCAAGGCATAGTAAGACAGGTGTACTACATATAGATATGTTTATGCACTAATGGTGTACATAATACTGATATACTTGAAAAATAACAATTAACATCAGGAAACGGAATTAATAAATTCTACGGGATAAGTAGGCTCATCTTGACTCCCAGCCCCTTCCCTCTGCACTTATCTGCACCTGTCCAATTATCATTACTCACTCGTTAACATCCCCGACCCCGCCTGATAGACGCCCACTGATGCCATTTTTCTTTTTTTTTTCTTTTTAGTAATAATGGGTGCACCTAAGTCTAGTTCGCACGTAGCTTGGCGGTGACGCCTAGCTAGACAAGGCTCACAGAGGGACGCTGGCAAAGCTTTTTGTCGAGTCGCCCTGACCTTGAGAACACACTACTAACCTGCTGCAGCTCTTGTCACTTATCACTGCCTGTATATTTCGTGACAGTAACGGCCTCACCATTTTAAGCTCGGGGTTTTACAGTGTGTTTGATGGTTTTGTGTCTACATATAAAAGATTATGGTCTGAAATGCTCCATGACCATAACATTGAGTGGCTCAGGGTGCTACTTAACAAAAACAAGCCCGAGGACATTATCCACTTGAGGGAAACACTGTATATATTGGCTTTGAAAGAATTCAAATTGTGCAGATGAGAAACATGGCTATTTATGGAGGTCATTCTGATTCTGTCTCAGTAAGAGGCATGATAAAAATATAATGCTACCGAATTCTTGTATCACTGCCATTGTTGTCCCGCGCAGCTGACTATTAGGTCTCCTGGCGACCTTCCTTCCTGCCACCTCCAACACGCTCCTTTGTGGCTGCCCTCGCGGGAACAGTAATCCCAGCAATGACCCTCGTCTTCCCCTTACTCTTGATCTCGGTTGCCTGTTGTCCTTCAAAGTATACATATCTTACCGCCTTGCCATCCCGAGTCCTAAGCAAGGTCGCCCTCCACTAGTAACAACAGTAGCCTTCCTTCCGTCCTTTCTTCCGCCCCGCCCCCGCAAATCATCCTTGACGGTCAGTTCCGCAGGATATGGTGACAGTGAGGGTCGGGTCAGCTCATCGTTAGATCACGGTGGACTCACACCTCAGACCCGCGGGCGCGCTGAAGGACGCCCACCTGTGACCCTAGGTGGCCTCGTTCACGTCTCCGGGGACGGCGGGACGGCTGCAATCCGGTGGTGTCAGTCCTCTGAGGAACACTGCCGAGAAGCGTCCCGGGGTTGGGGTGGGTGGGATGGGGGGAGAGCTTCCACCATGTGCGCTCACGCCTCACACCCCATACTTTACACCTAATACCCCAATTTTTCTGTTTTATAAATATGTTCTTTTTTTTTGTATCCCTTCTATCTGCTTCTATCTGTCCCTTTCCGGCGTTTTTTCTCCTCCCTAGGCACGGCTGTCCCGCGTGGCTGCCTGGCTGATGGGCCCAAGGGCTTCTGGTTTATTAGACACTTCTTGAATTCATAATAGTCATATATGGCAGTCGCCTTAAGTATTCTGCCCCCCTGTGGCCTGGGTCGAGAGGCGTAGGCCTGCAGGTGACGCACAGCTCAGGCACCGCGCGAGGAAACAAACATGTAATCGACTAAATATACTTTTCCACCAGTAGCCACCATCATCACCGCCACCACTACCACCACCACCACCACCATCGCAGTCTCCATTACCAACATCGTCACCGCCATCACCGGTCCACCACCCTGCACCACCACTGCCACCCATCACTATCACTACCACCAATAACAACAACACCCTATAACCCAAGTTAGGAGTCACGTTTTTTGCCTATCTGTATATGAATACAAATAGATGGCTAAATATATAGGTAAATAAATAAAAGTTTACTGCAATCCCCCCTTACCTTGGTTATCATCAGCTTCTTGCACTGACTCACCTTGAGACAAAAAATCTTTAGATGTAATGTTAACGGTATGTGAGTTTTTCTTTTTTTTTTTTCCTTCTTTTCACTTACCAAATAGTCTATTCTATGCCGTAAAAAATGTTCAATGCATGCATACGTTCTCTCTCTCTCTCTCTCTCTCTCTCTCTCTCTCTCTCTCTCTCTCTCTCTCTCTCTCTCTCTCCCCACTCAATCGTAAAAAAAAATATATATATATATGTTCGAAACTTAATCATTGCTGAAGGTCGGTCATTAGGGTAATTGTATACATGTTTTCCTTCCTTCCCCGTGTTCTCGGTCAGGCGAGACGTGCATGTGTGGTCACGCAGGTCGCTGCAGCATAAACAGAACGGAAATCACGTATCCTGAAGGTCAGATAGTTCTCTACATTCCTTTAGATATGAACATGATTTCTCTTCCCTTTAATATAGAAACACCAGTAAATTGCCATTTATATTATTTATATTTTATCATTCATACAGTATTCTTTTATTTATTATTAATATAAATGCAAAGAACGACTACATCTGCACTGAGAACAGTGTTAAATACGATGTTTGCCTCAGCACAGGCGTCGCCAGACACTGCCCTGTGATTTCATAACTGATGTGTACAGGGTGAGAGAAGTCGAGTCAAACTTTTCACTTTGCATTTAAACTCACTAACGCAAAATTCACGATACGCCTTTCACGCATTTATCCATTTCCACTTGTAAATAACACTGACTGAGTGCCGCGACTTTCTCGTCCATTATCATTATGCATATGCGACCTTTCATCCTTACATAAATATCGAATATAATTCAGAAACAGCCTCAACATTGCTTTTATACATGTAGATACAATTCGAATTAAACCATGCAACGTTCTTCAGTTGTCACAAGACCACGATTTTCTGTTATCTACCAGGCAAACTCCATTCCAGTATACTTATTAAATTCTGCAAATATATCCATGTCAGAGCTGATACTTACTTTTGTTTGTATCATTTGCAACTATAAAGTGGAGTGTTGTCTCGGTGGTGGTGGTAGTGGTGTGATAGGTGACAACTTGAGAAGATGCAGACTGATCGTCACAATCAGTGATGGAGACGCCTGACTGATAGGATTTTTTTTTTTTTTTTTATTCTCAGGGCTTGAAGTAGCTCTGATATTAATATATATAAGGGATGACATCGGCGGCATCTTCTTACCCTTCAGGCGTGAACGGTCAAGCAGCAGCCCAGCACCTCGCCGCCCCCACCAGCGCCGTGAGGAATGCGGATTTGGCCAACGTGGGCAGCAAGGCCGGCGCCAGACACGGGTGGTGCTTCACTATAATTTAAGCTGTATCCTAAAATATGTCAAGTAAAGAAATTCTGGCGGTGTGCGCGGCTTCCACGAGCCATGACGCTGTGCTGGAGCTGGCGTGAGGAGGAACGGGGCAGGTCGCCGTCGTGACGGGAGGCAGATATGGCTTTTTTTTTTTTCATTGCATGATCATATATCCTGCCTGTTGCAGTCTCTTTTGAGGTATGCATGTGCACTGTTTCTGGCAAGCTCTCCGTATGCTTTACCAAAGATCTTGAATAGTGATATTCATAAGGCATCACCGATCGGTAGTTTGACTTCACCTTTCTCAAGGATTTCTTCAGGAACATAAGACACACTGCATGTGTGTGTGTGTGTATGTAGGAGTGACGTGTAGGAGTCCATGCTCTTTTCCTTGGGCAGTGATGTCCATTCTTGGGATATTAAGAACCAGAAATAAGAAAAGTTTAACATAAAAACTCGACAAAATTCCGAATGCATGGCGGGCGGCGAGTCTGCAACGCGAGGCTTGGGAGGGTTGTCCCTCTCCTCCTCGCTCTCCCTCAGCCGACTGCAAAGTGCAAACTGTGGAAGGATGCAGAATTACTTGGCAGGGTAACCCTGGACCGCCTTAAATAGGTGAGGGATGTGGGCGGTACAGCAGCAGCGTCTAGACAACTTTGTAATTTGAGAAGTGTATTGCCCTCCCACCCGAGGCAGGGGCGGCAGGGCGTGGCTATCCTCAACAGGCAGGAGAAAGCCACTTAAACTTACGTAACATGAAGGTGCTTTATTACGACACCGACAACTTTCGTCACCTTCCCATCTGCTCCGAGTAATAACGAAAATGTCAGTGCATTCACACAAGAAAACTGAACCCATTACGTTATAATTAAGCTTTCGTGTCTGAAAGTGATATAGACTTTGCTTTCTTTAATGTTTTAGTAAAGATTTCGTTTCCCTTAATGTTTACACTCAAAACACTAACGAACACTCAAAACACTAACGAATAAGTATTTTAACCTGTCAAATAAAAGCGCGTGAGACTGGAAACTTATAAAGGATTCAAAAGGCATGGCCAGGTCGGATTCTCGTACCTACATGTAAGGAATTATAATGGTTGAGCAGGTAACTACTAAGTGAAAAAATATAACTATATAAACAAAATGGGCAACTTTTTCGAGCCTTTGCCACATTTATATGAAATCAATAATGCTGATTGGTGCAGATACAAAAGAATTGTTTTAATATATTATCACTTCTTAAATGTAATAATAAAATATCCTTTAGCAATGCATCATCACAGTATTCTTGTTCATTTCTTCAGTGAAACATTGAGCATGTGATGGCTAAAATCCTAAAAACATGTTTGTAAAATAAAATAAAGAAAAAAAATATATATCTATGTACTACACTATATACTATCCAACAGCCAAATAGCCAAGAAGCAATACCCTTGAAGAGCAAAGCTTTATGACCAAGTTTGCACTAATGGCATCTGAAAAAAACTCCAACTGAGACAGTGACCACCAACAGCAGAAGGTGACCATCCTTGTGGAAGAAGTACATAGTTAAAGCAATGTATGTACCACCTAATTATTACAGTAGCTATGTCAAACTAAACAATTTGCTTCTCTTAATGAGGTATTCACTCCAATGATTCTGCATATTCTGGGAAAATCACACAGACATACAGATCCACACTGGTGGTCTAAAAACTGGTTACTCTCATTCTAGGGGCACACAGCAGCAGGAATCACACACTGTCTAAACTCAAACCAAAGCAAACTGAGAAAGAACATTTATTATGCACTACTTGGTTTTGAAAGATCAACACCATCATTAGTAACCGAATTACTGGCACTGAATTCAATGGAGAATCATTTAATTTGTGAAAAACTACACTTAGTGAGAAGGGACATCAAACGGCCTAATCACAGTGGCTCACATGCCTTAAGAACCTTGATCCCTTTCCACATAGCCTACATACCCCTCAGAAGAACGGAAGAGAGATCATTTTACTAAAGTAGTCCATTCTGCTACACTTTTGTTGTTCACTGCTAAAATCTTTCCTAATCACCATGCCCACAACTTGGTCCCTCTCACAGCCATTCAAATACAATGATGCAATTTCTTATGTTCTTCCAATCAACAATTTCAGTTACATTTTGTTCTTAAACACAGTCTTCCCATCTGCTGAGGTTACTGATAAGTGAACTCCTAGCACCCAAAAGTCTACAAGCACAATGGCAATACCTCTGAAATGCTGGCAAAAGTTCAAGACTATCTTAAAAAAATTACAAACATTCTGGTCTTGATAGGATGGAATCAGGAGTGTCAGTCAACACCATCACTGTCTGAGTTGACACCTCATACTACACTCTGTCTCATATATTATTTTCAAGTACAATAAGAGTATCTCTGTTATTTTTGCCAAATTCATTCTCATACAGTGCTTTCTATAATGACATATGATCTTGGCTGCTACTGCTTCATGCACATTCATTCAGTTCATATATCAATCAGTCAGTCAATCATTTGCTGTTGTCATCCCTAGTCTTTTAATCAAAAGTATTTCACAAAAAGTGTGAATGATGGAACCCAGTAAAAGTCAATGTTAATAAACAAAATACAACACTGGGACAACTGCATCATGATTTTAGTGTTGTATTGCATACTATCATAACTTTCATGGGCTATGGATGCATTGTACATAAGGAGCTTTTGTTTTGATAATGAGGCCATGACAAGGTATAAAGGCAATGCACTGACATGACAAGCTAAAAGGACATGTATGAATCTGAGGCAACAAAGTGATCACATCATTGACAACTGAGTTGAGGAACATGTCTGGAGTTTTGATGAGCAAACCCACTGCTTAGTGTGAGATGCACCCACACACACAATGGAACTACCTCAAAAGGATGCAATCAGCTATATGGGCAGGGCTCCACAGCAGCCTTGGTTGGAAGCTTAACTAGGGAAGGTCACCCAGAGTCAAACCTTCTTGTCAAAGATGCCCTTCCAGGAAAGAAAACCTTTTGCCTCAATAGCATGTTTATGAGGCTCATTAGCTGTCCAACCTGGTAAGGGAAAACAAAGATGTTAAATGAAGGATGATAATGATGATGATAAGGAACATGAAGGAAGATGGAAAGCACTGAACTGCAATCACAAAGAATTATGTACCAAGATAAATATTTTTTTTTTTCCCCCATTACAGGCACCACACACTTGAAAGGTGCTGGGATAACACCACCCACTTGAAGGTAGCTGTTGGGATAACAAAATCACAAAACAAGTTATCACTAACCTCCACATACATGAACACTTAGGTAGATAAGAGTGCAATCAAATTCCAACATGACCTTTCTTGTACACTTGTCCTTTTTTCCTATTTATGGAAGTTTCATTCTCATTCTGCCAATTATTCCCTTTGCTCAACTTCACTATTTTTTTCAACTTAACCAATCCTTATAAAGATTCTGTAATGCCACATTCAATTCTTTCTCATTCGTTTCTTAATCCTTATAACAAGTGACAATGCTGCATGATTAAATACTTTTCCTTACAACCTTAAAACCTTCCTGATTTCCCAAAGACTACAAATTCACAGATTGAATTAGACAGGCAGTCATTCATGTAATGTTATGATATTCAGAATCACAGAAGTACAGAGTGAACAGGTACAACCAGTGCAATTTTGGTTACATCACACATTAGTTACAACTACAATATAACCTGTCATAGTGCAAAAGCAAAGTTACCTTCAGATCATTTCAACCTGATGTGTTACATATAGGAAATAAGAATGTTAACTACAAACTACAGAGATTTTAAAATCTGGTACAACCAGTGAAAATGTAGCTTACCCCATATTACACTGCACAATTGAATATTCACTATTATTTGGTACTTAAAACAAGGCATAAAAATCACAGAAATAATCTAAAAATGATACTCCATTATACACACTTCATCACAAGTAAACTCCTTAACATATTTCCAAGAATAGCAGTTTATCAACAGGACACAAGAAACCAAGTGAAGAGCTTTTTCACCTGATGATCAACCACCTGATAGGAAAGACTAGACAACCCATCATCCTCTGTGGAAGTCTTCTCCCCAGCCTGTGCCTGGAGTTGGGGATGGTGCTGGTGATCACTGTGTTGGTACCTGCTGGACTGGTGGGACACCATGATGTACGTTGATATGCGGGGATCGAAGCGAACAAACACCAGTCCTACGTTGCTGATCCGCTCATACATATCATCATCTTCTGCTCCCCACCCATAGAATTTATTGCTGAATCCATTTACTTTTTGGAAGTGAACTCGCTGCATGGCTATGGCCCCACCAAAGAGGGTGCGGTAAGGAAGGTTATACCTGAAACACAGACAACTTGTATCAGCAACAGTTTTGAGGTGACTAATAATCATTGCTTTAATTTCATGCCTTTAATTCCTGCATATCAACAGGTGTGGTGTAGAGCATTCCTATTCTCTTGGCTGAAGCACAAACACATCCACACTCAATACCTAACCACACACATGATGCTTTTACTCTTGCTGTAGAGCAACATCAGAACTCCTCAACTTACATCCTCTACCTCTCTACTGTTGGATGAACAGGGGGTTGCGTGACAGACATACCTATGTTTGTTTCCATACAGCCTAGAATTCAAACCCAAGCACACCAACCATAACATTACTGGGTTGCTTTGATATACTTTCAAACTTTTAGCCATTTTCTGTATACATCATCATAATCATCCAAAAAAAGAAGTATAACCAGGAAACTAATTGAATGTGGCTAGTCAAACAATACATAGAAAATCAAGAAAAGAATACCTTCTAAATGCTGCTTCATAAAATATCAATAAAAAATAATAAAATAAAATAAATAAATAAATACATAGATACATATAACAAGGATGACTCTCCTAAAAAAAAGAGGTAGCCAAGACAAGGCAAAAATAATAATACAGAAAGAAATAAAGAAATATCTAATCAATTCAGCTCTTAGTTGTATTAATGTTGCACTTTCCTTGGCCTTGCCCTTCTACCAACCTGAAGGTGTCCAAAGCAGAGTACATGTGCCTGGGGTGGTGTGTGCAGCCATAGGTGTTGTAGTCATTCAAAGGAAGGAGGTCAACATCATGGAAGATGAAGCAGTCATAATGGTCCAGCTTGAGCGTCTCTACAAAGCCAATGTTAAACAGCTTGGCTCGATTGAAAGCTGCAGCGGCGGTCTGTTCCACAACCACAATCCTGATGAATGAATACCTATTTGTTACAATATTTTCAATCTTTGGGAGATTGACAGTGAAGCTGCTCTCATAAGACAGATAAGAGATAATATTTAGTGTCTGAATGCTCTCTGAGTTTATGGATACCTGTAGTTCAGTTGTTGTCTGGTGAGGAAGGGATGCATATATGACAGGAACTGCTGAAGATTTCTGCTTCTGTTACGGAAAGGAACTATGATTGCTACCTGTGAAAAAAAAGAAAAAGTAAAAACTGCAAGTCATGTTTCTGTACATGAGAAATAAGCAAGCTTGAAACATATGTGCTTTTTATGTTGATGAGACATGATATACATATAAAAAACACAAATGAACTGAAGGCTTACTCACCCGATACCTGGACTGGCACTCCTGAGGTTTCCATAATCCACCCTCTTGAATGTCATTTTTTATTACAATTTCTTCCTCCGGCAGCACCTCCACATCACAGCTCATTAAGTTATTCTGCCCTTGTAAGTGAGGAGACACCACAGGACACCACTGCAGCCCATTCTCTAAAGGGCCAACACTGCCCACTAATTCCTGCCCAACATCATCTTTGGCAACATAGGGGAATGAGGTGTCTGTGTATTTCCCGAAGAGATAAGGAGCTAACCACAGAATCAGGCTCAAAGCAACTGATCTAAACCAAACTTGAGAAAATTTAATGTTATATGCATAAACTACCTCTATCTTTTTGGTATCCATTTAAGCTTTGCTGAATATAAAAACATACATGAAAAACAGAGGAATTTTATGGAGCAGCATTCCTCTCATTGAACTGTTGGAGCTCCCTGATGCCCTCAAACACAAACTTGATCTGCCCTTTAATTTTAGCTGATTTTTTGGTGGACTCACTCAGTTTCACATTTAAAAGTTCAAGCTTCTTATCAATGAAGCCAAGAGCTTCTTGGAGTGTGAGTTCCAGAAAGAAGCCCAGCCCAACGTTCACATATATACGGGATGTGTCTGGCCTGTTGAAAGAAAAGAGTTGATAAAGTTTACTTAGCTAAGAGTAAGAGATCCTGAATTCCATAGTGACAAAGATGCCACTCACAACAAAGAGAAAAAAAAGCATGCCTGAAATATTTTAAAATGTTTCAAAATACTGGAACCCATTTTCATATTTGGTTTATATACCACTATTTTCATGGTAAAATTAATATTTCTGCTGCATAAGCTCATTAGCTAGAAGATGCTGAACACTCTCTCTGTTTTCTTAAGTTTTTCAATTTCATTTTTTTTCTTAGGACATCATCACAAGCAAGCATATGCATCATGGTATCTTGTATCCTTGACAGCATACAGGCATCTAAGCACCACACAAGATAACAACAATAAGAATACTGATTAACTTGAATTATTGAAATAATGAATATTGATAAAAATAAACATTTCAAGGAAATAGAATAAAATAGAATGGTGGCTTTTTCTTTGCTCTGATGGTCAATCCTTGAACCCCACTTAAGGGCATGGCTGGTCCTATTCCTGTACTCATCCTTCCATCCCCCTTCATCCTCAGCCTTCCATCCCCTCAATACTCAATCCTCTCATTTTATATGGAGCCTTCCTCTCACACCTACACCATCCAGTCCTTCTTGGTAGACTCTCCTTGTCCTCACACTTCTTGTTTCTTCCACACAACCAAACCATCCACAGGTGTTGTTTGATAATCTCCATAACTCCACAATTCAAGCCTTCATCTTTCACAGATATACAAAGATAGTGAGTGGTCAAGACATGAATGTGATCATTTTTTCGGTGATTTGAGAATGAGTACTGCCCGAAGTTGGCCATTAGTCCAACTATCACTGGGTGGCCAACTGGGAATACTCATATGCTTCCCAACAACCATATCTTCAACAGTGAATGCATCTGAGAGCTGTGAAGGGCAGCACTAGTCTCTACAAAGTATCAATAAAAAAATCCTGCCTGTACCACCAAGGACAGCGATCAATTGCCTACGACTCTACAAACAGAAGGGGATGACAATCTAAGTCTTCAAATAGCAAAAAATGCAGAAAAAAAGGCCTACTGGGACTGCAGGGAAAAGACCACATGCCACATCACTGCCTATCCTGTTCATAATACAAACAACTCTCAAATAATTAATCTCCACTATCTCAATTCTACATCTCTGATCATCACTCTGCATCCTTGTTCCACTCACATCAGTGTTGGCAGTATTGTGCTTTCATGCTGTGTCTTCTTTATGTCCTTACTCACTGTCCTGTCTTTCATTTCCTTTCTTTTCATGCTCAAACAGTAACATTAGTGTCATGGTTCTATAACCTCACTAACAGTGGCACCCATGTCATCATGGAACTTGCAGCCCAATACAAATTTGAAAATAATGGAGCAAAGCATGAGAGAGAGAGAGAGAGAGAGAGAGAGAGAGAGAGAGAGAGAGAGAGAGAGAGAGAGAGAGAGAGAGAGAGAGAGAGAGAGAGAGAGAGAGAGAGAGAGAGAGAGAGAGAGAGAGAGAGATCAAATATAAAATTAGTAAAATGGTCAGTTTTGTTGTCATGAAGTTTCAGGCTGTTCTCAGTATGGACCCAGTTGGAACGCTTGGTTGGAGCAGCATCAGACACTTACACATGAGCCTGAACGTAGAAGTTTGAGCCAAGGTCAACCTTGGTGCGTAGTCCCTCCTGGTCTGGTGACTCTATGATACAAGTGATCATCTGCTTCAGCTGGGAATGTGCTGCGATGTCTTCATACACTTTGTCCCTTTCTTCTAAGACAATTCTGATAAAGATAAAATTGTGCAGTTTTATGTATGCACTCAGATACTCACTTACTGTGCTTCCCTTTGTTGTGACACTGCCAGCTAACCAGGTCATGGCAAAGCCCATAACACTGTGGTCACCAACACTGCTTCTGACAAAGTTTCATCATCATCACAGCTACTGAATAACACCAAGAACACCCCACACCACTTGGAATACAACTTTCCACAGCTACAGCAAGCCCCACTTGATCTGAATGAAACTGAGAATGAGTGGATCCCCACTAATTCATCCCTATACACAACCTACAAGCAAACAAGGCCTCTGTTTTGCAGGATAGGTATGACCTTCCAGACTTGTATAGTTACTACACATATACTGTGAGTGAAGGTTATATACATGCTAGCATTTTATTTTAAATGTGTTTAGCCCCCTGTAGCCTTCCTGATAAATAAAATAATTATAACAATAAAAAATGTAAATGTATTCTCATAATTTTATGCACCTAGGAATACCACAGTACAAATTAAAAAATGAACTTAACAGTGAATATTAACCAATAAAGTATATAAAGTAACAGGATAAGTTAAGAACTATTATGTCATCCATGCTGGCAGGCACAAAGATCATTACTCTAGTAGTTTACAAGAACTGCTCCCAAAAGTTTGAAATTTTCTGTTTAAAGTCATGGTTTAATGCACAAGAGTTTGAAATTAATATTTCAAGATGAGCAATCATCCACATCAATCTATATCCTGACAACAAGATCCATTCAGAAACTGCCTATCTGATGCCTTGTACTTGACATAAAAATCACACAACAAAGTAAAACTGCCAATGTACTAACCTCAAATTTTCTCTCAAGACATTGTTCAAGAGGTGTTCATACTTCTCAATCTTCTCAGGATCAGCCATTCTAAAGCACTGCAAGAAGGGAGCTACAGTCAAGCACACGGGTCCTGTGAAGCAACAGTGTGAGGCATCCCATCAAGCAGTGACAAATCAACCCACTACACCATAGTGCTGCTATGCATAATCTAAGGTAAGCCAATTCACCACAATCTGTCTTTATAAAGAATGAGGGAGTGCTCAATCATGTGAGTTGGTTACAAGATTCTGATTGCAGCCCATCCACCAGTGAGGAATTAACTGCTGTGCAAGTCAGTGTGCGGGATACAGTCAGCCAATCAAGGCCAATGGTACACCCTGGGGGTGTACCAGTGAGTATGTACAGCATGTGTTGGCATTATTCCTCAACCCTCAGGTAATACTCCAATTCAACACAAGAATGCTTAATACTTTTGTTGGTATTTTTGCTACTTTTGCAGTAATACTAATTATAATATGTGAGAGATCAGTTCCCCCTGATTTAGACTGCTTCTTTACACTGGTACTCTCAAGTGGCCACACTATTCAGAAGTAAGGAAATATCTGGTTGATGTTATCCAACATTTTGTACAAAAATTGTAACCATGATTCTAATAACATATTCATGGTTAAAACATTGCCTGTATTGTAAAACAGACTTCAGTTATTATTGATGCTACCATCTTGCAAAAAAAAATAAAAAATAAAAAAATAAAAAAATACTTAAAACCTTTTTTTTTTATGTATTTTTCAATACTTTATGAGATGCCTCAATTGCATAAGAGAGGGAAAGTGGCAGGATGCAATAAGAACATAGAGAAAGGTTTTACAGTCAATATGCATAGAATGTAGACCACTAATTTACATATGAATGTTTCTATATTACGTGTAACCCTAACATTTTTCTTAACAAAGCGTAGAGGACTGTTCAGTCTCTCAGACCCTCTGTGAAAGATTCTTCATATCTGTACTGCACCACACCACCTTCTGTACATCTTACATATATTATCTAGAAATGTAATATAGATTTAAGAAATTGCCATGCTGACATCATACACAGTGGCTCCAGTGCAGTGCAGACTGGACGTGAAACACCAGACAGTCAGGAACCATTCAGTGGTAGCTGACTTGAGCACAAAACGTATGGAAATGTTACTGCATTTTAACACTGCTGATGTTCAAAATGAAGGTCTGATTCATTTGACAGATACATATGTAGTCATTTCATTCACAATAGAAAGTTTGATGTATGCATAAGAAGTCACTGGAGCCTTCCACCAAAATCACATTCTTAATTCAGGAGAGTTTCAAGGGAGAGGTACTAGTGTTGATAAAGAGAGATGAAGACATAACCCATTCATTACACAGAGAGGCTTTCACTCCTCCTAAAGGGCCCCATACATGCTCGGGCAGCCAAACGGCCTATCTGGTCACCTGCATAAACCAGGACTGTTCAGGCCAAATTGCACATGTATGAGACGTTGAGGCAGCATGTGCAGACTGCCTGCATGCTGCCAGAAAGGCTGCCCCATGAACCTGTAGCTGCCAGGTTGGCTTTGTCTGGCCAGCATCCAGCAAGGCCTGTTTGAGCATGTATGGGCACATGAGGCAGCTTAGAGGCCACATCTCTCAGTACAGTACTTGGCAACTTACTGTGAACAAGTCAGCATTTGAGGTTTTCTTCATTGAATATGGAAAAAAAAAAAAAAAAAAAAAAAAAAAAAAAAAAAAAAAAATATATATATATATATATATATATATATATATATATATATATATATATATATATATATATATATATATATATATATATATATATATATATATATATATATATATATATATATATATATATATATTTATTCTATTTATATGTCTAGTGACAAAAAAACAGGAACACATCAGAATATTTAGCTGCAGATTTTAAAGGATAATAGGCTTGAAATATTACATTTAAATTAGGCAGTATGAGGCAGAATATCAGCCTTCCATGGTCAGAAGCAGTTCATATCTTCATCAAACATGGAAAGATTTTTTTTTTTTATTATTATAGGAAAAATTACTCTTTTTCCTCTTCTTGGTCTTCTGTAATAACGTGTAGGTCACTGCAACAGCTGCAGTGGCAAGTAGGTCTAACTCTCCCATATCCATGGGAGAGGCCATAATCTTCACTCCGCAGTGTCTCGCTAGAACTGAGCACTGCCTTGAGGCAGGACTGAATAGTGTGTGGGTGACACAAGCCAGCTGTTCAGGTGGCCAGAGAGGCCACCTTGGCATGTATGGGGCCCTTAATCTTCTGGTGTCATCATTCAAACTTGACCAAAGTAGGTGTATAATACAACTGTGACAGCCTGCACCTTCACAACTGACCCACTGCAGTGTGTGCCTCCCAAACTTGTGATCAGTACAGCTCCAATGAAATAATGTCCAAAACTTAGGAATGTAACATGAGAGACTTGGAACAGCTTAAGAAGGTAATACTACTACATTACAAATAAGCATATTAACAGACTATATACACAGAGTCAGTCATTCAGACAATATCCAGACACCACAGATACTTAACAGAATGGCCGTGATACAGGGAAGCAGGCAACTGCCTCAGAGGACAGCTGGGATACATAATAGGATAACTGTGGCCATAGCAAACACATGTAACAATTGGGATTTATGCCATTGTTAAATTGGCAAGCAATGGTTCTCAGTGGATGCTTAGGCTGTGACATATCAATCTGAATGAAAACCTGCATATTCACACTGGTTATCAACTCAAACCATAGTTATCCACATCCTGTCCCACCAAGAGCATGGTGTCCAGCATTTTTCGTCACTCAAGGCAGGCCAGAGAAGTGCCCAAACAACCAAGGGATTTATGGCAGCTGGGAATTTTATAGGGCCATGCAACATCCCAAGGGACTACTCCAACACCCAAGGACCTCTGAGTGCTCCCCAAAACTGGACTTACATTGAAGCAAAGTTTACAGTCAGTTGCCACTCATTCACAGAAACCCAACTGCCTCTGTAACACATCCCAAAGCTGCACCTGTGAATTCACATCATAAACAATCTTAGGTGAATTGTATCAGCTTCTTTTGTTCACTGCTCATCTGACAAGTTTCTATACCAGTTTTCTAGATCTGTGGCAGTTTTCTCTTCACCTTAGCAACTGTCTGTCTGAGTCTACTAAGGCTTTTTTTTTTTTTTTTTCAGAAAGCACACTGGATATTATTGTAGTCCTATATGAAGTCACTACTTTTCACACTAGCTCTTATGGGTGTTTTCAGTTTGTACCAACAATTGGAAAGAGACTAATGGGTACACCACACAATATCTATAGAGAATATCTGGAGGAGGGCATGATGTGATGATGTTTTCAGTTCGTACCATTGTTATACAGTATGTGCACCAGGCTCCAGCATGCAGAAATATTGCATAAAATGTTGCAAATAAAAACAACATGCCCCACCATTCTGTGAGAGGGACCTGGACCTAATTCACATGGCAGCAATGCTCTGCCCCTTGATCTATATTCAAAAGTTATTTATAAACGACTTGTACAAGACTATTCAAAACACAAAGATAAAAAAATAAAATAAACTGGAGAAAGCAACATTAAGGCTGAAAAATAATGAAAAATTCAGTTAGTATAGCAAGTCTGAGGATAAGTCCACCAGCTGGCAAAGAGGCAAAGTCTGGCACCATAAAGTATACGAGTACATGGTACATCAGCGATGCTGTGCTGTTGATGTGGAGGCTCTGTTAGTCAAGATGACTTGATTGTTTGATCAATCGTGTTTGTTTTTCTGCTATTTTCATAATAATTTTCAACATGAAGATTGTGTAGGTGTTTGTGGTGCTTGCAGTGCAGTGTAAACAATGTTACTGCATCTGGAAAAAAAAGGGAAAAGACAAGGACACAAGAAGGGTCATCAAGGACTGAGGGGGTGCTGCAATCTGGTGCTGCTGCTTCCTATCTTCTCTGTTTACTTCTATTAATTTCTCAAAAACACAGAGCAGCTGTAGTCGGCACTCTACAGGCTATCTATCTATCTATCTACCTGTTTCTCACTCTGAAGCCACACTCCCTCTGGAAGCATCCTGCAAGGCAGTGTCCTTGACAGAAAAGCCTCCTCCTTACATTTCTATCTTGCTTTTTCAAGCTTTTCATCTCTGCTAACACCTCTTTCATGCATGTACTCCTTAACCGTGTTCTTCCATCTCCCAAATGCCCTTTCTCTCCTATTAACAGCATCAGTTTTGCTCATACATGCTTTCTTTACAAACTCCTCACTCATTCTTTCAATATGGCCATTTGATGTCAGTGTGTTCTTTTTCACCCACTGCACCCCCTTCACACTTTACACCACTAGCACAGGCACTCACACAACCTATATCTCTCACTATCCTGTTTGGTCATTCCACACACTCCTCTCAGATAGCTCAATTCCACAGCATACACTCTCAGTTGCTGTGTCCAGGTTTCTGATCAATATATCAATGTTGGCAAGAAAATACAATTCCTTAAACCTCTCTTTACATTCAATGGCAAATTTCTTCCTTCCGTGACTTCCATGACACACTACCATTCACAATCCTCTCTCTTATCTCACCATCCATCTCACCATCATTACCTAATATTGTTCCCAGATACTTAAGCTCACTCATCTCCTCCATTCTCTCTCCCCACACAACCACCTTGCACTTGCCTACAGCTGGCACACTCACCATTTAAGACACTCTAAAACCACATATAGTAATCCCCCTAATGTCCAAGTATTCAAAAACCCAACTTGTCAATATCCAGATATAACCATGACCGGATATTTAACCAGACATATATATGGTTAAATACCTGGACAAAGTACATATGCCAGCCACCAGTGTGACTCTCTCCCCCTCTCTTGTAGCCAGTCTGGCATGACTAGTGTTGTGGCAAGCAAGCAGTTTGTCTACATAAATAACCTGTATGTTCAAGTATGTCAGTTGTACATGGAAATATGTATACACTATAGCATATTATATCCATTTATTTTTATCATCTGCAGACATGCTGTATAAACTGGGTGTAATTTTTCACAGTGATTTTTCTTGCATTTGCTATTGTTGTTCCATGCACCTACACAACTACAACTGTTCCCTGTTCCCACTGACACTTGGTTGTATTCACATCTCTGCCATTCCATCACCTGTTGCCTCTTACCATGGAGCACATGCTTGCTTTCATGGTGGTGCCCTGGCTTGTTTGTCCTCTCATGCCTGGAGTTCTCTTTCAATGATGTATTATCACGTGAAATTAACAAATTTGACATTCGTCTCCCTACTTTATGAAGCTTCATCCAACACATGCACATACAGAAAACAAATCACCTTGAAAAGATCCCATTATGTGTATTGTGGCAGATGTAGGACAAAGACTGCAAGATGAAGGCATAAAAAATCTTAATAAGTAAGCATTTGCAACAAAAATGCCATAAGAGAAATGTCTTAAAACTGATCGTGCAAGTATGTAATCCTGTACAATACCATTTTCTGTACTGATGTCTGGTGAATGACGAGAATTATTCGAACATGCAATATCCAGACAAATGCAACAACAAATTATGATGGATATTGAAGGGATTACTGTGCTTCCACTTCTCTCTGCTCAAATACAACTACCTTGCTCTTCTCAATCTTCTTCTCATACACTTTATATTTCTATCTGGAATCATGCCAAGTCTGTTCTCCAACTAGCCAAAAACTTCTTCATTAATAGAAAATGTCAAATCCTTTCAAGATCTAGCTCCCCTCATGACTTCTGGCATCTAGCCGAAAATATCTCCAATAATTTTGCTTCTTCTTTCCCTCCTTTATTTCAACCAGATGGCACCACTGCTATCACATCTATTTCTTAAACTGAACTCTTTGCTCAAACCTATGCTAAAAACTCTACCTTGGATGATTCTGGGCTTGTTCATACCTCTCCTCCACCCTCTGACTACTTCATGCTACCTATTAAAATTCTTCGCAATGATGTTTTCCATGACCTTGCTGGCCTAAACCCTCGGAAGGCTTATGGACCTGATGGGGTCCCTCCTATTGTTCTCCGAAACTGTGCCTCCATGCTTGCACCTTGCCTAGTCAAACTCTTTCAGCTCTGTCTGTCAACATCTACATTTCCTTCTTGCTGGAAACTTGCCTACATTCAACCTGTTCCTAAAAAGGGTGATCGTTCTAATCCCTCAAACTACAGTCCTATTGCTTTAATTTCCTGCCTATCTAAAGTTTTTGAATCTATCCTCAACAGGAAGATTCTTAAACATCTATCACTTCACAACCTTCTATCTGATTGCCAGTACGGGTTCCGTCAAGGCCACTCTACTGGTGATCTTCTGGCTTTCCTTACGGAGTCTTGGTCATCCTCTTTTAGAGATTTAGGTGAAAGTTTTGCTGTTGCCTTGGACATATCAAAAGCTTTTGATACAGTCTGGCACAAAGCTTTGATTTCCAAATTATCCTCCTACGGCTTCTATCCTTCTCTCTGTAACTTCATCTCAAGTTTCCTTTCTGACCGTTCTATTACTGCTGTGGTAGACGGTCACTGTTCTTCTCCTAAATCTATTAACAGTGGTGTTCCTCAGGGTTCTGTCCTGTCACCCACTCTCTTCTTATTATTCATTAATGATCTTCTAAACCAAACTTCTTGTCCTATCCACTCCTATGCTGATGATACCACCCTGCACTTTTCCACATCTTTTCATAGACGTGCAACCCTTCAGGAAGTAAACATTTCACGCAGGGAAGCCACAGAACACTTGACTTCAGATCTTTCTAAAATTTCTGATTGGGGCAGAGCAAACTTGGTATTGTTCAATACCTCAAAAACTCAATTCCTCCATCTGTCAACTCAACAAAATCTTCCAGACAACTATCCCCTCTTCTTCAATGACACTCAACTGTCCCCCTCTTCTACACTAAACATCCTCGATCTGTCCTTTACTAATAATCTGAACTGGAAACTTCACATCTCATCTCTAGCTAAAACAGCTTCTATGAAGTTAGGTGTTCTGAGACGTCTCTGCCAGTTTTTCTCAACCCCCCAGCTGCTAACTCTGTACAAGGGTCTTATCTGTCCATGTATGAAGTATGTTTCACATGTCTGGGGGTGTTCCACTCATACTGCTATTCTAGACAGGGTGGAATCAAAAGCTTTTCATCTCATCAACTTCTCTCCTCTAACTGACTGTCTTCAGGCTCTCTCTCATTGCCACAATGTTGCATCTCTAGCTGTCTTCTACCGCTATTTTCATGCTAACTGCTCTTCTGATCTTGCTAACTGCATGCCTCCCCTCCTCCCACGGCCTCGCTGCACAAGACCTTCTTTTTCTCTCCCCTATTCTGTCCACCTCTCTAATGCAAGAGTTAACCAGTATTCTCAATCATTCATCCCTTTCTCTGGTAAACTCTGGAACTCCCTTCCTGCTTCTGTATTTCCAACTTCCTATGACTTGAATTCCTTCAAGAGGGATGTTTCAAGGCACTTATCCTTCAGTTTTTGACTACTGCTTTGGACCCTTTTATGTGACTGGCATTTCAGTGGGCATTCTTTTATTGGACTTATGTTGCCCTTGGTCAGTGTCACTCCTACATATGAAAAAAATAAAAATAAATAAATAAATAAATAAATATATATATATATATATATATATATATATATATATATATATATATATATATATATATATATATATATATATATATATATAGCAATTATCCATACCAGTATTGGTAATCTAGATGACTCCTACTTATATCTTGCAAGGTAGAATAGGTGTAGTTAAGTGTCACCTGGCAGAGGTGGCGACGTGAGAAGCAGGGTGTGAGGCACCCTGCGGCACCGAGAGACAAAGAGAGAGTATCAAGACTGTGATGAGACAAGATGTGTGAGGAAGGAGACAAGGGAAAGCAAGCCGAGTCCTTGTGAGTAAAGTGTGCAAGTGACTGACTGATAGTGTAAATGCCTGCTATCCCCGTGCCTACCTGTGTATCATGACTGTACTGTACTGTTGTGTAATATATGGACATAAGGAAAAGTGTGTTTTCCTCTCCCTGCTCTGTGTGATTGTTCTCAATGAGAGTGAATGGGTGAGTCAGAGCACCAACCATTCCCAGCCGCCCAGGTAAAGTCCTTCTCCACAACACACACGCCCTGAACCCCACAATGGTGTGAAGCGCCCCTTGCCTGCTGGTAGGGGTACGTTTCAATATGTTACGTTACCTTGCAATTCAGTATATCATATCAGGAACCCAAAACACTCATAGATGTTTAATAAACAGCAGCAATAAACATATTATTATTCTACAGTCGTAAATGAGGTAAACAACTTCAGTTTTGAAAGATTATGGATACCTACCACACTGAAATATATTAGTCATAACTGTAAAGAAAGCATTTGGATATACAGTGTTAGTATGAGCGGTGGGTCTGGCTGCCTTAAAGCGAGGAGCCGGTGCTGTGGCCTTGGTGAAACACCCGCGCTATCAAGATGACCTGGCGTGCGTGCTGGAATGGTGCACATTCACGCCAACCCGTGAAGTGCTCAGGCAATAAACAGCAGTGTTAGCGGACATAATACAATGCACATAACTTATAGAAAACAAAACTCAATGGGCCAGAAACTTGCAGAAAATGGAAAAGGGTTAAAGAAAATATTAGTAAAAACGAATGCACACAAGGTAAATAGGTAGATGTCCTACAACTACCTTGAAGTCACAATAATCCAAGCCAGGGTGGCAGACAGACGGGATTAGAGGCGACAGGAGGAAGTAACCGATTCCTGCCTCGCCATGTTGATGTTGACGCCCCGTTGTGAAGAAGACTGCCAACACCAACGCAACACTCAAACTGTGCATGTGTCATGATAACAACAGAGAGGATAGTATAAAATATATTAGGTAAGTTAATACATGGCGTTATTAATCTAACAACTTTTCTGACACAAATCAACGAAGCTAGCTATTTCGAGAGAAAATTAAACCATTTGAACAGTTCTTTTATCAACTGCAGAGGTTGTTTTTGTTTTCGCACTTTGACAAGGGGAATGGAGATGTTATTCTTAAGCAATTAATAAATAAAGAATAGGAACAAGAGGAACTTTACTCAGGTGGAATGTAGATTATCGATCTGCTCAGGGATAAGGAAAAAGTGTCTCCATAACCTTGAATCTGAAAAGGTGAACCAAAATTAAAGTGTTTTAAGCCCTGTGCTTTGTAATGGTTTAATGATTCGGATAGGCAGATACAGATTTTTATATGGTACACAAGTTTCGAGTCAAGGACTTATTGAACTTGAATAATTGTGCTCAAGTATATGATTGGTAATAAATGAAACTAAGGCCAAACCCAAATATATTACTAAACATTTGGTTACTTACTTTACATCAACCCTTTCTCTCATCTTACACATACAGGACATATCAGAGTTAAGAGGCCCGTAATCTTGTTCTTGTATGTTTATTCCTCTGAGTGAGAACTAATGTTAAAATTTGTATCGCTTGTGTTGTGTGCAGCGAAATATGACTTCACGGGTTTGCATTCTGCTTTTGCTAGTCTCCATCCACTGCTCCATTATTAAGTAGCATTCACCCACATGTCTTGTTCCGTCTGGTCCACCCACCGTACGTGCATTCCCATAATCAGTGCGTCTCCCCTCACCCCCACCTCTCCACAGCTACCAAACATGAACATGTTTGCTGATGACGCTAGAATTCAAAGAACTGTATAAAATGAAGACTGCTGTAGAGAGCTACAAAATTCCCTTAACAAGTTGAACGAATGGAGTAATAAATGGCAGATGGAATTTAATGCTGATAAATGTCATGTTCTGAATTTTGGAAGAAGCGAATCACGACCAGAATGGAAATATAAATTAGGAAATAAAAAAAAAGTCTGAGAAAAGAGATTTAGGTGTGACAATAAATAATAAGCTAACTATTGATAATCACATAAATGATAAAGTGGGAA
Organism: Scylla paramamosain; assembly: GCF_035594125.1. Taxonomy (NCBI): domain Eukaryota; kingdom Metazoa; phylum Arthropoda; class Malacostraca; order Decapoda; family Portunidae; genus Scylla; species Scylla paramamosain. The sequence goes on from NC_087184.1 coordinate 2,932,066, forward strand.
TCATGTATGTCATATTGGCAAATATGAGAATAACGTTCACGTACATAAATGAAGAAATGATAAGGAAATTTATAATATAATTCATAAGACCCACATTAGAATATGCAGCGGTGATATGGAGCCCACACTTAAAAAAAAATAAAAATAAAAATAAAAACAAAATAAATAAAAAATACATATTTCCAAATTTGAAAAAGTTCAAAGGGCAGCATCAAGAATGGTACGAAGATTAGAAAAAGTTGAATTTACCCAAACTAGGGGAAAGAAGAATAAGAGGTGATATGATGGCGTGTAAATGTTTGATGGAAAAAGGAAAAATTGACAGCAAATTTGTTTACGAGAGGAAATGAAACACTACGAGGACAGAATGAAACTGAGAAAAAGAAGAGGAAACAAAGACATAGAAAAATCCTGTTTTCCAAATACAGCTACATATTTATGGAATTCACTACCAGAAAAGGCAATGTATGCAGACAATATGCATAAATTTAAAGAGATATATGATAATTGGCTACTCAATCCTGTAAAATATAGAAATAGGTAAATACAAATAGATAAATACCATCGATCTTAATTTCTTCCTCCTTTCTCCATTCCTGCACTTCCCCTCTCCTCCTCCTCCTCCTCCACCTCCCTAATCTCTTCCAACGTCCCCACACCACCATCACCACCACTTCTTCGATCATCCTCCTCCATCTCTTTCTCCTCTCACCCTTCCATGACCCCTTCCTCCTCATCTAACCCCCCCTCTCCCTTTCGCCATCCCTTCCACCATCACTAGCAGCTCCTCCACCCAAATTACTTTTTAACTAGTATTTCTGCTATTACCTCCTCCGATCTCTTTCTTATTCCTTTCAATACTGCCCTCTCTTTCTTCCCCCTACCCTTCCTGCACTCCTCCTCCTCCACCTCGATCCCCTTCCCTCTCCTTTATCCTCTTCCAACACCGCCACATCCTCCTACTCCTCCTCCACCCCAATTAGTGTTTTAGCTAATAGGTCTTCTATAACCTCCTCCAATCACCACTCTCCTCCTTCCTCCACTGGGCATTTCCTCTCTTCCTCCTAACATCGTTCAAAACCGAGCCTCAGTTTTGAAAGTCCCGCCATTGAGATGGCTTGAAAGTAAATAAATTATAAGGTCTTTTCACAACCTTCATGTACATACACGAAATATATATAAAGTATATATCAGTATGCTAGTTTCTAAGCATTGGCATATTTCCTTTATTAAAAGAGGAATAGTACACTTTTAATTTCACAGCTGGAAAGCTTCTTTTGAAACTCCCGCCATTGAAATGGTTTTACACTAAAATTAAAACACAGCTTTTTCAGAAAAAAATATCTATGTCAAATAAAAAAAAAGTATATATATATTTTTTATTTGTTTTAATTTTGAATTAATAAACATTTAATATTGTAATGGAAATAAGATATAATATTTTTTTCGGTAAAAAAATTATTTGATGGGAAAATGAATTTAGAGCCTATTGGAAGCAAAACATATGCAAAATATGAATAATCTATTAATTTTGCTTTTTCAGATTTGAAAATATTGTCTTAGATAGGTAAAGAATAATTTAAGTTTCTTCGGGGCCTGAGCCGCCATTCCAAGGAGGTGCCTTTTGGGATGCGAAGTCGCGGCTTTGTGAATTGTTGCAGTGCCAGAATAATTCCGTGAAGATACGCCTGTCACATTGAGGGTTAGATTAGTTAGTAAGTATAGGATCTTTTGTGATGTACAGGGTGAGCCGGTGATGCGTGGTGTGTGGTGTCAGTGTGAGTAGTGGCTGGGCCAGGCAGGGTGAGGCCAGGGTGAGCGGGACGTCGACTCGTGGCATAACTGTTTACACCGCTGCTGTCTACACGCACACCGCACACCCTTCCCTGGACCCTCATGTTGATCACCACGTGCCTGCTGTCATGCCTGGGAGCACTAGGAACACTGGAAAGGGTCGAGAAATGCCGTGTGATCAATATTGGATTGGTCCTTGAGATGCGATGCTTGTTTTCAAGTGGCTGAGGCCTGGGTTACACAAGCCAATGGAGTCTGTGCTTAAAAAAAGTAATTGCCTTGTATGTTTTGACGTGTAAAGAATGGTGCTCATATTTAAAACCCTGAAGTGCCTTGCCTTGCACCTCATTGCGTCACATAACCAGATTTAAAACAAGATTCTTCTCCCAAGAAGCGAGTAGTAATGAAGGGAAATGCTTTTTTGACATTTCAGCAAAAAAAAAAAAAAAAAAAAAAACATGCCACAAGTTTAGGTGATTGAAGAATTGACAGCTCATTCAGCCATGTGTGACACCTGTGGAGACTGTGGGACAGCTGCGGTCATAATGCCACTTTTACTTTGTTTACTTCATTGAGTCTCGTCCTTTACTGATGCATTTGAGGTGGACTTCCACTGATACCAGGCAGCGCAGTGAATCTTGAGTATTCACATATAGAGTTGTTGTTGAGACAGGGATATCCTGGTATGGTGGACTGGTCAAGAGTTGATGCCAGCCAGTTATCTGGCTTGCTGGGAGATATATTGGCAAGCTCTTGAAACTAAGGAGGCAGGAAGTTGAAAAAAGGCGTGTGTCCTTGTAAGTAAAACACTGGTGGCCTAAAGTGATCACTCTCTGGGACTCCTTCACCCCTCCTCACACAGCAGAGGTGTCCTCTTCAGGGATGGTGGTGTTCCTTGAGGCCCACGTTAGGAACTAGGTTTTCCAAGGTTTACCAAACGTGTATTATAATATATCTTTACCAACATTGCTGGAGTGAATATAGCTTCAGTTGTTTCAGCCTTTCCTAGTAGTTCAGGTTCTGGACTCCATGGATTCTGGTTGTGAATGATCTCTGGACTGCTTTGAGTTTGGCAATTTCCCCTACTCTGTGAGGCAACCACAGCTGGCAACAGTATTCCAGCTGTGGCAGTACCAGAGACTAGGTGCCCATGCATTCAGGGCTTCTTGTGTGAAAAGTTCTGAAGATCCAGCCAGACAGTTGTGTAGCTGAGTCAGTTGTTTGTATGTGATGTGTGAAGGTGGCAGTGTTGCTCATATCTATGCCCAAGTCCTTAACATGGTTCTTGGCTGTAATGAGGTTGTTTTGGCACCTGTGCTTAGTTGAATTTGTCATGTGGTGTAACTGGCCATATCTTATTTTCCACTGTTCAGAGCCATGTTATTTTGTTCAGTCCAATCTGTGACATTGTTTAGATCTGCCTGCAGAACTGATGCATCTTGTTGAGTTAGGACAGGTCTCCCTATGCATGTATCATCTGCAAAGGTCATTCTTGAATGCTGAACATTAATGTCAATATCTCCAATCATTATGAGGAAGAATAAGGGCCCTAGAACTGATCCCTGTGGGACACTGCTGACTACTTCACTTGGAGGAGACCGGTATCTTAGGCGTGAATTGTATCTCAGAAATTAGTGGGGACCATGTATAATTACTTCCAGTGAGATCTAAAAGCAGTGGATCAGGGGGTGCTGTGAACCCATCATTAAATCCATCTGCGACCTCACTGAACACAAAGTGTGTCTCACAACACAAAAGGGCAGTCACAGCCTGCCCTCTTCTCTCACATAAAACCACAAGCACCTAATTACACACACACACACCCTTCATTCAAAATAAAAAATTACCATAGCGACTCCTACACAAACCTTGGAGTCCTTACTTGGGGAGGGGACCACAGATGTCCCCAGGTTGGACTGCTCTTTTGGTGTCGACCCTAAGTTTCTTACAGCCCCCTCAACTTTTCTTCATTAGTTTCTGCAACATTTGCAGTCTTGGATCTAATTTTCATTCTGTAGAACACCACATCTTCTTTTCTTCACTGAAACACAGGTGTCTGAGGCAACTGACAATAGCCCCTTTTCTGTTCCCTCTAACTTTCTTTATCGTCATTTTTAATCCAAAGCTGGATGTTGCATTTATGTGTGCAGTGACTTAACCTGCTCTCATCCCCATGGTCTTTAATCTTCCAAGTTTTTGACCATCTGGCTACTACTACAGAGTCACTCTCAAACTAAATTTACCTGTGCTGTATACCTCTCACCTAACTCCTCTGACTATAAGAAATTCTTTGACTACTTAACTTCCAAAGTGGAGCACATTCTGACTCTTCACTTTTGCAGAGATCTCCATTCTTGGGAGACTTCAATGTTCACTGCCAGCTTTGGCTTTCCTCTCCCTTCACTGACCATCCTGGTGAACTATGGTCTGACCATTTTGAATTTAGTATTTAGGCATTGTCCTTTCCGGGGGTTCCCTGGCCTGCGCCGCTGTCACACTTATACCATGACACACCTCATGTCAGGTAATTCCTACCTCAAAATTAAATGGTGTTGTAGTATACATACACTGTGATGCTCATAAAAAGACAAGTTAGTGTAGTATGTGTTTTTTTAATGACATGCATTTTTTTGAAAACACCACATTACTTGGCAATGTTCCTCCAGGCACTGTCACATCCCCATGGGTGACCAAGTGAGGTCACATGGTCAGAGTGACTGTGTTAATCCATGGTCAGTTACTCTCGCACTGCCAGCCAGGATGGAAGCTACTCCTGCTTGTTCTTGTCACCACAGCCAAGAAAAAGAGCTTACTTATTCAGTAAATAAGTATTTTTTGGGGAAGAAAAGGCTAATAGGGGGTCATTACTTGACCCCTCGAGATGTTGCCTGAACAGCGAAAGCCACCAGTGTGCCTTGACTTTTACCTCGATGGTGGTGTGGAAAAAAGTCGTAACTAAAGAATAAAAATGTAACATCATAGTTTAAGGAAAATGTTAAATCTAAAAGGAAGCCTATCACATTTAAACAAAATTCACAATGGAGAGAGAGAGAGAGAGAGAGAGAGAGAGAGAGAGAGAGAGAGAGAGAGAGAGAGAGAGAGAGAGAGAGAGAGAGGAGCAGGGGAGGGGGGGCAGCTTGACTGACAGGCAGATTTTTCTCAAATTCTAATAGTTCATAGACAAGTATAGATCTCTGATAGAAATAGATTTGCATGAAATGTAGATTGTATATGCAAAGAAACTTGAAGATACACCCAACATTGTTGACCTTTTCCTAACCTCTAATCCTTCTGCTTATGTTGTTACCCTATCTTCTCCATTGGGCCACAAAAAGGGGCTTGTGTGAATCCAGCTTTAGTGTTGTTTTCAAGTAAGAGAAGGTGACAAATTTTTTTACTGTGACATTTCTAATAAAGTTTAACCATATCTTAGTATTTTCTTTCTTGGGAAAACAGGCAAATTGTGTAATAAGTATTTCTTTTCTTCCATATATAGAATGCAAATACTAAAATCTGCTATAATGGAATAAAGCTTAACATAATCAGCATATCCAGACATGTTTTCAAACAAATACTAAGAAAGTTTTGAGATATTAAGAATGCCAAAATGGCATTAATGCTAAAATGCATTAATTAATGCCATTTTAGGAGTGAGATTTTTTCTTCCAATCCAGTTATTGAATCTTAATTAAATATGAAAATTTTATGTTGATTTTTTGTTTTGTTTTTTGTGGTCCAAAGTGGTAGTCAAAAATTGAAGGATAAGTGTCTTGAAACCTCCTATTGAAGGAGCTCAAGTCATAGGAAGGTGGGAATACTGAAGCAGGCAGGGAGTTCCAGAGATTACCAGAGAAAGGGATGAATGATTGAGAATACTGATGAACTCTTGCATGAGAGAGGTGGACAGAATAGGGGTGAGAGAAAGAAGAAAGTCTTGTGCAGTGAGGCCACGGGAGGAGGGGAGGCATGCAGTTAGCAAGATCAGAAGAGCAGTTAGCATGAAAATAGCAGTAGAAGATAGCAAAAGATGCAACATTGCAGTGATGAGAAAGAGGCTGAAGACAGTTAGAGGAGATGGGTTGATGAGACGAAAAGGATACAAATATTTGCACACTAAATTTCGTACCAATCTGATTTGACAAATGCTGCCTCTTAAATAATTTGTGTTGTTTCCGTGAATCTCATGGGTCTGTCACTGTTTTCTCAAGTTTAAAGATAAACTTGAAAATGTGTCCTGCATGAACATAAAAAAAAAAAATCTAGCTTGGATGGTGCAGTTACCTCAGTCACCAGTGAAGAACAACAAACACAGTATGTAAAACATAGAGAAGACTGGAAAGTGTACCCAAAAGTGCCAGAACCATATGTAAATCCATATGATAGAGAATGTGCTGTGAAATGTGTAGTGTACCAAAACAAAATCAAGTAAAATTCCCCCAAATATATTGTGAAGTGCAGATTTGAAGACATTAAGTGAGTTGATGACAACAGTGCTGCCTGGCAGGTCACACCAGAGAGCCACAACTCAAAGAGAGAAGAATCAAGTCTTAGAATCAGTACAGCTGAGTTGAGCAATTTTATACCTATGTCTCCTAGTGTATCCATAGGGTGGCAAAATGAGTAGCTCATCAGATGTGGAGCTTTCCAAATGGAAGATCTTCCAAGACTTAATTAGATCAACACTAATTCAGTGTTTCTGTATGGAATAAAGGTCAAGATCTTTCAGACGTTTGGCATCGGGCAATCCATTCATGCCTTCAATATGTCTTGTTGAAGATGTTTGAACAGATTTCAATAGCCTTAAATCACCATGGAATCCAGTATTCCTTAGGCACGAAATATATTCTTAATAGATCTTACATGAGTTGCAAAAAGGGTAAACAAAATCTTAGGCACAACAGACAGTTGATTTCAGCAAATTAGCAGACAGTCCTGCAGCCTTGTTTACAATAGATATTATAGCATATGGAAATGTAAGAATGTATCAAGCAGAATGCCAAGATCTCTGTGTGTGTTAACCATCCAAGTCCTGACCCCCAAGGGAGTGCTTCTTGTACGGACCAACGTCACGATGGAAAGGACCTTTGGACAAAATGGATGTACTTTTTATGTCACCATAATTCACTTTGTTCTAAATAACATGCTTTTCCTCTACATTGATATATTTTCCATGATTTTAAGTCCTTTTATTGCAGATCCCTAAGATGCATTCTATAATATTCTCTCCTCCCTCCAGTAGGCTTGAGGATGTATAGGAATGAGAATTTTTGAGTGTTAAGACAAAAATACAGTGAAAGGCTTTTCAAAGTTAAATCAAAGCAAATGTTACAAGCTCCCAACACTTATCCTGCACATTCTCTTTGTCACTGTCATGCATCAGTATCTCAGTTGTGCATGACTGCCATGGCTCAGTCCTGGTTTCATACAAGTGAAGGGCTTTTTAAAACTAAATGTTGTCTAATGGTGCAGCCTAACCCTATCCCAGGGTATACTTTGCCATTAACATCCATTAAAAATGAATTCTTTGAAAGTTTATCAGAATTTACTAGGCAATGGAAAGTAAAATTTTCATTCATTTAGAACATTATTGTGAAAAAGTAAATCACTACCAATTTATTTACATATTTATTTACTTTTAGGAAGTATGTAATGTTTTCCCCCTTGATGTTGATTAATGTTGTGCCAATACATACTTCTGGTGTAAGCCACCAGGGTGTACCATTCTATAACTTGTGCTGAACTGCAAAATTACTGCACGGTGCTGTCATTGATCTTGTCAACCATGACCCTTATTGGAAAGCTAAAAAGACACAGTACCTGTATGTTGTTGGAGAATACCCTAGATACACCATGATGTCAGGGAAAAACACCACCTTGGGTCTGAGACAGTCACCTTCTTTGCCTGCACAGACATGTCATCACGTCCACATGGCCGGGGGATGCGGGGCGGCCACCATCCCCACCAGCACCAGCACCAGCACCACGGTGGCTATGGGCACCGGGGCGGCCAGTGGATGCACAAGGGAGGCAATCGGGGCAATAGATCTGACTACCACCACCAGCACAACCATGGTGGTGGGCGCTCCCCGAGGCCCGGCATGCGACATGCTGACCCAGAGAAGCTGCTGGCATCGCTGGGACCAGATGCCCAGCTCGCACTTACAACGGCCATCATTAACTCTGTCCTGAAAACCTCGGTGAGTGGTAGCGAAACTTTTCTTGTTTTGAATCTGATCAGATGCATGACATATGCTGTTGAAAGTTTTGAAGATATGTATCAAATATCATTTGGCATATTCATACTTTTTCCAATTTCTTTTCTTAATTTCTTTTGGGGATTAGGAGTACATCTTGTATGAGAAGGTTTGTGATCATGATAATTTTGAATGGCAGGTGTCATGTTAGCATGGATCAACCCTAGTCATCTGATGGTAGCCTGCTTCCTTGTGGCTTGCCTGATGGGGCACGTGTGAAGTTTTCAAGGCTCACACAATGGTGCACAAATACTTGTTGATTGTAAGGGTGATTGTTTAAGTCACACTTATTATATTGGTATGACTCAAACTTTTTCTATTGTTCCTAAAGAACAAAACTGTCTGATTTTGTATTTTCATTCTTTTATCTTTCTTTATACATCTGTATTGTATCTGTGAATAGAAAGTTATGGTAGTAACGATTTTCTGTAAGTGTGTCCTGTTGATTGGTAACTCAACAGTTATCCTTCTGTCTTAACCTTTAGCTATCTAAACCACATTGACTTAGTAAGAAGCCTGCAAGAGCCCCTTAAATTTACATCTTGCTAAACAGGAGGATAAGGATCCTCGTGGAGGTTTCCGAGACAACAGGGAACCTAACTACCGCAACAGGGACAACCGGCGTGAGGGACGAGGAGGTTACTACAAGGTAGGTCATTGCTCCGGCTGTCTCACACATGTGCAGTATGAACAGTTAATATTTAGACCTTCACTGACTTTAAGTAGATGGATACTGTCCTGTTTACTCAAGTGTAATTCATTGCTTTCTTTAATTTTGATCATGTAATCACCTTAACTTTGTAGTGTGGTATGTAACTGAATACTATTTTATAAATCATGTATTACAATAGGAAATTAACTGGAGAAGCTCTACTTGCCCTAAATACTCCCAGAAGAAGTATTGACTAGAATGTTATATCAAAAGAATACACACAAATTCAAGCTCAGAATGGAAGCACCACAGTTACTCAACATTTGATGCAAACCTAGAGCTTCAAAAGAGCATAACTAGAGACAACAGCTCGATTGGTGGAAGGAGGAGACTCATGAGATGAGCCTGTGAGTATGGAGAGTGAGAGAGAAGTACTAGTACTAGCACTTAAAGATTTCTGAAGACATGCCAGCCTCAGTAAAGAGATGCAGGTAACTGAAAGTTAATTTTGCCTGTATTAGATAAGCAAGGAATAATCCCACTTACACATTGGGTTATTGACTCCAGAGGTTTTATAAAGAATGAACTTGGGTAACATTCCAAGCATCAAAAAATTGCTGTTATCAGAGATGGAGGTGTGTGCACAAGTAGGCACTTAGATGTACAGTAGTAGCTATGTCCTTAATCCCAATTGTGTGGAGGTCATCATGAGCCTCTAGGCAGTGCCCTTGGCTGACGTGATGAACCTCAACCTGTGAGTCTCATTCACCCAGGAGGAGATGCGACCACGCAGGCCTTACGGAGAGCCCCGCAGATATGATAGCAGGTGGCACAACGAGGAGGGGCGCGGCCATCACTTTGAGCGAGAGAAAGTCAACGCCGGCTCCCCTCGCCACCAGTATGGCAACAGATACCCTCCTGGCTCTTCCAAGAGGAGGTTGTCACCCCAAATGCACCCAGGCCCCACTTACAAACGACAGAGGTAAACACCACCAGAAAGTGTGTGTGACATGGTTTAAATGAGTTTCTGATTCTTCCAGCAGAGGAGAGATATGAAGGATAATTTGTAGTGAGTTGATGCTAACATGAACCTATTATGGTGTATCTATGAAGGAAGTGGAACATCCAGATGATGAAGAGAACAGGCTTTCACCTCTCATGCCAACAACCAGCTAAACTCTTGTTAAGGAAACACCAGGCCATATGATTGAAAACTTGTGTATGCATACTTATGAATATCCTTGTAAATGTATATGCACCTGTAAAATGACTGACACCAATGGCAAGGCTGAAGTCCAGTGAGGATTGCATGTTGCATCAAGCATAAGACCACCACATGACATGAAGGAACTGATTGATGAACAATCCCAGAAGGAAGGAAGGAAACCAAGACCTTGGACCACCTCACCTCATTCTGTTCCATCTGACAAGAAACTCTTGTGGAAGAATTGTAAGATGGAAGTATTATCTCTCTTGACAAAACTAATCTCTTCTTGCCCTTTTCAGAAGTAAGAGCAGTGAATGTGGATGTTGGTGTGATGTGTGTGACTGTGACCAGATTGCTGTTGAGTGCTGGATAGGCTGATGTGGAATTAGGTGTCCATTATTATAGCCTCATTTTACACAGATACTTAATCATAACTTTAGTAAGACATATTACTAAGGAGTGACAGTAAATGGCTCTGAATATTTTTCATGTATTTTTATTGTATGCACTTATATTACATAATATTACATAATTTGCTGTGTCAGCAGAAATTTATTAGGCTGCAAGTAAACAGGAGGGGTGTGCTGTCTTGTAATATACTCACTGTATTCAGTTAGGGTGACTTAAGTAGTTACTGTAGCAGGTGCCCACCCAGGCAAAACCATTGGGGATTGTGTTAGACCAGATGGGTGATTCTGCCAGCTGGATGAATATGACTGTTTAGTTGATCCATCTCAGTACAGATAGAAGTGCTAAACATGTCTATATGATTATGATGGAGGAGTAAAGTTTTTGTATGGCAGTACTTGCTGTGTTGTCAAATGAGGGTAGCTTGTTGCCATGAGAATTTATATTTTGGTGCTGTCCCAAAAGTATTCACCAGACTGATGTCAGGTGTGAAGTATGAAAAAAAAATATATGTAAAAAAAGAAAAATAATAAATAATAATAATAATAAATAGGCAGTATACAAAATTATTTGACGTTAAAAATAAAAATGACATTAAGGAGACATTCACACTTCTCAAATTGATGGACACAGTATTGCTGCACAGGTGTAGGGAGGTATCCAGTAAGGACCAGCATAGTTCAGTAGGCATTAGTAAAGTTTGTGCATTGGTGTGCTGGATGGCTTTTTCCTACTATTAGAAAAGTTTCTCCTCATCTGTCTGTGGGTGATTATTTATCTCTTCATTTTATAAGGCAGTTCATTCGTTAACTGGGGTTTGCTTGAGTATGGGTATAGATGGTACACTCTTTAATTGAGTGTGACAGCTTTGGCTTCACATTTTGATGTCTGTGTGCTTTGTGGAAGTTGAGCATCATATGTACAGTGAGACATGCTTTTGTTGATGTAGTGGTAGAACATTGGTTAGGATATAAGCCAGAATGTATATGGGAGAAGATAGGCTTTGTCTACATCCTGTATTAGGCTGGTGATGGTGCTAAAGATGTACTTTATAGTCTTGAACAACTGAGAAGATTTTGTGAGAGTAGGGAGAAGTCCTCCAGTGCATCAGTGCACAGCCTCATTTACTCCCACAGAGCTAAACAATTCTCAGAAATGTCATTTATATTTACTTTGTATTACTGAAGAGTCAGATTTTTGTGCGAGCAAAGTATATGTTCGGAATTACAAAATTTCATGTGAGAGGCCACTGTATTTATTGTCAGGTCTTTACCACGGCTGTGTTGTGGCCTACGTAGCATTTCGCCTTGACACAGTCACCCCTCACCAGGAACTCTATAACATGAGATGACTTGTATATGACATGAATAGCATGTGGTGACTCATGGTGAGGTAATAACTTATCAGAAGTCACAGACAGTCACATCACAGTGTGTTTTCAAATTAATAGCGATGCAAGTGATGGCTGCCCACTGACTTTTGTTTAGTTAATTAATTAATTAATTAGTTTATTTATTTCTATTTATTTATTTATATAATTTATTTCTGCTTGCTAACAGTATGAGAAAACAACACTCAGGCACAGACTTGCTGGAAGTTTACTCTGGCTAAATTAAAATTTATAGTGGATTCTCCAGTCTATATAATTTCTGATCTAGATGCATTTATTTGTATTGTATGACAGTAGGCATGAAAGTAAAGAAATTGTCTACATGAGGGAATAATTGCACCAACACAAATATGCAAGTGAGATAAAAATATGGAATGACAAGCCAAGCTTAAGAATTCAGACTATTGAAATAAGTTACTTAACAAGTGACATTCAATGTGTGAAGAATAAACAGTGAAGGTAATGAAAATGTATTTTAAGTTCGGGTGAAAGAATAAAATGTGATGCATAAATATGATAGATGGCGTGGGTGCAAGACGACCTCTTGTGAAGCAGAAAGACAAAGGGGTGAGTGGAGAGGATTAGAACATGTAAGAGCAGAAATAAATGGTGACTTCTGTCATGGCTATCTCTTAGGGGACTTCTGCGGAATAGACATCATATGTAGACTGCTTAGCAAAAAGATTTGTTGCCCTTGTGAAGACTGATATTATGACAAATTTTGTTGTATTCTTAAGGATGATATGTGAAACAAAAAGTTTGAGCTGCATGATGGCACTGTAGCTCTGATGCTCCTGCTTGGCATTAATTGCTCACAGGCATCTATCAGTGTTGATGCTGTGTAGGAGCTTGTTTCAGTTTACATAGTTACAACTGAGTTGTGGTTTTGTGGAAAGCACATAGACTAGATGGCTCTCATAGTTGTTCTGAATGAAAAGTTGAGTGTAGGAAAGTTGACATTGCAGCAGTAATATGTGAGTCATAGGAAGAAAACTATTGGTTTGCCATCTGTTCTCTCAGACATCTCATAAACACAAGATTCACTTCCTTCACTTGCTTTCTTGCTGCCACATGCAAGACAGACTCCACAAAATGCTGTACCACATTCACAGTCCCTACAGGAGTCTTCTGGCAATGGCCAGAGTTTTTATTAGGCACAGGTGATAAACCAGTTTTCCTTCCAATTTGTACAAGAATCACCATTACACTGTAAATCTTGCTTATTTTGCAGCATGCATCTTGTGGAACAATTTTCTGGGTCATGTTGTCTGTGTGATATCAACTGGTAGAGTCTATGCAAAACAAGTAAAACCGCAATACCTATCCATAACTTTGTATATTGAAGCAGGGTTGCTTGCAGCATGGATAACACGGAACCAGCCATCTCGCACCTCATATTGCCCCTAAAGAAATACACTGAACAAACTTTGCCATATTTGCAATGTTTTCACCAGGGTGGTGAATCACTTCACCCTTTAAACATTTTCCCTTGGTTGTAATTCTATGTTTGTCTCACTGTGACATGCTAGTGTTGGTGCTATTCAGTTTTCATGTGGTATTGATTTATTTTGTTTGAATTATGTTTTACATTTATATTTTAATTATTTATAATTGCTTCTTTTATCTCACCTATTTACTGTCTTTTAGTGTGGTCTCAGGTTATTTATTTTCTGGTCTCCTTTTACTGCTGTTAAGATATCAGTTCTGTTTTGTAGCTTAGGACAGATCATAATCAAGACAGGTGGTGTAAGAATGGTATTTAATCAATATATTCACATTTCATAAGCATTGCATGTAAAGAAGTGTGAGGCAGTGATAGAATTGATTAAATAATGTATTTATATACTAGAAAAAAATGTTTGAAATTAAGTTACTCAAGGTTGATTGACCTTGTATGTCATTATATGTTAATTACAAAGGTATGAAGTAATTGTAGAAAGGGAATGTGAGCAAAAGAAAGATTTGTTCTAGTTAGCAAATTTACCTCAGGAAGACATTCCTCTCCAGTTCACAGATTCCTCAAAAAGCAGTTTGGTTAATCACATGGAGAACTTAACTGTTTGATGCCTGGATCATTTTATATATATATATATATATATATATATATATATATATATATATATATATATATATATATATATATATATATATGTTACAGTCAAAACCCGGAATCAGTCAAAACTAGTTTTAACTAGGTATTTTCAGTGTGTTGGTGAACAACTAGTATTACCTAGGCAAAACTAGTTATACCTTAATGTGTTTGATATAACTAGAAATATCAAAGTTTAACTAGTTAAATCTAGTTTTATCTGATCATGTAAGTTAAAACTAGATTCAACAACAGTACTGAATGTCAAAAGTAGGTGAGGGATATGACCACTCGTTTAAGTACCATTGCTCGTTTGAGTACCATTTTTGGGGAACTCAAACATAACATCCCCATCTAACCTAACCTAACCTAACCTAACTAGGTTAGACTAAAAGTGAAACTGGTGTAGTGCTGGGGAAAACATTTATATGTATAAGTAGCATTAGGTTAGGTTAGGTTAGGTTAGATGGGGATGTTATGTTTGAGTTCCCCAAAAATGGTACTCAAACGAGTGGTCATATCCCTCACCTACTTTTGACATTCAGTACCATTGTTGAATCTAGTTTTAACTTACACGATCAGATAAAACTAGATTTAACTAGTTAAACTTTGATATTTCTAGTTATATCAAACACATTAAGGTATAACTAGTTTTGCCTAGGTATTACTAGTTGTTCACCAACACATTGAAAATACCTAGTTAAAACTAGTTTTGACTGATTCCGGGTATATATATATATATATATATATATATATATATATATATATATATATATATATATATATATATATATATATATATATATATATATATATATATATATATATATATATATATATATATATATATAATGGCAAATGGGAACAAGACAAACAAATATGTTCTAGCGGGAATAATGAAGTCATGTAGGTAGATGCCCATTTATATAGATTTTAATGGTAAAGTAGAGGGCACATGTATGTACTTCTAGATAGAATATCTAAGTATCAATACCAGCCATTGCTCTCCATACGGCTGCCAGTATTGAATTTATTGTTGGGTGTACATTCTTATCAGTGATGGATGTATTTTTTTTTTTTTCGTACTTTTGTAATTTAATTAATGATGTAAATCTGGTGTAGGTGTTACTGAGGGAATGTTTCCTTCAACAAAATGGCTTTTCTTCAACAAGTGTTTCCTTATGTATGACCATGATGATCTGAATACATGCAGTTGCAGGGACAGAGTTATCAAAATGCCAGTGTGTAATAGGAAGAAATGTGCCTCTATGCAAGCCATGGATAGCTTGCCTGTTCAAGTTTAAATTCTCTCAAGTTCTCTTACTACACATAATGATTTTGTCTGCTACTGATTGTGATAGCACTGATGCTGACAGGAGGAGGGAAGTTGAATGCCAAAAGGCAGCAGAGGGAGAAGACTGTGTAGACAGTGGCTGATCAGTCACGAGTAATCTCGCCTGTACCATATTGCTGTCAAGGAACAAACTGTGTAGGACCAGTAATGGTACAAGCATTGGATGAGGCTGGACGGAACACAGTTTTATGAAATTTTAGAGATGGAGGTTTGGTAGGCAAGTAATTAGTGAAGGAAAGGCAGTTTATCAAAGGAAACATTCCCTGTATTGAACTGGCTTAGTTTGGGAAACAGACTGTTTTCTATGACAGAATTGTTACTTTTCCAAAGTTAGTGACATAGGTACATTTATACCTTTGGGAAAACTTGAACTCAGGAGCTCATAAGTTATTGAGAAACACCCATTATAATTAAAACTTAAAAGTTCTCAAGTTTTCTTATTAAAATTGTAGGGAATGGTTTTAGACACCTACATATACTGCTTATAATTTGTACATTGAAAGTGTGTGTGTGTGTGTGTGTGTGTGTGTGTGTGTGTGTGTGTGTGTGTGTGTGTGTGTGTGTGTGTGTACTTACGCACATGCACAAATAATGAAAAATAACTTAATTCATGCTCCCCACCTAAAAAAAATAAAACAGTAGGTAGTGATAAGTAAGGAGAGTGTGATGTAGAGAGCTTAGTCTCCTAAATGTGTGATCCAGATATAGCAGGGAATTAATTTGTGGTGCTACTGATTGTCAGAATGGACAAAGTAGATCCCAATGGTGGGGAACGAGATTCTCACCGTGACCTTGAGTTGATGGAGGATGACGGCCTGGAGGGCATGGAGCACCCGAGGGAGAGGGAGCACCACACTTCAGGGTCAGAGGAGGAGCGAGGCCACCGGAACATGGCTGAAGGCATGGAAGGTGAGTCGGGACCCAGTGGAGTGCAGGTGACCATAAGAGCTGATGGAGAGCGGGCGGTGAACAGTGACGGCCACGTGAGGAGGGTGGCTGGCAGACTCTTTGTGGAGCTCAGGTGCCCGCACTGTCCCAACCAGAAGTCGATCACTTTCAAGGTCAGTCCCATGGCATATCAGATGCCCACACACTTTGTTTGAAATACAAATGAAAATTCGTATCGGCTTGTTAAACTTGAAGTTATAGAGCAAATGAGTGATAATTCTGTTGTGGATAGATAGAATTTAGGATTAAAAAGATTGAAATAACTGTTGCATTGTTAGAGTCTATGAATATTTTGGTATGATTCTGTTTCACATCAGCTGTAAATGTCTAAAAGTGAAAATATTTCCTTGCAGGAATACAAGATGCACCTGATAAGTGACTATCATAAGTCACGGCTTCAGAGACTTGCAAGGAAACACACTGTTGTCCTGCGCAAGATACGTGTACAGCAGAGGCAGCAGCAGAGGGACATTGAGAACAAGTGGAGGGAGGAGAACCCTGAAGAATTTAAAACTGTAGTATCCAGGTACATCTTAGAAATGATCTTTGTAAAAGACAGGAGGTACTTTTAGAGGTAGTAGTATTGAATATTTTCCATGTTCATGTAGAATGATTATTAGGCCAGAAAATTAGAAAATAATACTAGGACAACACGTGTAGGTTGGTTTTAAGATAAAGGCAGTGAGGGAAGACGTGTAGTTCGGCCATATGTGGGGAAGAGAAGGAATGCACAAGGAAGATGTAACTGGAGGTAGACCTGCCTGGCAAGGAGAAATACCAGATAGAAGGTTTATTGATGCATTGAGGCAAGACATGCAGGTGGTGGGTGTAACAGAAGAGTAAGGTGGAGAGGGGTGATCTGCTGTGGCAACCCCTTATGGGACCACCCAAAAGAAGTACAGGGATTTATACAGCAATACCTAAAGTTGATTATGAAAGAGGATATACAAAGACATGAGACTGAAGTGTAAAGTAATTTAATATGATAAGTAGAATTCCTGATGGTGATGATAGTTACATTCCTCAGGTTCTGCAATGCATGCAAGCTGGCGTTCAAGTGTCTGGGCAGCAACACCAGTGAAGGCATCAACCAGCACAACAGGAGCAAGTTACACAGGGTGGGTCAGAAATGTGGCTAAAGGTTTTAAGCTCACTGTGTGTGTTTGTGTGTGTGTGTGTGTTGCTCTATCTACTTCCGGAGTGGCTTTATTTGGACAGCATGACATAACAAATTGCAAAGGATGATGTGGATTTCATTGACAAGTGAAAAACAGCTGATGGTGATGGAAAGAGTGCTGTGTAGGACCAGCATGGCATGGTGACTACACGGTGACTGGATTATACTGAAATGATGCTTGTGTAGTATGCACTGATTGGAGTGTAAGTGTGTGGTGAAGATCAACAGAGTCTGGTACATGCCTGATTGCCTGGATGTATTCAAGTAGTAGGAAGCGGTTGTACCCAGCACTGCCGCAGGAAGGTCCGACAAGGCCCACAGTTAGGGCATAGTAGCAGCGTAGTAGTGCAGCAATTTTGCCTTTCCAGCCCCCCATCCTCACCCTATCCTGAATACTTTACAGAGCATGGTGAACACTTGCTGCATGCAGTAAGGATGACATCTTGTCTGATCACTTGGTGTGGTAAGACTGAACTGTTATGATGTAAGCTGAGTAATCCTGTGTTGCTGTTAGGCCCAGATATGCTTGTGTACTGAACCCATATACAAGAGTGGCTGAGTGAGGGTCTGTCCTTTCCATCCATGGTGGCAAGGATCTAATGAACATTTTTTTTCAGTTGGTTGTGGGGAATGTGTGCGAATGTGTGTGTGTCTTGGGCAAGTTGGGTAATTCATCATGGGCCTCCAGTTATGCCCTCTTGGAGAGTGCTTAAGATATTATGATTTAATTGGGTAAGGCATTCACATGCCACACACATTATCCTCTTGCTTGAGGACAGTTATTGCTCACTGCACAGTGATAGATCCTGTGTTGTAATTGTGGTGTGAACCTCAGTGTACTTGAGGGACAATACCACCAAGCTAGCAAGTTGTGTGTGTGTGTGTGTAGGGGGAGACATATTAGCCTGAAATATATAGCTACATAGGTAGATGACTGCATCATGAATGCTAGCACCAATAAAACAAAAAAACATAACAATACTTGGTTTCATCAAAGAGGAAGAGGGAAGTGACTGTGTTATTTCCTCCCTGACAGATGCAGCGCCACTACCTACACCCGCGCTGTGGATTGTGTTGCATCACCTTCCCAACCCGCATGGAGTACGAACGTCACGTGGCTTCCATCAACCACCTCAGGGTACACCTCCTTTTTTGTACCACCTTTTTACATCACTTGGCTGTTACATGTTACCTCCTTATGGTGTGATCTATCTTTTTTGGCACGTCTCTGTTGTCTAATTCTAAGAATTCCAAGGTGGTAGCAGTTCTATTCACCATTGTTCCTATCTTGCATATCTCAATCCTCTCTTTCTCTCTCCCCTTCCTTCCACATACTCCTACAATTTGTTCCCCCATTTTCCAGGAGGTCACCTTTCACCCATCACACAAATCATGCTCTTTTAGTCACCTCATTTGAGGCGCTGCGGGCCACAAGTACGTAAGCGCAAAAATTAACTTTCGAGATAAACGCGCTCAAAGTTTAACACTGATAATGCACCTAAGATTATTCTAAATATGTTTGTATTATACATCAATAGAAAGGTCTTGAGAAGTTCTATTTAGTTGTGTAGGTTTTGGTGGAAAATGTGAAAATTTTCGGAATATTACGAAAAAAAAAATTTTCGCTACCCCCGAACCATAATTTTTTTTCTCTGTAACAGTGGTTCTAAGTATTTAAATTAAGAGTACCTATTATAATAAGGAATCTATGAAAGTTTCATGAGGATCGCTGTAAAACTAAATTTTTTATGAATATTTTCCTAGCGAAAAAAAAAATTGCTCGTGATCGGAACTTTAATACTCGTACCATTCAGTTTGGCATCCTGGTATGTTCAAAGGTGTGTAATATTGATAAAAGTCTGTTTGTTTAATGATTATGGTATGTATTAATACAATAGTAAGACAATAATAAATTTTAAAGTGGAGGAAAAAGTCGGGAAAATTTTTATTGTTTGTTTTAACATTATGGGTTGTCTCTCATCCTTTATACTGGCTTGAGACAGTTAAATTCATTATCAGGATAGGCCTTTTCCATCCTGGCAATGAATTTAGCGGATTTACCAACCCATTAAATCCCCCTTCAACCCGGTAAGTTGGGTTGACTGGGGATTTAACACTAACTTACGTTGAGCTGGTGGCCACAGTATGAGACTGTGGCACTTTCGTCAGGTACCTGGAAGTCCAGTATGTCGTCCTCTTGCAGTTCTGGTTCGTCAGGGATGTCCTCATCGGTCACACCAGTAGCAGCCAGGAGCCCCTGTGCAGTGAACAAGTCCGTGTACCACGTCTTGAAGGCCAGGGGGATGAAGCGGAGAAGGTGATTCAGGTCAGCCAGCTTGTCTTGTCTCAGGGCTACACCGTCAGGGTACTTCAAAGGGAGGTCCACTGTAGAGAGGTTGAAGACGTCCGGGTTGTAGGTCTGCAGCTTCACCGTCTGTCCCATGTCGAACTCCTCGTCCTCGAAGTAGTTGTGGTAGATCTTGAAGCCCATCTTGTAGTCAGACCTGTACACAAACAGTCTTCCTTCCTTGAACCGCGACTTGGCAATCTGGGTCTTCGTACACAGAGATTGGAGAGGCAGGAGATCGTGGAACTCGTCACGAGACATCTCGACCACGGTGAAGGGGTTGTGACGTCGCGCCTCCCTCATCAGCTGGATGTAGTGGTCGGTGGTGTAGATCTCCCTGCCACAGAAGAAGTTCTCCAGATTTCCAAAGTCACGGTCGCAGGGCATGTAGGAGTGTCCAGGGAGAAGGAAGTAGTGTTTGACAAGATCAAACCGCTGGCTGTGGATGAGACGGAGGAAGGTGAGGCACATGTTGATGTTCTTGTTCTGCCCCCCGCAGTTGTCCGAGAAGATCGTCAACTTGGAGACAGAGGCAGGAACGTGGTGACGGATGTAGTGTGTCAGGCAGCTGGCGATTTCACAGGAACCACGTTTGGCTACAGCTTCATTCCACACGTACATCACAGGATGTACTCTGCCAGTCAGGTCGTGGATGCAGAAGTTGTAGGTCCAGATCTTCCGTTTATAATACGCCTCGTTGGTAGAGAGACGTGGTGTGACGAGGGTCTGCTGCAAGTCCATACAGATTGCCACTTGCGTGTCATCCTGCAGCTCCGAGTAGGCTTGCAGCAGATTCTGGGCAGCTTTGGCACGGGCACGGTGTAGTGCCTGCCTGGTGACGATGTCCCTCTTCTTCGCCTCGTCCTTCTCCTCCGTCGCTGCCTCAAGTTCGATCACCAACTTGTCACACGTGCTGCACGTGTCGACCTTGGGAGGGCTCTGACCGATGTTGTAGGTGGTGAACATCCTCCTGTAGGCGTCGAAGTTCATCACCTTGTCCGCCGGCACGTCCTTCCCCTCACACCAAAGCTGGAAGAGGGAGTAGCAGTGCTGCTGGGTGTAGCCAGGAGGCAGGTAGAGACGGTGACGTGACTTGGCACGGGAGTAGTGGGATGAGCAGAGAGGCAGGGACTTGATGTGGTCGTGTCCCAGCTGCTTCACGTCCTCAGCAGGCTTGTTGTGGGTGTGCCCATGGGATCCACGACGATCAACAGGGGCCACACCTGTGTCCCCAGTCTTCTTCAGGACGTTGAGGACCCTCCTGTCACCGATGTCGTGGATGTTGAGGAAAGCCTTCTTGCACACGACCACATTCCTCTCTCCCACGTGCACAGTGTACTCCAGTGTCGCACTCCTCCTGCTTCCCTCAGCCGCCACACGTCGCTTCTTCACCTCCTTTGACTTCACTCTTGTCAGGAGGTAGGCTGACTGGGCGTTGAATTCACCGATGTTCCAATACTCGGTGAAGATGGAACGTACAGCTTCTTCTCCCAGCTTGTCAAAGCAGCTCTTAGGACAGCCACAGGGGTCACGAACACGACGTGCAGCCATCACTTTCCCGGTGCTTCGACTGATGTATTCCTTGCCACTGTTCTTCCTCGCCTTCGCTACATTCTTCTTCCACTCAGCTTCGTTCTTCTTCCTCTTCAGGGACACCTCCTCCCCTGCAGCTTCAGGACGAACATCAGCAACAGGGTTGGTGGTAGAGGTGCTTGCAGAAGCCATCGTAGCGTTGCAAAACGGCAAAAAGTGCGGGAATAACTTGCGTAGGTGTGAGCGTGGCAGTGTTAAAAGTCCAGAGTGAGTACTAGTCCTCTCCTACCCAGCTGTGAGCGTCGCCATGGTAACTGCGCTGTGATTGGCTGCCGCGAGGCGTGGGTGTGACGTCACGCTCTAGCGCGCTGCTGATTGGGCCGGCCGCGTCTGACAGCCCGCGCTACTTACGGACCTGTGGCTCGCAGAAACAGTGGTATCTCGCTATGTTTTTCTGCACAATTTCGCTCGACTTCCAACCTTCGTATAAGGGGTAGGAAGGTCGAAATTGATTTGGCCGACCTTACCACACGACTTTTACACCCTTCCTCTGTACCGAGCAAGCTATAACTCGATTTCTCCAAATTTTACCTTACGCACTTCTGGCCCGCAGCGCCTCATTTGTTCTCATTCCTCCTTTGTCACACCATCACCATAGAGTGTTGCACTCAACCCTGTTGCTCTATATTGAATTCCTTCACCTCTAATAGACTTACTAAATCTTTAAGTAATATAATCTTGGAAATGTAATTTTACAAATTTTACATAATCTTTTACATGAAACCTTGCCAAATTGGTAAGGTCTTGTTAGGTAAATGAGGTAGAAAGCTGACCATGATCAAAGCCAGGCCTTTTACTTCCTTTTGAGTATATGTGGCTAATGTGTGGCTTGTGAGTAATTGTTGGCACTGCCCTTAGGTGCGCACTGCCACTATTGACCAGGGAGGGAGCAGGCGCCCTGATGACCGTGCACAGGAAGAGGAAGGAGGCGATCTAGACCTTGCCAACTTCATGACCTTGGATTCTGTTGGAGAAGATGGTGAGAGCATTGTCCTTGTTTTGGCATTATTATTTTAGTTTGTCTCTTTATGATCCCTGCTCTTTTGAGCTTCCCCGGGGGATGGCTGTGATTGGGCTCTAGGACAGAAGGAAACCACCTCAAGGACAGCTGGATGATGTAGGGATAATTGTGACAGGTCCAGTTAACAAGTATTTGTGCCATGGTTACATTATCAACAACCTGTGTTCAGTGAGTGGTTGGGCTGAGATACTCACTCTGTCAGAAGTAGAGGAATTTTCACACTCACTCTGTCAGAAGTAGAGGAATTTTCACACTGGCTGTCATCTCACACCAAAGCTGTGTGCATCCATGCCCACCATGTATAGGACACCAAGGATATTTTCATTGCTTACCAAAGGCTTTAGTGGTGCCTAGAAAACTAAGGATTTGTCAAATGGAATATGGGATACACAACAACACTAAGAGCCTTCCAGACAAGTCCTTAGTCAAACACCACCTTGGCTAGAATACATAGAATACAGTATAGAGAAAGATCTATAGGAAAGTAGTCTTGAAATATCCAGGACTAGAAATGTAAAATTGATAAATATATGTTTATATTAAAAATTCATTATCCATAAGGTTCTAATATACATCCCACAAAAATGATGTGGATATGGAGCATACAAGGAGGAGTGGAAGCAAGATGATCATAGACCAGCTTGCATGTCTAGTTGGTGAACTAAACACTAACCTTAATCATTGTGCTGGAGTCTGTATTATAACTGTAATTCTCTTGCCACAGCATATAGCACAAGCCTGCTATGTACACTGTAATATTTTCATCCGTCACAAGTGTCTGTAGCATTCTAACCACAAGGCATTGTTGCAGATGAAGAGGGTGGAGGCTCAGAGCACGAGGAGATTACTGGAGGCGTGGATGCAGCGGAAGCCCAGGACAAGGAGGTGACAGGAGCTGAAGATGATGACCTTGACAGCATTTCAGGGCAGAGCAATGCTGAGAAATCTACTCCCACCAGGAGGGGGAGGGAGACCAAGGAGATGGGGAACAAGTCAGCACATAGAGAAGAGGAAGAGGAGGAGGATGAGGACATGCTGGAGACAGAGTGGGACAAGGAACAACATGAAGATGAAGAAGAGGAAGGTCACCAACCATTGGGTGAGTATGTGTAATTGAAGGTTCACTTGATCTTATATTATTTTTGGGAGGACACATGCAGGTGAGTGCTGAGTTTGCAGTGTTGTGCTTGATGTTGAGAAGGCTTATTGGAGCGGAAGCACTGTTGTAGTAGTTGATACTGAAGCAACCCAGAAAAAAAATTAGTTATAGGAGCATCACTCAATCCGCCCACAGGAACAGAGTATGTGCGTCGCATTGAGGCATATTACTGCAGCCTGTGCTACAAGATCATCCGGGCAGACTCGTCATTGGGATCTCGTGCTGTTCAGCGCCACTGCCGCTCCTTCAGTCACCTTTCCCACTACAGGGACCATCACCCTAATCTTCCCCAGGTAAGGCAGGCAATATGGGACAGATAGCAAGGCTTCCTACTTCTCTCATTGCACATCTGCCTCTTACATATCCATCTCTCTCTCTCTCTCTCTCTCTCTCTCTCTCTCTCTCTCTCTCTCTCTCTCTCTCTCTCTCTCTCTCTCTCTCTCTCTCTCTCTCTCTCTCTCTCTCTCTCTCTCTCTCTCTCTCTCTCTCTCTCTCTCTCTCTCTCTCTCTCTCTCTCTCTGAAACACATAACATATGCACAACAGACAGACCAATAGACTGACAAGCAGGTAGGCAGAATAGGTGAAAGAAGGGAAGTTACTGTATATACCGGACTATAAGGTGAGATTTTTTGCCAAATTTAAGGCTTCTAAATCTAAGAGTCATTTTATACACTGAGAATAAAACACAAACCTATGATGAATATTCAGCGCCTCTATCTTGGAGTTAATTCCGCAGCCACACGTGTATACATAATACACACACACACACACACACACACACACACACACACACACACACACACACACACACACACACACACACACACACACACACACACACACACACAAACACACACACACACACACACACACACACACACACACAGGAATGCGGGCCCATCCTTACTCTGTGGGTGTCAAATGTTTACTGACAACATCATGGGTGGGCCGACAGGTGCCCAGCCTGCCAATTTATGACAATCAGTTGCCTATTCACAGAAAATCATGATGCCGATAAATACTGTTAATGATTTTGAAGATTTTAAATTAAATATGTATGTTTTGAATGTTTGAGGCAATTGTTGGAACAAGGTATTAGTCATCTTGATATTGCGGTGTTGGTGTTTATTATAACGTTTCTTTATGTTTTAAAGATTTAGAGTATTGTTTAGTAAAAGTAATAGACGTACAGTATGTAGTTTTTTAATTCCTTTAACTTATTATATCTTGAGCTACTAGAGTTGGGGCAGCAGTAAACCAGTGCATGACGCAATCCATTTTCTTTTGGCCAATCATGTAAGCAAAAGCACCCTACACCATTTAAGGTCAGGGGCATCGTCAAATATAGCGATAATAGCTCAAAACCAAATTTTTTCCCTTGGAAATTGGGGGTTGTCTTATATAACCAGTCATCTTATAGTTTGGTATATACAGTAATGTCACACATGGTCTCATAAATGATCTTTAATTTTTTATTTATTTATTTTTTTATAACATAGTGTATTTCATAGTGTATTTCATATTTCTCATCCTGCTACTCTTTTTCTCTGATTATCGAAATATCTCTTAAGATGGGTTTACACGGGACAATTTTTCCTCCTGGCTTTCTCAAGCCACCTGGAAGTGCTGCAGGTTTCAGTCAAAAGTATTCACACGGTGGAGAGCAACTGCTGGCCTGTTGGCCTGCTGCATCAAAACATTAGCAATCAATATGGACTCCTCCTCCGATGAGTTGGCTGCTGTAGCTATGATGGTGCTGTGCTTGAAGAAAAAAACAAAAGAAACAGTTGTTGACTCTTCTCTGGCTAGTGAGAAGGAATATAAGCAGTGTCCATTACAAACTTGCAAGAGTACATGAGGGCTACATGTATGCTGGCTTCCTCAGCTGATGATGTGAACAAACCAATTCTGCATCCATTTCCCAAAATTTTTATAAGTAAATTAAATATTTATTGTATATAATGGTATAGCCAATAGTTATTATCGAAACACTTTCCAACACTATTCCTCCTATTTTGAATTTTATTTTAATAGCTTAAATTTAATTTTAATAGTTGTTCTCATTTGAGCATGGAAAATTGCTGCCCATTGTGGGAAGGCAGTTGAATCTAGACCAACAGAGCAGTTCCTTGGCTCAGGAGGCAGTAGACACCTGCCGAAACGATAATTACTCCCAGTGAGGTCTAAAGCACTGTTCAGGGGGTGCTGTGAACTTATCATTAAACCCAGCTGTGACCTCACTGAACGTTTCCCTTTGTGTCTCACAACACAAGGGGGCAGTCACAGCCTACCCTCTAAAGACAACTCTCTTCCTCCACACAAAACTACAAGCACCTAATAACACACACACCCTTCACTCAAAAATTTTAAAATCATGGCGACTCCTACACCAGCCTTGGAGTCCCCATCTGGGGAGGGGACCATAAATGTCCCCAGGTCGGACTGCCTTTCTGTCGACGACCCTAAGTGTCTTGACACCCCCCTCAACTTTTCTTCATTAACTTCTGCAACATTCGCAGTCTAAGATCTAATTTTCAATCTGTAGAACACCACCTCTCCTCTTCTAAACCTCATCTTCTTTTCCTCACTGAAACTCAGGTGTCTGAGGCAACTGACAGTAGCCCCTTTTCTGTTCCTTCCTACTTTCTCTATCCTCATTTTCGATCCAAAGCTGGATGCTGCATTTATGTGCGCAATGACTTAACCTGCTCTCGTGCCCACGCTCTTGAATCTTCCGAGTTTTCCACCATCTGGCTACGACTACAGAGTCATTCTCATACTAAATTTATCTGTGCTGTATACCTCTCTCCTAACTCCTCTGACTATAAGAAATTCTTTGACTACTTAACTTCCAAAGTGGAGCACATTCTGACCCTCTTCCCTTTTGCAGAGATCTCCATTCTTGGAGACTTCAATGTTCACCACCAGCTTTGGCTTTCCTCTCCCTTCAGTGACCATCCTGGTGAACTAGCCTACAACTTTGCTATCCTCCATGAGCTAGAGCAATTGGTGCAACACCCTACTCGTATTCCTGACCGTCTTGGAGATACGCCCAACATTCTTGACCTTTTCCTGACCTCTAATCCTTCTGCTTATGCTGTCACCCTTTCTTCTCCGTTGGGCTTCTCCGATCACAATCTCATATCTTTATCTTGTCTTATCACTCCAATCCCTCCTTAGGATCCCCCTAAGGCTGCGTTTACACCAAGCGAATCGAATCGATTCAATTCATGGAGAATCATTTGACTCGAGTCATTTTGAATCGGTATAGTTCCAACCGACTGAGTCTGATTAACACATCATTCAGTACCAAGGCAGCCTTCGAGGAGTATGGACGTCTTTGCTGTTGCAGAAATAGCATTGTTGCTGTGGCTGAGAAAGCGTAGACGGAGGCGGAGGCAACGAATATGGGTGCATCCAATAAATTCTAGAAGACCTGAATCTGGGAGTTCCCAGATTTGGTCAATAATCCGGAGAAGTTTTATGACTTCTTTAGGATGACCACAGAACAATTTAAGATGTTGGTTGAGTTGATGGGACCCTCCATCAAGAAGCAGAATACCAATTTAATTTCTGTAGCAATATCAGTCCATAATGAAGCAATTACATCACGATTACGGTGCATAGGATCACTAGGATCATAAATAGCACGTCGTTCTTGCACTAAACTGATGAGGAGTTCCACATGCATGATGCTTCCTGCTTGGCTGACTCGCCTTGACTGATGAAAAAATGGGACCGCGCGTATCAGTGATTCTGAATCGCCATGAATCTCCACGATTTGAATTGACTCGATTCGCTTGGTGTAAACGATTCCATTGAATTTAACGTATCGAATCATGACGAATCATGAATTGGGATGATTCTCCATGAATTGAATCGATTCTATTCGCTTGGTGTAAACGCAGCCTAAGCGAAGGTGCCTCTGGCGTTTTGCCTCTGCTAGTTGGGGGGACCTGAGGAGGTATTTTGCTGATTTTCCTTGGAATGACTACTGCTTCCGTGTCAGAGACCCGTCTTTGTGTGCTGAGCGCATAACAGAGGTGATAGTGTCTGGCATGGAGGCGTACATTCCTCACTCTTTTTCTCGTCCTAAACCTTCTAAACCTTGGTTTAACACAGCTTGTTCTCGTGCTATACATGATAGAGAGGTGGCCCACAAAAGGTACTTAAGCTTTCCATCACCAGAATCTCATGCACTTTATATTTCTGCCCAGAACCATGCCAAGTCTGTTCTCCAACTAGCCAAAAACTCCTTCATTAACAGAAAATGTCAAAACCTTTCAAGATCTAACTCCCCTCGTGATTTCTGGCATCTAGCCAAAAATATCTCCAATAACTTTGCTTCTTCTTCTTTCCCTCCTCTACTTCAACCAGATGGCACCACTGCTATCACATCTATTTCTAAAGCTGAACTCTTTGCTCAAACCTTTGCTAAAAACTCTACCTTGGACGATTCTGGGCTTGTTCCTCCCTCTCCTCCACCCTCTGACTACTTCATGCCACGTATTAAAATTCTTCGCAATGATGTTTTCCATGCCCTCGCTGGCCTAAACCCTCGGAAGGCTTATGGACCTGATGGGGTCCCTCCTATTGTTCTCCGAAACTGTGCCTCTGTGCTTGCACCTTGCCTAGTCAAACTCTTTCAGCTCTGTCTGTCAACATCTACCTTTCCTTCTTGCTGGAAGTTTGCCTACATTCAACCTGTTCCTAAAAAGGGTGACCGCTCTAATCCCTCAAACTACCGTCCTATTGCTTTAATTTCCTGCCTATCTAAAGTTTTTGAATCTATCCTCAACAGGAAGATTCTTAAACATCTATCACTTCACAACCTTCTATCTGATCGCCAGTATGGGTTCCGTCAAGGCCGCTCCACTGGTGATCTTCTGGCTTTCCTTACTGAGTCTTGGTCATCCTCTTTTAGAGATTTTGGTGAAACTTGCTGTTGCCTTGGACATATCAAAAGCCTTTGATAGAATCTGGCACAAAGCTTTGATTTCCAAACTACCCTCCTACGGTTTCTATCCTTCTCTCAGTAACTTCATCTCAAGTTTCCTTTCTGACTGTTCTATTGCTGCTGTGGTAGACTGTCACTGTTCTTCTCCTAAATCTATTAACAGTGGTGTTCCTCAGGGTTCTGTCCAGTCACCCACTCTCTTCTTATTATTCATTAATGATCTTCTAAACCAAACTTCTTGTCCTATCCACTCCTACCCTGATGATACCACCCTGCACTTTTCCATGTCTTTTCATAGACGTCCAACCCTTCAGGAGGTAAACATATCACGCAGGGAAGCCACAGAACGCCTGAATTCTGATCTTTTTAAAATTTCTGATTGGGGCAGAGCAAACTTGGTATTGTTCAATGCCTCAAAAACTCGATTCCTCCATCTATCAACTCGACACAACCTTCCAGACAACTATCCCCTCTTCTTCAGTGACACTCAACTGTCCCCCTCTTCTACACTGAACATCCTCGGTCTGTCCTTTACTTATAATCTGAACTGGAAACTTCACATCTCATCTCTAGCTAAAACAGCTTCTATGAAGTTAGGTGTTCTGAGACGTCTCCGCCAGTTTTTCTCACCCCCCCAGCTGCTAACTCTGTACAAGGGCCTTATCCGTCAATGTATGGAGTATACTTCACATGTCTGGGGGGGTTCCACTCATACTGCTCTTCTAGACAGGGTGGAATCAAAAGCTTTTCGTCTCATCAACTCCTCTCCTCAAACTGACTGTCTTCAGTCTCTCTCTCACCGCCGTAATGTTGCATATCTAGCTGTCTTCTACCGCTATTTTCATGCTAACTGCTCTTCTGATCTTGCTAACTGCATGCCTCCCCTCCTTCCGTGGCCTTGCTGCACAAGACTTTCTTCTTTCTCTCACCCCTATTCTGTCCACCTCTCTAATGCAAGAGTTAACCAGTATTCTCAAATCATTCATCCCTTTCTCTGGTAAACTCTGGAACTCCCTGCCTGCTTCTGTATTTCCACCTTCCTATGACTTGAATTCCTTCAAGAGGGAGGTTTCAAGACACTTATCCACCAATTTTTGACCACTGCTTTGACCCTTTTATGGGACTGGCATTTCAGTGGGCATTTTTTTATTAGATTTTTGTTGCCCTTGGCCAGTATCCTTCCTACATAAAAAAAAAAAAAAAAAAAAAAAAAAAAAAAATATATATATATATATATATATATATATATATATATATATATATATATATATATATATATATATATATATATATATATATATATATATATATATATATATATATATCTTACATTATACTGAGATTGAAAAAAAGAGAAGGGTTAAGGATAACATGAAAATTTATTTCATGTATTGTGTTGGTGATTAAAGGAAGGAATGTTTGAGTAATGCTGATTGTTTAGTGTATTCATATTATTTCAGGATGAAGATGGTGTAAGTGGGGAAGATGGGGAGGGTGAAGTTGATCTAGAGGAGGAACAAGACCAAGACAAGCTGTGGGAGGAGGTTGACAAAGGCCTCACGGCTCTCCAGGGTGAGTGTGTGCTTTGTTATTAGTCTCTGGCAGACCCAAAGAATTGTTAGTTCAATAATCTTTTAGTGGCTTGTACTCTTCACTGTGATGTGGATGTTCATTCCATATTGTCTGTGTGTTTCAGGTGAAATCATGACTGAAATTGAGGGTGAGGAGAGAATGCAAGGAAGTAAGGAGACAGAGGAAGAAAAGAAAAAGGAGGATGAAAATGAAGATAATGAAAAAGCAGAAGATGTAGAAAGCTCCAGACAGGAACTTGATGATGATGATGATATCAATAGCATCAAAAAGGAAGAGGTTAGTTAATAAAATCTGATATTGTGATCAACCTTTTAACATTGTGAAAGTCTTAAAACAAGAAATTGTTATTGTTTATATTGCACTTTTGAAGAATATGATCCAAGATTTACAATAAAAGCCTTATTTCAGTAGCTTGGTGCACTTATGGAGGTAATGTTCAGTAGTGCCATTATGATCAAGGGTGATGCTTACTGCTTGCTTATTGACCTTAACTTCAAGTCCAGTGCTTTGTGTCAGTGTTAGCAGGGATGCTTCTGCATTCCTGGTATCCACAACACCTGCACAGAGTGGAGGCTTGGTGAGTCATGTTGCTCATCTGTCATGTATTTATTATTGTCTTTTTTACAGGCACATGTGGATGGGGTGGGGGACACTAACAGAGACGCCAGGAATGGTGAGGATTGGGAGGAAGTAGGGGAAGACTTTTCTGTCTAAAGTTTCTCTCTCTCTCTCTCTCTCTCTCTCTCTCTCTCTCTCTCTCTCTCTCTCTCTCTCTCTCTCTCTCTCTCTCTCTCTCTCTCTCTCTCTCTCTCTCTCTCTCTCTCTCTCTCTCTCTCTCTCTCTCTCTCTCTCGCAAGAGTTGTAATACATCCCACTAAGTGTTGGTGCTGATAGAGGAAGAAATTTTCCTCTGTCTATCCTTTACTAACTAGAATGTTGTTAGCAGCCATAGCCATTAGTACTAGAACTGAATTGTAATTAAGAATTGCCCTCATGGATGTCTTCATTAGCTGTGTTCATTATCATTTGGGCACCAATAATAGTAATTGTAATCTTATATCTTTCATTTAGGGGCATTGTTTTAGAGTATCCATGAAAGTGTGATAAAAATATGCAGGCTTATCATGGTTTTCTATCCTAACATGGTTGTGAGACCTGGACAAGTAAAGTTGATAAAAGAGTAGGAAGAATGGAAGGCCATTGTAATAGGAAAACAGTGCCCGGGTATGGAGGATTGTGACGTCGGAGGTGAATTGGGAAGTTGCAGAATGAAAAACAAAGTCTCCTGAAATGTTTTGGGCTATCAGAGGAATACAGAAAAGAAAGCCTTTTTAGACTACCTCTTGATAGGTGGACGTGGCTTAGCCACACATTCCATAGCCAGGTTGGAAGACCACTGCCTTGGTGTTCCCTGTGTATTGCAAGATGGTAACTGAAATGGGTGAAATGAGAGGACTGGGAATTCCCTCTGTATTTTTATTCTTATATTGATAATAGTTGTTACGTAGACTTATAATGTTGACTACTCACATTGAAGGGGGATGTCAGCCGGGTATGTAGATTGTGGATCTTGGAGTGAGTTGTGTGATACAAATGAGGGTGGGTGGCCTGTTGATTTTAGTGTGGGGAAGAAATACACAAGGCATTGAGTGAGTGCAAGGGTGTTATGTCTAAAAAGAAGAGGTCCTCATGGAAGGGATATCATGCAGCCTTCTGTATGGGACTCCTCCCACAGTGGATTAGGATATTACATATGTTAGGTAGTTATCAAGAAATTGAGTGAAAAAACTCCAGGGGGAATGGCAGTACTGTGCCTCTGAGGTGTAGACACAGTGACATGCCTGATACCTGGATTTGTCTTATTACATCTGTCCAGTTGATGTGTTCATGCTAAGCACTTTCAAGATTGTGTTTGCTTTGTCTTTATTACAAGAAATGAGCTTGGAGTATCCTCCTTGTTTGAAGTCAAGCACTGTACCTTAGAAACGAAATGGGCATTCGTGTTGGAAGGTGTGCATTGTGTTTCTCGGCCAGCAGGCTCTGCCCCAGTCCCACCTTAGCATGTAGTGCATATTTGTAAGAACTTGACAGTAATTTATTATACATTTTGTATTGATCTGCTCAAAGTTGCATATTTTATCAATTTCAAATGTGTATGTTTTGTGGTAGACATGGCTAGTTTTCAGGCTCAGACTGAAGGGCCTTCATCATGTACTCTTTCAGAGCAAATTATTGTATAAGAATATTTCAATAACTTCAGCTATTACAGTTTCCTTTGTGAGTTAAGTGAAGAGACAGTTTGCTTGGTTTTTATTTCTGATACTCAAGTTACCTGAACAATGTAAACAGGGATCATCCTGTGATGTATACTATTTTTTATGATTTTCTGCACAGGAAGCAAACTTGTAGTTAGGTTCAAGTTAATTTCTAGTTTTAAGCCAGAAATAAAGTGATGAAACTGCCTCATGAGTGTTGATGCTACCTGCCTGCCATGTGACACGCTGCTTGCTGTCTGTTCAGGGTCACCCTTGTTGGGTGACCCAGTGAGTCACTGGCTGCTGACAAACACCTAGATGGAGAACAGCACCAGTACACACACTGTGTACTCATGGACTCACTTCATGCCTCTAAGGAGGACAGAAGCAATGTAAGGTGATGACAAACATTACAAGTACATATTTGATTTGATTTATTTATTTCTATTGATTCTTTTATTTATTTAAATATTTATTATATTATTATTATTATTATTATTATTATTATTATTATTATTATTATTATTACTATTGTTTATAATTTATGTATTCATTTATTTTCAATTTTGAGTTGAAATCAACTAAAGTAAAGGAGGTGGCCACAACTTTGCTATAGGCTAACAAGTAGTCTCGTGGTGAGACAATACTGTTGTCATGTAGAAGTGGCTAGTTTGTCTTCATATATATATATATATATATATATATATATATATATATATATATATATATATATATATATATATATATATATATATATATATATATATATATATATATATATATATATATATATATATATAATTGATATTATTTTGTTGTTTGGGGTGTCCTAGCCTGCTATCTATAAACATTATCAGGAGACCATGATGTACATTTTTAGGACTCGCAGTATAAATGAAGACACCAATGAAAGTAAATGGTTCTGTAAATATTCGGAAAACTTCATCCTCTTATTTCAGGACGAAACAATTGTATTGTGACAAACGTTGATGTGTTTTTAATTAATATGATAGCCATTTTTTGGCTACTTTAGTTACACCACTTATTCTTTTTGTGCAACCTCGTTTTTTCTAGCATGTTATAAAAATACCAACAATAAAACTGAAAATAAATCTTACAATAGAAAATTTCCAGTTTCTTCTAATTAAAAGTTGTAATAATAATAATAATAATAATAATAATGATAATAATAATAATAATAATAAATAATAATAATGATAATAATAATAATAATAATAATAATAATAATAATAATAATAATAATAATAATAATAATAATAATACAGAGCAATCCTTAAGAATTCTTGAGAGCGCAAAAAGTTTAAAAAATAAGAATCTGGTTAACAAAAAGTCCTTTATAAGTCAATGAAGAAGCCAGCAACATTTAAGCAGAAGCAGTGCAGGGAGTGAGCACGCGTGGGAGTGCCTGAGAGAGGCACACCAAACATTATATAAGTCACTCACACGTACAGTCGCTGGAGACACAAGTACAGTTATAACTCCACACAGGAAACATGAAGACAATAATGCCCCGCTTAAGCTTCTGTTTCCTCGGAGACAAAAAAAAAAAAAAAAAAAATAAAAAAATAAATAAATAAATAAAAAAAAAAAAAATAAATAAATAAAAAAATAAATAAAACAAATAAATAAATAAATAAACAAAATTAAATAAAAAAAATAAAAAATAAAAAAATAAAAATAAAAATAAATACAAAAATAAATACATAATGTAAATAAAAAAATAGAAATAAAATAAATAAATAAACAAATAATACTGCCTACACACATTTTAAAAACTGTGATTGGAATGCACATGAAATACACAAATATAATTGTAACATGGAGTCTCTGCCATTATTACCAGCATTTCATAAAGAAGAGATGAGAATGAAACGACAATAAAGAAGAAGAAGAAGAAAAAAAAAACAGAAAACCTAAAGGAAGCTTTACTGTGAAAAAAAAAAAAAAAATTACAGAAAGGATGAAAATACAATGAAAACATGTAACAGAAACATAATAGTTGTGAAGGTTGAAATGATTCGGAAAATAATATCACATAACACTTTAAATGAACAACATGCGGACACACACCCATCCACCCACCCAACCACCCACACACACACACACTGAATGAACAATAACAGAAAAATAAATAAATGCATTAAATTAAAAGGTGCCGTTGTAAAGACTAAACATCATCACCATCATGGCGTCATCTGAGGGAGTCCCATTTAACAGTGACAAGTTACACAGTGTTCGTCGTTCATTAACTCACAAAATATAGGTAACTACATCCCGCAGCCACGTGACACAAGACTAGCGTGACAAAACGGTGACCCTGCGTTGAGTGATAGCTGCTAACTGTGTACGACCTTCACAATAACGTGTACTGGCGTGCATCAGACTCGAGGCGGGTACAGGTGTGGTGAGTACGGTGGCTGGCTTACGTGCAGCAGCAATACTAGTAGTAGTAGTAGTAGTAGTAGTAGTAGTAGTAGTGTGCCTCACCACGAACATGGAAGAGACAGTTCAAGGTATATCCTCAGCTTACAGCATATATATATATATATATATATATATATATATATATATATATATATATATATATATATATATATATATATATATATATATATATATATATATATATATATATATATATATATATGAGGCGCCTCGAGCCAGAGTGACGTAATCGCCGAAAATTACAAGCGGAGAAAAAGTTTTGTGAGTTTGAAAATGCGACATTTCTCCTGTAGAAAGAGATAGAAAGTAATGACTGGCATTAAAATATTCAGTAATTTATGTCCTTAACAATTATTTAGTTGAATTACATTATGAAGCTACAATTAAATTACACTGTTAAAAATAAATATGACTGCGTTTGTCCGTTAATACGATTTTGTCAAGGGTATCACACAGCTACATTGTAATTGTATCTAGCGCCCACACATTGTTTATTTCCTTTATTCTATCAAGATGTTTTTTTTTTTTTTTTCAGTACTAATAAAGGAATCACAACCACTAAAAAAGTCTTCTTTTTAGTGAACTTATTAGTTTTATGAAACAAAAACGTGAGCGACATACAAGTACTCCCCAAGATGAACACAAACGGAGAGAATAATACAAACTTAAAAAAAATGACACTAGAAGAAACTAAAACAAAAGAACTAATAGACGTTATGAAATTATACCGGTATGAAGGATAATGGAGTATAAAGAAATAAAGCAATCA
>NC_087184.1:2972500-2982500 GCF_035594125.1 Scylla paramamosain
ACATTTCATCAAGTGCTACAGGCATCTTCAAACATTACACTGGATAGAAACAGCTAAATCTTTTCTTCTCATCCACTTCCTTCTTGTGGATGTTTATAAAGACTTCATACCATGTTCATGGCCCCGTGAAATGCAGCATATCGCACCAGACCTCCCCGTCAGGCTTGAGAAGGCGTGGCAGTGAAAGGTCTGAAGGTGACAGCGCCAGAGCAGCAGTAAGGTTTGAGTGTCACGCTGCATCTGTTACGGCTTTTACTGAAGCGTAATAATGTGGCTGAAATGTGAAGACCCCGCTGAAAGAATAGGAGTGATCGAGCAATTCAAACTTTTTATTGGCTGTGGTTCTGTTTCTGCTCGGTAAAATAATGTACGGGGGCTAAAAGAAACGAGTATCTTAATGTCTGTAGTAATTAAAGGTTAAGCATATTAGGTACGTTTACAGACGCATGTTACGTTATCTTATGCACTGTGTTCCTGGCAGGGGTGAGTGAGGCACACTGAAGGGTCCCACCACCTCCACCACCACCTCCACCACCACTAGACAGAGGGCGCCGCAGCACACCACCCATGTACAGTAAGTCATGAAGTTATATTTCTTCTGTACAGCTTTCCTTTATACTTTCTTAAGTGGAGAATTGATATGTATGGTCGTAGTCAGAAGTGTACTACCAACTTTGTGGATTCGATTTCACTGTTTATCCTTTATTGTTTGTTAGAAGAGAGCAAAGAAATATTAACCATCTCAGACCACACCAGTGTCGTTATATTTTAGATGTTAATGGAAAATTTTATCATGTTGAGGGTAATACTTTGAAGGAGTTCTAAATCATCCACTTACTAATCAAATGCAGTAGTGTCTTATTCATCCTATTATGGTGACGTTTGGCAATGAATTAATTAAGCTTACATGAACAACTCCAGATGCGTTTGAACCAATGATTACAAAACATAACATCCTAAACTCAACTCTTCCAGTGGTGTCCAGGATATAATGGAAGCGATGCCGTGGTGCTTAAGGAGCTGATCTTAATTAAGCCCTCTGATCTTACCTGACAATACCTAACCTAACCTAACCTAACCTAACCTAACCTAACCTAACCTAACCTAACCTAACCTAACCTCACAATACCTAACCTAACCTAACCTAACCTAACCTAACCTAACCTAACCTAACAATACCTAACCTAACATAACAGTACCTAACAATACCTAATCTAACCTAACAAAACCTAACAATACCTAACCTAACCTAACAATACCTAACCTAACCTAACCTAACCTAACCTAACCTAACCTAAACTAATCTAATCTAACCTGACAATACCTAACCTAACCTAACCTAACCTAACTAACCTAACCTAACCTAACCTAACCTAACCTAACCTAACAATACCTAACCTAACCCAACCCAACCTAACCTAACCTAACCTAACCTAACTTGGCATTGAGGCAAAACGCTAAACACAGTGAAGATGAGTGCAGCAGACTACCCACTTCGACTAGACATGTTATTTATCTTGTTAATCATATAGGGAGACGTATGCATGGGCTCACGGTATTAGTGAACATGGTGGGTGTTGGGAGGGAGGGGGGGGGCGTTGGTGAAATGGTCGGATCCTGGTTTAATGTTTGCCAGTTGGTTTTGTGGAAAGTAAAGCTCTGGTGCCATCTCTCTCTCTCTCTCTCTCTCTCTCTCTCTCTCTCTCTCTCTCTCTTGGTAAGCATCAGGAAGTCACCCTCGTGATATGCGAACGTCTTGAGGTGTTTGCAGGGTGACAGGTGGGCAGGGTAGCAGGTGAGCGGGGTGACAGGTGAGCGGGGTGACAGGAGAGCGGGGTGACAGGTGAGCGGGGCGACAGGTGGGCGGAGTGACAGGTGAACGGGATGGCAGGTGAGCGTTGTGGCAGGTGAGCAGGGTGACAGGTGAGCGGGGTGACAGGTGAGCGGGGTGACAGGTGAGCGGGGTGATAGATGAGCGGGATGACAGGTGAGCGGGGTGACAGGTGAGCGGGGTGACAGGTGAGCGGGGTGGCAGATGAGCGGGGTGACAGGTGAGCGTTGTGGCAGGTGAGCGGGGTGACAGGTGAACGGGGTGGCAGGTGAGCGGGGTGACAGGTGAGCGGGGTGGCAGGTGAGCGGGGTGACAGGTGAGCGGGGTGACAGGTGAGCGGGGTGGCAGGTGAGCGGGGTGACAGGTGAGCGGAGTGACAGGTGAGCGGGATGACAGGTGAGTGGGGTGACAGGTGAGCGGGGTGGCAGGTGAGCGGGGTGACAAGTGAGCGATATGACAGGTGAGCGGGGTGACAGGTGAGCGGGATGGCAGGTGAGCGGGGTGACAGGTGAGCTGGGTGACAGGTGAGCGGGGTGACAGGTGAGCGGGATGGCAGGTGAGCGGGGTGACAGGTGAGCGGGGTGACAAGTGAGCGGGGTGACAGGTGATGTTAGTACACAGCAGCAGATTGGTGTCCGTGGAGGGGCGAGGGCCGTGGAGGGCTGCGTTCTGTCTCTCTGCCTCGTGAGTCATACTGATACATTTTTGATACATTCAGAATTTTTGAACCTGGAGTAGCCCATGGCAAAAACATTGACTTGGACAAAGGCTAAGACAAAATTGATAAATAAAAATAAATAGATAGGATAAGTAATTGGATAAAACTACTACTACTACTACTACTACTACTACTAGTGACGGTAGTAGTGGTAATAGTAGTAGTAGTAGTAGCAGTAGTACTACTAGTAGTAGTAGTATTAGTAGTAGTAGTAAAAATTAAATAAAATGAAATAATAAATAAGTAAACAGATAAATAAATAAGCAAATAAATAAATAAGCAAATAAAAGAAATGCATAATAAAAGTTGTGTGGAGTTTTAGTGTGTTGTGGGGAGACAAATATTCTTTAGCGATACTGATGATGACAGTGATAATAATGACAACAGCAGCAACATTAGTACAATTTCACAAACTTTATGCGAGCGGCAGTGGTTATGAATGCAAGAGGGCGGCGGGCGGCGAGGCTGTGGACAGGAAGCATAATGAACACAGTCTTAATGGCGCCCGTGCATTGCCATCACAGTCAAGCCTCCACCATTACCGCAGCGACTAATGTACACACGAGTCTCCGGTTCGCCAAGCAGAGTCGTGACGCCGCCTGGGGAAAAGGAATTCTTGTGCTTTGTGGGAATTAAAGAATACACGCATTTTGTTTGCTGTGTGTGTGTGTGTGTGTGTGTGTGTGTGTGTGTGTGTGTGTGTGTGTGTGTGTGTGTGTGTGTGTGTGTGTGTGTGTGTTCCTGTCTTTGAGCTAGATTAATCACATTTTCTGAAATTTAATGGTTAATAACAAGTCTAATTAGGTCAATAATTCCTTTGACCAATGTATAAAAGAGTGTAATTAAGGCAGTCTCAAGCACTCCAAGCACTAGAGGCAGGTGGAGGTGAAAGTTTAATGCAAACTTTAAAATATGGCAAAAAAAAAAAAGAAAAGAAAAGAAAGAAAGAAAAAATCGACATTAAATCTTTATAAATATAGCGTTGCACAATTCAGATGTTACACTATTCTATTAATATGTTCATAGTTCAACTCCCGGGCGCGGCGAGGCAAATGGGCGAGCCTCTTAGTGTGCATCCCCTGTAACAGTTCACTTAGTAGCAAGTAGGCACGGGATGTGACGCGAGGGGTTGTGGCCTCGCTGTCCCGGTGTGTGGTGTGTGAGTGGCCTCTGTCCTACCCAAGGATCGGTCAGTACGGCCTCTGAGCTCTTTCCGTAGGGGAACGGCTGGCTGGGTGACCAGCAGGCGACCGTAGGTGAATAACACACACACACACACACACACACACACACACACACACACACACATGAAAAGAAAAGAAGTTAATTTTGTACATTTGACTTTCTCGATAACATAACTATTTAAGAGACTGTAATGCAGAAATAATTGTGTAAAGAAGCTGTAGCTCGTCAAGTGAAAGGGATGCCTCATGACTGGTCTGTTGGTTTACCTCTGCAGTGTCGTAACGTTGTAATTCAGCTTAAGACACATTACATTTACATTCTAGTGGAGGTAATTGGATTTTTAGAAGTATCTAATTATTCTAATAGTTTAACAAGGATTCTGCACCTTTAATAGGGCAGAGCACCCACGAGAACCTGGCTGATCATCCCTGCGCCCCTTGAGAAGCCTGCACTAGAGCACGAAGTATTCCAAAACACACGTCCAGAATTGTTTGTCTGTTCAAAGGCATTTTGTCATCAACACGGAGACTTTGCTCAGTCTGGGCGATGTAACGTAATCAGTGGAACTTTGTAAAAACGTTCTCGTATCATGCATCATCATCATCATCATCATCATCATCATCATCATCATCATCATTACTATTACCACCATCACCATCATTACCATCATCACCATCATCACCATCACCACCACCATCACCACCATCATCATCACCACCATCATCATCATCACCACCATCATCATCATCATCATCATCATCATCATCATCATCATCATCATCATCATCATCCCTATCACCATCATCACCACCATTACCATCATCACCACTATCACCACCATCACCACCATCATCACCATCATCATCATCATCATCATCATCATCATCATCTTCATCACCACCACCACTATCATCATCATCATCATCATCGCCATGAGTGCAGTGATGGCTGCGTGCAGTAGCGGCCGGGCGTGGGGAGGGGGCGGGGAATCTATGAAGTGGATGTAAGACTGAACAACCTGTGTGAATCTGCGCCTGTTTGTAAGCTGAGCGCTGATTGGCTGCTGCCACATGTCCGCACCTCCGTAATTGTTTTGACAGTGTTAATGGCGCTATTGGTGTTTTAGTAAATTTGATAAATACTAAAATGGTATAATAACAGCAGCATTCAAGTCTGTCGTAAGAAATAAAGAGATAGTGAACAAAACATATCAAGGAATGCACCGCCGATTTTACCTTGAAGCACGGAGCACTGCCGCCTCACAGGTTATTGGTGGTTAAGCTGTACAGCAGTCATTACCATTATAACAGCGGTGGTGGTGCTGAAGTCTGGTGAGGCAGCACGGGCAGGCCTGGCGGCTGTGTGGCTGCGTGGCGGCAGTGCTGCACATCCTCGTGACGTGACGCCTTAACTTTTCCTGAGGTAAACAGAGCCCGTATTTTCAAGCGCTTGTTACCTCATCAGGACTGTTACCTGAGGACACAGGTCGGGTTCTCATTGGTGGTGCAGAGACCTTGTTAAGCCATCACAGCAGGGGATGGCCCAATTCAGCGCCCACAGTTCAGCGCCGCTGCTTCAGTGTCAGTCCAATTCAGCGCCAAACTATTCAGCGCCAGACTATTCAGCGCCTGTACGCTTCTCATTAGCCATAATAGGTATCTTTGTAGTATAACCGTGGGATGTAAGGATGATTTGATGAATGAAGTAAAACACAGAATGTAGAGTTTTGGCGACGCTATGAAGATGGAGGATGCAAAGCCAGAATTCATACATTAGAGGAAACAGTAATTAAGAATATTAACGAACATTCCCATCCCCCATCAGCAGTTTGAAGGCGAGGTAGAAAAGGCAAAAAACAGATGCAAGATATCGGGCTGAGAAGACGTGTGAACCTCCAAGCATTATTATTAACAAGTGTATACAAAATGTGTCTCGAGGTGACATTGCTCGATTACCAAATACTCGTAGATAAGTAATGCGTAAAATTATTCGATGAAAACGGGATGAAATCAACCAAGTTCCTGAAAATCCAAGATCTATTGAAGAGTAAGAGTTGCCTCACCAATACAAGATATGTAAGGCCACGCCAGAAACAGAGGGAGATTTTTGTGTGATGGATAGAGGAACGGGCCACGATAGAATTGTTATTTTCGGAAGAGAGAGCTGGCTGGAGTCTGTGGCAACTCAAGCATTTGTCATGGCGATGGGACACTTGTCATGGTGATGGGACATTTGTCATGGCGATGGGACATTTGTCATGGCGATGGGACATTTGGCATGGCGATGGGACATTTGGCATGGCGATGGGACATTTGTCATGGCGATGGGACATTTGGCATGGCGATGGGACATTTGGCATGGCGATGGGACATTTGTCATGGCGATGGGACATTTGGCATGGCGATGGGACATTTGGCATGGCGATGGGACATTTGGCATGGCGATGGGACATTTGTCATGGCGATGGGACATTTGGCATGGCGATGGGACATTTGGCATGGCGATGGGACATTTGGCATGGCGATGGGACATTTGGCATGGCGATGGGACATTTGGCATGGCGATGGGACATTTGCGATTGCACCACATTTATTTTATGAAGTATGTCATCATGGACAGAAAACATGCGGGCGTGCACCCAGCACTGTATGCACTCTTAATAAGCAGAGTGTAACACATATAAGAGTGAATGAAATGATTAAGGAGATGGTGCCAGACGCACGACCCGATGCCATAAACTGTGATTTTGAGAAAGCAGCTTTTGCAGCCTTGACAGACTCTGCTTTCTCGAGGTGGAAATCAGAGGCTGTCTGTTCCATTTATCGCAAAATTTACTAAAACAGATAAAAGATATGGGTCTCGTGGATCATACGAGTATAATAGTTCCGACTTTGCTTTGTATGCTAAAATGGTAACGGCACTTTCTTTAATATCAATGATGACATTAACCGTCACGTGGATGCTCTTGCAACGGTTTGAAGACCGTTATATTGGTCGTCACACAGGAGAGTAACTGGGGGAAGACAGCCATTGTTTTCCACAGAGATGTGTAACATGTACTAACGAACTGTACACGGAGAAGACAGAACCAATAACCATGGTGAGGCAGCAAACAGACGACTACGAGGCAAACTGGGAATGTTGCATCCAGCCATTTGGAGCTTCCTCCATGCCCTTCAACGAGTCCAAAAGAGACGGGATGAATATTTCGAGAAGGTTTCAGCTGGGCATGAACGTCAAATCAAATTACTAAAATACAGAAAAACAGATGAACGAATATTGAAAATGGTTTCTGAATATGGGAACAGAAATGAAGTAGAATACTTGCCAGCTGTTGCGCGCAGTTTATCACGCTAAAGAATAAAGAATACCATCACGATTTATTTATTTTTTGTAATTTTTAATTAAATAAAGTAATCTCATAAATAAGTATGATTCTTTGAACAAATTATTGAATTGGTGGCGCTGGAAGAGTGGCATTGAATAGTCTGGTGCTGAAATGGGCTGGCTCTGAAACGGCGGCTCTGAAACATCGGCGCTGGAATGGCGGCACTGAACCCTGCCCTGCCCATCACACCAGCTGTGAGAACCCCAGTAACCTCCACTGGGCCTACTGAAAGGAGACGAAATCGGACGCTGAAACGTTTTAAGAATGCGATCTCAGGATTGTGGTAAGTGGCAGGTACGAGAGAGAGAGAGAGAGAGAGAGAGAGAGAGAGAGAGAGAGAGAGAGCGTTTCGTCAACACGTGTTAATATTTAAAGGCGAGGCTGAGTGGTGCCAAGCCACCTGTTGCGTCTCGGACCGCTGCTCCTCCCACCCTCTCCTCTCCCCAACTCTGTCTCACTCGTTCACTCTTCCTCACCTCTCCCTCCCTCCCTGTCTACCTTCCTCCCTCCCTCCTTAACTCCCTCCTCCTTATTCTTCTCCCTTCATCATTACCTCTTTCTCTCCTTCCCTTCCACCCTCACTCCCTATTTTCCTCTCTTCTATCACTCCCTCACTTCCTTTTTATTTTACTCCATCCTCCTCCTTCGTACTTCCTTCTTCCCCTATTACTGTTGCTCTATCTATTCTCCCTTCCCTCCCTCCCTCGCTGTACTCTTTCATCCTTCCTTCATTTCTCCCTCCGTTTCTCCTTCCTACTCTTCACTTCATTCTTTTATCTCTCTATCTTTCCTTTTTCTTCCCTTCATTCCTCCCTGTTCCCTCCCTTTTTCCTTTCCTTTCTTTCTCCTTTCTTTACTTTTCTGTTCTGATACTCATTTCTTCATTCTTTCTTTTCACTATTCTTTCCTTTTTTCTCTCTCCATTCTCTCTTACTCCTTACTAATCGTTTTTCTGTCACCATTGTTATTTCTATCTTTTGTTTTCAGCTTCTCTAGTTTTTTTTTTTTTTCATCGTACCTCTAATTACTCCTTTTTTTTTTCTCTCTTCATTATTCATTACTATTTTTTTTTCCATTCTTGTCATCCACTTTTTCTCTTACATTTTTTTTTCTTTCAGTTATTCTCCACTCCTTGTTTCCCTTCCTTTCTTCCTCCCGTTTTCTTTATTCCTTACGTTTCATATTCTTTCTGCGTTTTCTTCCTTCTTTTCCCCAAGTCTTACAAATTCATCCTTTAATAACTTCCTTGTCTCTAATATCTCTTAATTGTTTTTCTTTCCATTGTTTCCTCCTCCTCCTCCTCCTCCTCCTCCTCACCTTTTTACCTTCCTGCCTCGCGTACTCCTCCCTCCCCGTCTCTGCCTCCCATTCTCTCCTCTCGTCTTCTCTTCTCGGGCGTAAACATTTGAGTGTTTATGCATTCACTCAGCCTGATAGTTTGCCGCGCAGTGACGGGAAGAGTCAATGTAGGAAGACCATAATGTATTAGATGGAAAGGGGAAAATTTTGTATAAGCTTATGAGATGTTGAGACGTGTATTGTTGCCTTTAACACACACACACACACACACACACACACACACAGTAGTAGTAGTAGTAATAGTAGTAGTAGTAGTAGTTATTGACAAAAAAAATCGTGAGGAGCACAGTAAATTTTTGTCTAACTTAAAAGAACACAATGGCATCAATGTAGAGGACTAACTGAACCCAAACTAAATACAAAAATTACACAAAAAATAAAATAAATAAATAAATAAATAAATAAAATAAATAGATAAAAAATACCACACATACTGTTTTGAAATACACACTACCGTTCAGAGGGAAGCGACAGGAATGCTCTCAGTAATCAGGTTGTGAGTGCCGAGTCAGTACGAAGCTTTTAAAAGAAGATTAGATAGATTTATGGGTAGGTGTGATAGGTGAAAACAAGTAGGTGGGTTTTATTTATGAACTGCTGCGTGTAGACATACTGTGAGCTTCCTTTATGTCCTTATAATCTGAGGTATAGTACAGGTAGGAAGGTGGAGCATCAGGTAATTGACTTATATTAATTTGACTATATTGTGTAATCTATTAGTTCCAGGTGAGATGATGAGGTGTGCCACGGACCTAAGGAGATGTCAAGTTACGGGGGAAAGGTTCACTTGTCGATAATCTGTTACGTTTGCTTAGGTTTTGTGTTACGCCCGTCAGGAATATTCCAGGACGTTATTTTGTTCCTGGAAGCTTGAAGTCTCAGGTTCCTGTAATCGCACTGCCTTGAATGAGGAATTTATATGATAGTGATAACATAACACATCAACTTCACTCAGGATAAAACTGCAAGGGGCTTACGTCTCCACAGGGATGC
Organism: Scylla paramamosain; assembly: GCF_035594125.1. Taxonomy (NCBI): domain Eukaryota; kingdom Metazoa; phylum Arthropoda; class Malacostraca; order Decapoda; family Portunidae; genus Scylla; species Scylla paramamosain. Next base: position 2,981,975 of record NC_087184.1, read on the forward strand.
TATTTTCAGAAGAGTGATGAGTGTAAATATTTTGACGCGTGTTTATTAGGTTAAAAATATGTAGTCATCAATTTTTTTTTTGCTACGCTAGGTGACAGCTGCTCCACCTCCCCACGCTTGGTTAGGGCGAACTGGGAGTGGGGAGGTGTGTGTGTGTGTGTGTGTGTGTGTGTGTGTGTGTGTGTGTGTGTGTGTGTGTGTGTGTGTGTGTGTGTGTGTGTGTCAACGTGTGTCAGGAGGCTGCGGGTCTTCCCGTCCGCCCCACGACATCCTTTAATTAACATCCAGGTATACGGACCCTTGCCAGGTTAGCAGGAATACGACAGATGAGGAAGCTGTACGATTCACTCGCCGGGTTTAAGACTTATTGGTATTTTTGGCGGCAGTCAGGTAACGCTTCTCAGGTCACCAAATCCAGGTAACGAGTCAGCCACGGAGAGCTGACTCGTTACCTGAGCAGGGAAACGAGAGATTAGGAAAACGGTTCGATAATTTCGTCTGCCAGATACATAACTTTTATGAAACT
>NC_087184.1:2987500-3025000 GCF_035594125.1 Scylla paramamosain
TTTCAGCCTCTCGTTGCCCTTGATCAGACACCCCCCTCACATAAAAAAAAATAAATAAATAAAAATGAATAAATAAATAAATAAATAACAGGAGACACTATGGTGAAAAAAATAGAGTTGGTACTAGCGAAGGAGGGAGGAGAGGAAAGAGAGGATGAAAGGAGAGAGTGTGAGAGGCGGAGAGTGTAGAGGGTGAGAGGAGAGGGAAGGGAGACGATGAGAGGAGAGACGTTGAGAGGAGAGGGAAGAGAGGATGAGAGGAGGGGAGGGGAGAAAAGGAGAGGAGAGGATGAGAAGGATTAAGGACGTACTAGGAATTATTAATATGTAGTTAAGAAAAAGTTCCCTGAGGTACCTAATGAAAGAAAATCAGCGAGGGAGAAACGTACTCGTGTGTCGGTAGAGAGGTCGGTAGGTAAGTAGGCAGATGGGTGGACAGGTAGGCAGGTAGGTAGATAGACAGGTAGATGGATGGATAGATAGTAGATAGATAAAGAGGAAGGTAGGTGGGTAGTTAGGTATAAAAAGATGAATAGAAAGATAGTGATACAGAGAGAGAGAGAGAGAGAGAGAGAGAGAGAGAGAGAGAGAGAGAGAGAGAGAGAGAGAGAGAGAGAGAGAGAGAGAGAGAGAGAGGGCAGCCAAGGGAATTCGCAATACTTGAACTATACAGATCTAACACAAACTGCATCTCTCTCTCTCTCTCTCTCTCTCTCTCTAGCATTCCTTTTGTAAACACCACTCTGAAAAGTCTATTCAAAATGAGGATGGGCGTGGAAGACCTGCGGCAGTATAGAGCATAAGACACCCTTGGCAGTCTGGACAGGTGTGTGGGAGCAGGTGTGTGGGTGGGAGGCGCAGGCGGGTATGCGAGGCGTGGGCGTGCTCGAGGAGAGGTGGAATGGACCGTGTCTCTGTGGATCTGTGGTTTGTTATTGCAGGTGAAATAGGAGTAGGAAGAGGAGGGGAAAGAGGAGGAGGAGGAGGAGGAGGAGGAGGAGGAGGAGGAGGAGGAGGAGGAGGAGGAGGAGGAGGAGGGATAGGTATGGTAGAAAAGGAAGAGGATTACGAAGAGATGGGGAGAAGAGGAGGAGGAGGGGGAGGTGGTGGATAAGGAGGAAGAGGAGGAGGAGTCGTGGCAGAAAAGAAAGAGGATTAAGTAAATAAAAATATGATGAAGGAGGAGGAGGAGGAGGAGGAGGAGGAGTGCAGTGGTGGTAGAAGAGGAAGATGATTAAGATAACAAAAATCTGGCGGAGCAAGAGAAGGAGGAGGAAGAAGATGAGGGGAAGGAGGATTACGTATGATCACAAAGGATGACCAAACAGCAGCAGATCTTTAGGTCCTTGCATAGATGTCTAAGAACTAAGTGTAACTAATTTGCTATTTGATACAGAGTTAGGATAGTGAAGTAGAATGGTGATAAAATAAAAAGGGAAAAAGGGGGAAAGAAAAGACTACGATGAAAAATTAAGATTGAGGAGAAGAGGGAGAGTGAGAAATTGGAGGAGGATGAGAGGAACCGAACTGAATCGAATGTATTGTCATATTCCATCAGTACAGTGGGTGTTCTTGCACAGTTTACATGCTTACAGTTATACTTTCAATTAATGATATACGATTGGAGCGTCATAACATGGATATTTAGATAAAGAGTAGTTAGAACAAGCACTTAGTCTTCTGTGATAGATACAGCAAGGTATACAACACTAAAAGGAACACAAGATGAAGTATAAATGATGTACACTCCCTAAAACAATGAAATGTAAGTGATATTAAAGACTAAAAAGTAATACAGTAAAAATGATGCAAGAGAAACTAAAAAAAAAAAAAAGAACAAAGAAGTAAAGATGATGCAGAACAAAACCTACACAAATAAAGCTAAAATAATATAAAAGAATCCTAGAACAAGTTAGTAAAAGATCAAGATAATGGTATAAAATAACTACATCTAAAATACACATGCATTACTACAACCAGAGAGGAAGATCATGAAGTAACTTGTGACTTTTGAGACTTCTCCTGAATCTAGACACATTTCCAATATTTATGATGCAGGAAGGCAAGACGCTCCATGCATACAAGCACTGATCTCTGGCCGTCGTCAGTGTTAGTTCTCGGTACATACAGGTCTTGTTGCCTCGTGCTCCTCTGATTGACGTGGCTTACGGCAGGGAGAGTGAAGAGCCGATTAGGATATTTGTTGGAGAGGATATTATACAGAAATATACATTGTTCATAATCTTCTTTTTCTTAGTGTTTAACCATCTCAGTTCATCTGGAATAGGAGAAGCATGACCATACCTTGATCTTCGCCCTTGGCTGAGAAGTTTTGCAGTGTTTGGAGGAGGATAAAGAGAAATAACGAATGAATACTTGATTTAAAGAGTAAAGTGGTGAGGAAGAAGAGAGAGAGAGAGAGAGAGAGAGAGAGAGAGAGAGAGAGAGAGAGAGAGAGAGAGAGAGAGAGAGAGAGAGAGAGAGAGAGAGTGTGTGTGTGTGTGTGTGTGTGTGTGTGTTACCGGCACTCGCACCTCCCTCGTCACTGTTCTGCACTGTTACTATCAGGCACTCCCACAGTGAGGAGGGAGGTGTGGGTGCCTGATGGTGGCAGTGCGGGGACTCCCTGGTTCACAAAGCCGTCGCGTGGTCACACCTGGGAGCAGCTTTTAGATGAATGACACAGGACAGTGATCACTCTTAGCGTGAAAGTCCACAGGTCCTTTTTGAAAGGTAATGTTATCTTCTTTTCTACGCATATAATGTTTAAAGAGAGAGAGAGAGAGAGAGAGAGAGAGAGAGAGAGAGAGAGAGAGAGAGAGAGAGAGAGAGAGAGAGAGAGAGAGAGAGAGAGAGAGAGAGAGAGAGAGAGAGAGAGAGAAAATTCCTCCATTGTTTTTAAGGTAAATGTAATTTCTATCTTCATTTCTCTTTCGGCATCCTTTTAATTCTTTTAATTATATCATTACATTTATATCTCTTACCTTTCATTGAACTTATTTGTCTTCACTTCTTCCTCAAAGATAGATAGATAGATAGATAGATAGATAGACAGACAGACAGGTAGTTACTCGTAGAGAGAGAGAGAGAGAGAGAGAGAGAGAGAGAGAGAGAGAGAGAGAGAGAGAGAGAGAGAGAGAGAGAGAGAGAGACTTGTTGCTTACCCCTTCTGCCTCGCCTTCGGGAATGCCAGCCACGTCCTCCACGCCGCGGCAACATTCCACGTCGTGACCAGGACCCGCGGCGCCCATAACACGATATTGCGAGGGCGTTGAGAGCGGGCGGGGACGGCGCAGCAATGACGGCTAATTGTTTGTGAGCTGAACACCGATCAGGAAGGGCATCCGAGAATGTTCCGGCCGTTTTTGGTAGGTTTTTGTTTGTCCGTATATTGTGGCTGGAAACTCGTGTGGTGCTACCATTGTTGTTGTTGTTGTTGTTGTTTCTCTTCCTTTTTCATTCCTCTTCCTGTTCTTCATTCCTTGTGTAAATGCTCTTTGTTTTAAATAAAAAATATTTCTCTCATTGGGGAACAGCCATGTAATGTAAATTCTGGTTAGTTTTTGAAGAAAGGAAGAGAGCAAAGTTAAGGCTCGGTTACCAGTCACTTTCTAGGGAATTTTCTGGCAGATTTACTCCAGAAATTTTCTGTTTAGATTTCATCCCCAAGTGTGGCCACACGGAGACTAGCACTGTGGGAAGCATCAGATGTGAAGAAGCAAAACAAACAGTGAATGCAGACGATGCAGTAGACGCTTTGTGGTGTTTGCTGGAGAGAAGAAAGAAATGAGAAAAGCGCCTTTTGAGCGAAGAAAGAGTGTGTGCTACTGAGCGTGTGAAGTCCTCTACAATTTCAAAATAAAAGGAATTCACATTGCTGCTTCAAAGCACTGATAAAAAGTTAAATGTTGGGAAAGATACAGGTGGTGTTTCCAGGCGGTTCCTCCCTTGAAGACCAAGAGATTGATCTCAAAGTGTGAGACCTGCTGGATCACATTTGACAGTCACACACAACATCGTTCAAGTTTTCTCTAATACTAACTCGCTTTAAGAGGGCGGAGCAGGCAAGCAGAGGTCACTGCCTTAATGAATGATTGCCTCACAGACACACGCACATTTGAGGGCAACAAACACAGAGGCAACACCCGAGGCGCTCACAGCAAAAGGTTCCCGCCTCGCCTCGCTGGCAAGCTGATTCCTCGACTCGCGTCAACCCAACTCATTTTTCATCGCAAGTCGGCAATTTTCTTTTCGATGCAAAATTAAATCACTTTCGGAAACTTGGGACCAAATTTGTTCAGGCCGGGGAAAGACTTGGTGGACGCGGTGGAGGAGCAGGCGGCCGACTGCAGCTGGCTGGATCTGGGCCCAAGGTCCACGCCAGCCTCCTCTTCTGCTCCACCTACGAAATTGTTAGCGTCACTTGCAGCCCCTGACAGCCCAAGGAGACGCCACCACACACCCTACGGCAAATACTGCCAGCCCAGGAGCCCTTTAGATGAGGACTGTGCTTCCTCCATGGCCAGTGTCCGGCGAATGGTGGGTGGCTCTTGGTCACCATGACCTCGCGTTCACTGTGAGGGGCTGCAAGCGTCGACGCCATTGCCCATTGGATTTAAATGGACCCTGAAGGGAAGAAGGGTTCGCCTCTATGTATCGTGTATCATCATTGTGGAACGCATCGTGTATTGTCATCGTGTATTATCATCGTGTATTATCATCGTGGAACGCATCGTGTATTATCGTCGTGTATTATCATCGTGTATTATCATCGTGGAACGCATCGTGTATTATCATCGTGTATTATCATCGTGTATTATCATCGTGGAACGCATCGTGTATTATCGTCGTGTATTATCATCGTGTATTATCATCGTGTATTATCATCGTGTATTATCGTCGTGTATTATCATCGTGTATTATCATCGTGTATTATCGTCGTGTATTATCATCGTGTATTATCATCGTGGAACGCATCGTGTATTATCATCGTGTATTATCGTCGTGTATTATCATCGTGTATTATCATCGTGGGACGCATCGTGTATTATCATCGTGTATTATCATCGTGTATTATCATCGTGGGACGCATCGTGTATTATCATCGTGTATTATCATCGTGGGATGCATCGTGTATTATCATCGTGTATTATCATCGTGTATTATCATCGTGGGACGCATCGTGTATTATCATCGTGTATTATCATCGTGGGATGCATCGTGTATTATCATCGTGTATTATCATCGTGTATTATCATCGTGGGACGCATCGTGTATTATCATCGTGTATTATCATCGTGTATTATCATCGTGTATTATCATCGTGGGACGCATCGTGTATTATCATCGTGTATTATCATCGTGTATTATCATCGTGTATTATCATCGTGTATTATCATCGTGGGACGCATCGTGTATTATCATCGTGTATTATCATCGTGGGACGCATCGTGTATTATCGTCGTGTATTATCATCGTGGAACGCATTGCATCATGTAATCATCGTTGTATCATCGCTTTACTTACACTAACACAACACAAAACAACACAACACACGGAAGAGAACCTTTTTGGGGAGAAAGGAGCTTCTTTCATCACACACAACACAACACAACACAACACAACACACAACACAACACACAACACAACACACACACGGAAGAGGACCTCTTTGGGGAGAGAGGATCAGCTTTCACCACACACAACACACAACACACAACACAACACAACACACAACACAACACAACACAACACAACACACAACACAACACAACACAACACACACACGGAAGAGAACCTCTTTGGGGAGAGAGGATCATCTTTCATCACACACAACACAACACACAACACAACACAACACACACACGGAAGAGGACCTCTTTGGGGAGAGAGGATCATCTTTCATCACACACAACACATCACGAACACAAACACAACACAAACACAACACAAACACAAACACAAACACAAACACACACACACACACACACACACACACACATAATATTATCTAACATAATAACATCATAATTACAAACACAGCAACAATAGTGAGAGATAATGACAATATGTAATAGTACAAACGGTTCCTGGCTACAATGACTCAAATTCCATTCACACTCTGTCACTCGCCTGCAGCTCAACAAAATAATCTTTCAAGACATCATTGCCATCAACGGAGTCACTGTTGAAGAGAAACTGATTCCGTGTCCGTTTCAGTGCCACAGTAACCTCTCCATGGTGAAAGTATCCTTTGAAGGGATGAGTTACCTCCTGCAGATGCTTTCTCACTTCAATCACAAAGAGCAATTCATACATTTGTCAGGAAATGCAAAGTTCAGACCATCCAACAGTCTAAATGATCACAGCTCCTGACTTGTAGTCTTTTTTTTATGTAGGAAGGATACTGGCCAAGGGCAACAAAAATCTAATAAAAAAAATGCCCACTGAAATGCTAGTCCCATAAAAGGGTCAAAGCAGTGGTCAAAAATTGGTGGATAAGTGTCTTGAAACCTCCCTCTTGAAGGAATTCAAGTCGTAGGAAGGTGGAAATACAGAAGAAGGCAGGGAGTTCCAGAGTTTACCAGAGAAAGGGATGAATGATTGAGAATACTGGTTAACTCTTGCGTTAGAGAGGTGGACAGAATAGGGGTGAGAGAAAGAAGAAAGTCTTGTGCAGCGAGGCCGCGGGAGGAGGGGAGGCATGCAGTTAGCAAGATCAGAAGAGCAGTTAGCATGAAAATAGCGGTAGAAGACAGCTAGATATGCAACATTGCGGCGGTGAGAGAGAGACTGAAGACAGTCAGTAAGAGGAGAGGAGTTGATGAGACGAAAAGCTTTTGATTCCACCCTGTCTAGAAGAGCAGTATGAGTGGAACCCCCCCCAGACATGTGAAGCATACTCCATACATGGACGGATAAGGCCCTTGTACAGAGTTAGCAGCTGGGGGGGTGAGAAAAACTGGCGGAGACGTCTCAGAACACCTAACTTCATAGAAGCTGTTTTAGCTAGAGATGAGATGTGAAGTTTCCAGTTCAGATTATAAGTAAAGGACAGACCCGAGGATGTTCAGTGTAGAAGAGGGGGGACAGTTGAGTGTCATTGAAGAAGAGGGAATAGTTATCTGGAAGGTTGTGTCGAGTTGATAGATGGAGGAATTGAGTTTTTGAGGCATTGAACAATATCAAGTTTGCTCTGCCCCAATCAGAAATTTTAGAAAGATCAGAAGTCAGGCGTTCTGTGGCTACCCTGCGTGATATGTTTACCTCCTGAAGGGTTGGACGTCTATGAAAAGACGTGGAAAAGTGCAGGGTGGTATCATCAGCGTAGGAGTGGATAGGACAAGAAGTTTGGTTTAGAAGATCATTAATGAATAATAAGAAGAGAGTGGGTGACAGGACAGAACCCTGAGGAACACCACTGTTAATAGATTTAGGAGAAGAACAGTGACCCAATCTACCACAGCAGCAATAGAACGGTCAGAAAGGAAACTTGAGATGAAGTTACAGAGAGAAGGATAGAAACCGTAGGAGGGTAGTTTGGAAATCAAAGCTTTGTGCCAGACTCTATCAAAAGCTTTTGATATGTCCAAGGCAACAGCAAAAGTTTCACCAAAATCTCTAAAAAAAGAGGATGACCAAGACTCAGTAAGGAAAGCCAGAAGATCACCAGTAGAGCGGCCTTGACGGAACCCATACTGGCGATCAGATAGAAGGTTGTGAAGTGATAGATGTTTAAGAATCTTCCTGTTGAGGATAGATTCAAAAACTTTAGATAAGCAGGAAAATTAAAGCAATAGGACGGTAGTTTGAGGGATTAGAGCGGTCACCCTTTTTAAGAACAGGTTGAATGTAGGCAAACTTCCAGCAAGAAGGAAAGGTAGATGTTGACAGACAGAGCTGAAAGAGTTTGACTAGGCAAGGTGCAAGCACGGAGGCACAGTTTTCGGGAGAACAATAGGAGGGACCCCATCAGGTCCATAAGCCTTCCGAGGGTTTAGGGCCAGCGATGGGCATGGAAAAACATCATTGCGAAGAATTTTAATAGGTGGCATGAAGTAGTCAGAGGGTGGAGGAGAGGGAGGAACAAGCCCAGAATCGTCCAAAGGTAGAGTTTTTAGCAAAGGTTTGAGCAAAGAGTTCAGTTCTAGAAATAGATGTGATAGCAGTGGTGCCATCTGGTTGAAGTAGAGGAAGGAAAGAAGAAGAAGCAAAGTTATTGGAGATATTTTTGGCTAGATGCCAGAAATCACGAGGGGAGTTAGATCTTGAAAGGTTTTGATATTTTCTGTTTAATGAAGGAGTTTTTTGGCTAGTTGGAGAAGAGACTTGGCATGGTTCTGGGCAGAAATATAAAGTGCATGAGATTCTGGTGATGGAAGGCTTAAGTACCTTTTTGTGGGCCACCTCTCTATCATGTATCAGTCTCTTAGTACAAGCACAGCAGTGGCCCCCCCGTCACGTTTCGTACCTGTGTCCCTCAGTTGCGCAGTAAGGTAAATACAGAATCACGTCCGTTTCTTTCTGGTAAATGAAACCTGCATCTTCCTGCAAATTAAAATTTTGGGAAACCGCATGTCTAATTTTGAGATGAAACTTTGTTTCAATTTTTCAATTAATCATGACCATTTCTCAGCATAACTTTAGCACACTTATTATTGTTCGGTGCCTCAAAAACTTAATTCAACTATCCCCTCTTCTTCAATGACACTTAAACTGTCCTCTGCCCCTCTCTTCCACACTGAATATCCTCGGTCTGTCCTTTACTTATAATCAAAACTAAAAACTTCAGATCTCACCTCTTGCTAAAACATCTATGAAGTTAAGCGTTCTGAGTCATCTCCGCCAATTTTTCTCATCCCCCCAGCCATAACTCTGTACAGGGGAGTTAGCCGCCCCATGTATGGAGTATGCTCCACTCATATCGCACTTTTATACAGAGTGGAATCAAAAGCTTTTCGTCTTGTCAACTCCTCTCCTCTAACTGACTGTCTTTAGCCTCTTTCTCATCGCCGCAATGTTGCATTCTCTTGCTAACTGCATGCCTCCCCTCCTCCAGCGGCTTCGCTGCACAAGATTTTTCTTCTTTCTCTCATACCTATTCAACACACACACACACACACACACACACACACACACACACACACACACAACACACACACACACACACACGTATATATCTTGGGGCAACAAAATAATCATATTAGTTATAAGCATAGTAAGAATAGCGATAATGATAATACTATAATGATATTTATTTTTTATTTGTTTGTTTATTATTTAGTGTTTTTTCATGTGTTCTTGTTTACCCTTCAGGATATGAATGTGATTTTTTAGTGTGTGTGTGTGTCTGAGGCGGCTTGCACACATTCACACAACACACGGAGGAGTTGCAGTGGCAGAGAGTGTGGTGGGTGTGACGGCGTACAGGCAGCCCGGTGGTGATCATTGTTGGTCATGGGTGCTGTGCAGAGTCAGCGCGGCGGCGTGAGCGTCGCATTGCACGAAACTGGTGGTCTCCGTCTTTCGCTCTTAAAAGAGCGGAGTCACAGCGGCGTGACTCAGCCGCGGGCCCAGGGCAGCATCTCACACGTTTGTGCTGGGATGGCGTAAACAAGCGGACTCACGTCGTTACAAGCGTGGTCAGGAGCAGCGGGCAGCCTGCCGATCACTCCTTGTTCCACTTACGGAGACGGCTGTGCTCGTTCCAAGCTCAGTGTTGTGTGTGTTTGCTGCGCGATGCCTGGGGAATGTGCTGGCCACGATGGCATTGCTCGGGAAATGCATCAGCCAGAATGATTATAAAGCAAATTGATTAATAAGTCAAAGTGGAAAGACTTTGTGGGCGTGTTGGTGAAGAAATGGCAGGATGGGCTGGGCTGACGTATCCCTCACTAAGACCATGGAAGTGAACTAAAAAAAAAATAAATAAATAAAAAAAAAAAAAAAAAAAAAAGCAGTAGAAAGTTTATTTAGAACGGCTTGGTACATTTTGGGAACGCTTGGTCTCATCCTTCCAGCAACCTGCTCCACTCACCTCTCTTTCCACCGCGCCCCTGTACTCTAGAGAAACCACCACCACATCAGCAGGTCGCTACGCTTGGACAAGAAAATTTATGTACCAACATCTGGTTATTTCAGTTACACACCTGGACGATCTTCTGTTGCCTGATACGGTGAGCCTTACTCCCACTGTGCGCTACATTTGTGTCCACGCTCTAAATGCTTGGCTATTACAAAACTGAAACTCCTTAAGCAATTACAGCTCGTAAGATTCTATTCCAGAGAAAGTAGATTGTTTAACGGCGCATTTAACAATTTATGAATGGTTTCTGCACACAAACTGATGACAAATTCACCCTTTACTTATATAATAACTGTAGGTGGATTTGGATGAAAACTCTTTAAACCAAGAAAGTGTCCGTGCGCCTAACCTTTGCCTGGAGAGTCTTACGTATTTATTGACGAGTAGTGGTGGTGGTGGTGGTGGTGCCAGCGGGAGTATGGTGGTGGTGGTTGTGGTGAAGGTTGTCGTGGTGCTTTCCTTCTGGTGCACTTTCACGTCATCAGAAATACTTACCAAACAAAATCAGGCTAAGACTGCAAAGAGAGAGAGAGAGAGAGAGAGAGAGAGAGAGAGAGAGAGAGAGAGAGAGAGAGAGAGAGAGAGAGAGAGAGAGAGAGAGAGAGAGAGAGAGAGAGAGAGAGAGAGAGAGAGAGAGAGAGAGAGAGAGAGAGAGAGAGAGAGAGAGAGAGAGAGAGAGAGAGAGAGAGAGAGAGAGAGAATTAGAAAAAAAAAATAACAAGAAACCTCATCAGACATTTTGTTTATACTGTTATATCTATTTATTCATTTATCCTCTATGTTTGATTTACTTAATATTAATGAAGACACCTGTATTGTAGCGGAAGAAACTAGCTTTAGGCGATGCTCCAGGGAGAGAGAGAGAGAGAGAGAGAGAGAGAGAGAGAGAGAGAGAGAGAGAGAGAGAGAGAGAGAGAGAGAGAGAGAGAGAGAGAGAGAGAGAGAGAGAGAGAGAGAGAGAGAGAGAGAGAGAGAGAGAGAGAGAGAGAGAGAGAGAGAGAGAGAGAGAGAGAGAGAGAGAGAGAGAGAGAGAGACATTAGGACTCAGTCATCCAGCCAGTCATACGTGTTGCATATTCTCTGTGTATTCATTTGTCCTCTTTATTCACTATATACTACACACACACACACACACACACACACACACACACACACACACACACACACACTGTCTTCTAGACAGGGTGGAATCAAAATCTTTTCGTCTCATCAACTCCTCTCCTCTAACTGACTGTCTTCAGCCTCTCTCTCACCGCCGCAATGTTGCATATCTAGCTGTCTTCTACCGGTATTTTCATGCTAACTGCTCTTCTGATCTTGCTAACTGCATGCCTCCCCTCCTCCCGCGGCCTCGCTGCACAAGACTTTCTTCTTTCTCTCACCCCTATTTTGTCCACCTCTCTAACGCAAGAGTTAACCAGTATTCTCAATCATTCATCCCTTTCTCTGGTAAACTCTGGAACTCCCTTCCTGCTTCTGTATTTCCACCTTCCTATGACTTGAATTCCTTCAAGAGGGAGGTTTCAATTTTTGACTACCGCTTTGGACCCTTTTATGTGACTGGCATTTCAGTGGGCATTTTTTTTATTGGATTTTTGTTGCCTTTGGCCAGTGTCCCTCCTACATAAAGCACACACACACACACACACACACACACACACACACACACACACACACACACACACACACACACACACACACTGTTAATATTGATAATTTCTCTCTCTCTCTCTCTCTCTCTCTCTCTCTCTCTCTCTCTCTCTCTCTCTCTCTCTCTCTCTCTCTCTCTCTCTCTCTCTCTCTCTCTCTCGGAAGTAAGGGAGTCGACAGAGCGATAAAAAGGAAATAGTATGTTTTTTTTTTTATGTAGAAGGGACACTGGTTTGATGGAACGTCTCTTGCGAGGAGGAGGAGGAAGAGGAGGAGGAATAGAAACGTAGACAGGAATAGGAAAAGATAAACAATAGGAGAAAGGAAAAGAGAAAAAGAAGAGGAAGGGGAAGAAAAAGGACAATAGAGAAAGGTAAGAGGAGGAAATGGAGTAAAGAAGACAAAAAAAGAGGAAAAGGAATACAGAAGAAATAAGGGGAAAATTCAAGAAGAGGAGTAAAGAGGATGGAAAGGGAAAAGACAGAGTAAAGGAGGAATATGCGAGACAGAAACGGAACATGTGAAGAAGAGGAGGAGGAGGAGGAGGAGGAGAAAGAACACTGGAGAAGTCAAAGAGAAAAGGAAGAGGAAGGTAATAGAAAAAAAAAACGAGGAAGAGTAGGAGGTGGAGGAGGAGCAGTGAAGAAATCAAGGAGGAAAGGAAGAGCATGAAGAATAAACAAGACAGAGAAAGAATGAAAGAGAAAAAAAAAGTAATGAGTAAGATTGACAAAAGAAAAAGTAAAAAAAAAGAGAAGAACGAGAAAAGAAAACAAAAAGAAAAAGAAGATAAAAGAACGTATAAAACAACTAAAAGAAGAAGAAGAAGAAGAGGAAATGAGAGAAGACAGCGACAGAAAAAAAAAGAAAAATAGATGAAATGAAAAAGGAGAAAGAAAACAAACAAAAAAAAGACAAAAAAGAGCTATAAGAGTAATTAATATAGAAGAGGAAGAGGAGGTGAGAGAAGAGGAAAATATTACAATGAAGAGGAAGAGGAGGAGGAGGAGGAAGAGGAAAAGAAAAAAAGGAAAAAATTGTATGGTGTTTTGTATGTGTTCTTTGCTTCTGTTTCCTCACACACCACCACAGGCTAAGGTCAAAGGTCACTTCCTTGTGCCAGCTCTGGGAACGCCACGGCACTCTGGATCACTTCAGAATCACCTTGTGTATTATTTTTGTTTTTCCTTTTATTTATATTTCTGTTAAGTTTTATCCAAGAACTTAATTTTTGATATTCTGTTTATTTATTTATTTATTTATTTATTTATTTATTTATTTATGTATGTTGTAGTCTGGAGATGTATTTAGATGATCAGTTACTTTCACACACACACACACACACACACACACACACACACACACACACACACACACACACACACACACACACACACATTTTTTTTTTTTTAAGTTTAGATGAATTTTCTTTCGTTTCTCTGCATTTTCTTTTTTTCTTGCTTTCCCGCCATTTGCCACTCGTTTTTCATGCTTTCTTGTTCTTATTTTTTTTTCTCCTCACCCTTTCTCTTCTTCGATATCCTTTCTTGTTTCGTGCATTTTTATTTTAGTTTCTTCATAGTACTTCGCTTTTTTTCCTTTCCTTTTTTCGTTTTCCTTCCGTGTCTCGTATTTTTTTTCCATGTATCTTTACACTTCTCTCTCTCTCTCTTCCTCTTTTATTCCTTTTCATTTTTTTCTCTTTCCTTTTTCTTTCTCGTCTTTTGCATTTTGGTTTAGTGTTATCTTTTCGTTTCTCGTTTTCTTTCCTCCTCCTCCTCCTCTCCTTCCTATCAGAACAAAACCATCGCCATCATCTCATTGACTGGGGCGCTCTCTCTCTCTCTCTCTCTCTCTCTCTCTCTCTCTCTCTCTCTCTCTCTCTCTCTCTCTCTCTCTCTCTCTGTGTGTGTGTGTGTGTGTGTGTGTGTGTGTGTGTGTGTGTGTGTGTGTGTATTTTGCTGACCATACGTAATATTTTCCTTTTCTCTAATCTATTTCTTTATATTCATAATTCCATGTCTATCTCTACTTCTTTCTCTTCTTCCTTAGTTTCCTCGCTTAACATACTTCATTCTCTGTCTGTCTGTCTGTTTCTTTGCCCGTTTGTCTGTTGTCTGCCTGCTTTGTTTGTTTGTTTCTGTGTGTGTGTGTGTGTGTGTGTGTGTGTGTGTGTGTGTGTGTGTGTGTGTGTTCATTCAATTTCAGTATAAAGTTAGAAAATGTTGTTGTTACTCAAATTGAGTCCAGGAGCATCAGACTGGAGGATGAGAGGCTTGTCCAGCGAGGTGAGGCTCTCTGCTGGGTAGCATAACTATCACTCTTATTCTGATGACTTACATAAAGGCGAAATAAGCATACAAGAGTACTGCAACACACAAACACACACACAGCGCGTAGCGTAGTGGTCACACTGCGTAATGTGGTGTAGTCAGAACGCTCGGCTCACAAACGAGATGGCCCGGGTTTGAGTCCCGGGTGCCGCGAGGCAAACGGGCGATCCTCTTAATGTGTAACCAGTGTTCACTTAGCAGCAAGGAGGTACAGAAGGTGACCCGAGGAGCTGTGGCCTCACTGTCCCGGTGTGTGGTGTGTCAGTGGCCTCAGTCCTAACCAAAGGGCGGTCACTATGAGGTCTGGACTCTTTCCGTAGGGAAACGGCTGGCTGGGTGACCAGCAGACGACCGTAGGTGAATGAATGACGCGCACACAGTGAATATTAGGTAGGTACAGGTATGCATATAGATGCTACACGTAATTACTCGTACATTAGCTGGATTGTATATATATATATATATATATATATATATATATATATATATATATATATATATATATATATATATATATATATATATATATATATATTATATGATTTTCGTTTTCTTAAATATAGACGGGATGCTGGTAAATAATACTTTTTTATATTATGAGGCAGAGTTCCAGAGTTGTGGTCGGACACAATAACATAATGTTTTTATACAATATGGTACGATGATATGAACAGTGTAAATTAATGTTTTTGTTTCTAATGTATACAATGTTAACTGTTCTGAGTAAAAGATGGCTTGAATTGCAATTAAGGTTTTTGTAAATACATTAAAAAAAAATGAATTATTTATCAAAAGAAACAAATCTTGATATTTTTGTTAGAGTGTACGTCCATGGCCTGTCGAGGCGAATATCTGGTTAAATATGCATCTTAGGATGTTATTTTGAGCTACCTCTCTCTCTCTCTCTCTCTCTCTCTCTCTCTCTCTCTCTCTCTCTCTCTCTCTCTCTCTCTTCTCTCCTCTACTCTCTCTCTTCTCTCTCTCTCCTGAACTTACCTGTACATTTCTTTACCTGGATGCTTGGGGTTGAGCTGCTCACTTCTCTTCTCACACTCCTTGCCAACCAGTCGATTCTCTTCCTCTTCCAGGTCCTCCCCACTTACCTCTTCTACTGTACTCAACTCTATTTATCCTTGTTTTCTCCCATCTCTCCCCTCCACTGCCTTTTGTTGTATGTATTGAATTGACATATTTGTAGTTTTTGTAGATTTTTGTTTTGTATTGTGTGTCCATCTCCTTTTTTTTTATCATGTATTTTTTTTTCTTTTCACCTCAGGTCATAAAAGTCAAGAGGACTTTGATGTCTGGGTTACTGGATGGAGAGTTTTTAGGAGAGGGAAACTTTAATTCTTTTGTACTCGCCAAGGCTCTCTCTCTCTCTCTCTCTCTCTCTCTCTCTCTCTCTCTCTCTCTCTCTCTCTCTCTCTCTCTCTCTCTCTCTCTCTTTAATTTTTCCCCATTCATATTTCTTACACACTTTTTTTTTCCTTTTTTTCTGCGTAGTGGTGGATGGAGAGAGAGAGAGAGAGAGAGAGAGAGAGAGAGAGAGAGAGAGAGAGAGAGAGAGAGAGAGAGAGAGAGAATAAAATACGTTCTGTGATTGTAACATAACCTGTGAAAAGCCTTGGTGGTGCAGTGGCTAGCGCGCTTGCCTACTAATGAGCGGATCCCCGTTTGAATCCTGGTTTGGGGTACCCGGGGTGCAGTTCACTCAGCTGTTCATTCTTGTTTCGGGTGGGCGATTAGTGTGTCCCTGGAGAAACACGGATGTCACACTGGCCTTGAACACTGTGTCACCGCGGGCTCCAGTGCCTGTGAGACGCAGACGAGCACTGAACCCAGACACTTGTTGACTGGTGACACACTTCAGTCACCACCCAGCGACTGCCTTCTCTCCCTTACTCAACCACGTCACAGCTTGCTAACACGCCTTCCCTTGCCACTCCTCACCCTCTTCCCCAGCCATTACCAGCCTCTTTCCCAACTGTTGTACAGCCTCTTCTCCAAAAATTTCTCCAGCCTCTTCCTCAGTTCTCTGGCCTCCCATATAACCATTTTCTAATATTTTCTTAAGTGATTCCCCAGACTTATTCCAACCATTCATCCGCCGCTGTGCCATTCATTTCCAAACGTTTCTCAACAACCCCCTTGACTCTTTCTCAATCTCTCCTTAGCTTCTTCCCAACTATTCCCAGTCTTCTTTTTCCTCACGACACACACAATATATATATATATATATATATATATATATATATATATATATATATATATATATATATATATATATATATATATATATATATATATATATATATATATATATATATGGGAATCTTGGGAATCTTGCATGATACCACTACACCAGCGGCGCTGTCTAATACACACACACACACACACACACACACACACACACACACACACACACACACACACACACACACACACACACACACACACATAAAATCCAGAGCAGAAACAAATTCAGAGAGAGAAAAGAATACTTATCGTCAAAAGAGAGAGATGAAGAGAGAGAGAGAGAGAGAGAGAGAGAGAGAGAGAGAGAGAGAGAGAGAGAGAGAGAGAGAGAGAGAGAGAGAGAGAGGTGTTGAAAGTGTTTTCTTGAACAAAGTCAGGTCGTAGGAAGGGAGACAAACACATTTAGGCAGAGAGCTCCAAAGTGTAGCGGTAGAAGAGGTGAAAGAGTGAAGGAATTGGTTAACTCTTGTATTAGGGAGGTGGACAATAGGAGTGACCGGGAAGTCTTGTGCAGCGAGGCCGTGGTATGCAGTCAGCAGGTTCATAGGAGCAGTCAGCGTGAACATAAAAGCAGAAGACAGTAAGAGATGCAACATTGCAGCGAAGTGAGGGAGGTTGATGAAGTGAAAAACTTTGACTCTTCTCTGTCAAGAAGAACTGTATGAGTGGAGCCCTCTGTTGTGAGAGGAATACTCCATACAGGGGTGAAAAAAGACCCGGTGTGAAGTAAAGAATTATGAAATAAACATGCACAACACAGATACCAGGCTCTTGGAAGCTGTTCTGGCAAGGAAAGAGGCACTGAATTTCCAGTTGCGAGTTTTAGTGAAGGACAGACCAACAATGTTTTTTGTAGACGAGGGAGAAAATTGTGTGACGTCTACGAAGAGGGGATAGTTGTCTACAAGATTGTCACGGGTGGACAGGTGGAAGAATTGAGTTTTTGAGGCGCTGAACGAGACAAAGAAATTAGAGAAAAATTAGAAATTTGTGTCGTACCTTTGAGAGTTTTTCGAGTTGGTTCAGAGCTGGACGTGCCGAAAATAATGCAGAAAGATGCAGGATAGTCATCAGCATGACGATGGATAGGGGAGTGAGTAAGATTAGGATCATTCGATGAATAAAAGGAAAAGAGTGGAGCCTAGTGGAACACCACTTAATAGTGCTGGGGACTGTTATGCTTCTGTTTGTATACTCAACGATGTGCGACGCACGTCTGAGGTGAGATGTAGCGATAGGGGTCGTGCAAGGCTGGATGTGGCAGCCAAAACAAGTTGGGTCTACACAGTTGGGCGTGTCAGCCAAACTGTAGGATATTTCGTGTCCTTAAGAGACAAGGCGTAGCGTCAACACAGTCTGAAGTGCTGGCCAAACACAGATACACAGCTCCGTCGCACGATAACGTCACGGGTTTGAGTGAAGGTGAGTGTTTCAGCTTCTCGTTGCCAGCTTCTCCAGTCTCAGCTTACCTCTCAACATTCAATATAAGCACACTGTACATAAAGAAGGAAGCTCCGAAGACTTGCTCCCGCTCATCACCAGTCCAAGCTTTCGTCTTGCACTGGGTTTTGGAGAGAGAGAGAGAGAGAGAGAGAGAGAGAGAGAGAGAGAGAGAGAGAGAGAGAGAGAGAGAGAGAGAGAGAGAGAGAGAGAGAGAGAGAGAGAGAGAGAATATACAACACGCAGTTACATATTGCTTTATAGGCCTGTGTACTAGCAGCAGCAGCGTCTTCAGAGGCGAGGGAGAGGGAGAGGAGGGAGAGGAAGGAGAGGAGGAGATGTAACTTGTCATTGCCTTTCCCTTGGGGGTGCTCCGAGAGATGGACAACGGGGAGTGTGTGTGTGTGTGTGTGTGTGTGTGTGTGTGTGTGTGTGTGTGTGTGTGTAAGGCTGGAGGCTGCCTTGAGTGGCTGTTTCATTCACTCACTCGTGATATATTTTATGCTACATTGTTTTCTTTTTATAATGTTGTTGTTGTTGTTGTTGTTGTTGTTGTTGTTGTTTTCTGCTTTCATTGTCGCCGTTGTTATTATTATTATTATTGTTATTTTCTTTTTGTAGCTGTTAGTGTGAA
Organism: Scylla paramamosain; assembly: GCF_035594125.1. Lineage (NCBI taxonomy): Eukaryota > Metazoa > Arthropoda > Malacostraca > Decapoda > Portunidae > Scylla > Scylla paramamosain. The sequence continues at coordinate 3,005,898 of NC_087184.1, forward strand.
GGTTTGTTCGACAAATTGTCTTCCTCCTCCTCCTCCTCATCCTCATCCTCCTCCTCTTTCTCTTCCTGCTGTTCGTTTCCCGTCAATCAATTACTTGTCTTCAGCAAAGATGAGAGAGAGAGAGAGAGAGAGAGAGAGAGAGAGAGAGAGAGAGAGAGAGAGAGAGAGAGAGAGAGAGAGAGAGAGAGAGAGAGAGAGAGAGGAGGTTCCATTTCCTATATGAAATATTGCTTCGTCTCCTGTGTGTGTGTGTGTGTGTGTGTGTGTGTGTGTGTGTGTGTGTGTGTGTGTGTGTGTGTGTGTGTGTGTGTGTGTGTGTGTGTGTACGTATGTTTGTGTGTAGAGAGAACTCAACGTGATGAAAGAAGCTATTTTTTCAAAGGCCAGAAATTCAGGAGATAATGAAGCTCATAAATCCAGGAGATTATTACCCGGAGGAAATCAGGAGATAGAATTGTTTCCAGAAATTTCAGGAGGTAATTTCCTTTAGAAGTTCCGGAGATAATTGCCTTCACTTTTCACTTCCTCCGACAACAGCCCCGAGGTGTGGCGCTCTTAATGCTGAGGAGGAGGAGGAGGAGGAGGAGGAGGAGGAGGAGGAGGAGGAGGAATAGTATTATTATTAGTGTTACTATTATTATTATTTTTATTATTATTATTATTATTATTATTATTATTATTATTATTATTATTATTATTATTATTATTATTATTATTATCATTATTATTATTTATTATTATTATTATTATTATTATTATTATTATTATTATTATTATTATTATTATTATTATTATTATTATCATTACTAATAGTAGTAGTAGTAGTAGTAGTAGTAGTAGTAGTAGTAGTAGTAGTAGTAATAGTAGTAGTAGTAGTGGTAGTAGTAGTAGTAGTAATAGTAATAGTAATGATGGCAGTAGGTAGCAAAGGAATACAAAGGAATGTAAAGGAAAGCCAAACAGCAACAGACCTTTTGGTCCTTGCAAGGCTGTTTGGTAACTATTTCTAACTAGCTACAGAGAAGAGAGACAGGAAAGCACAGCAGAAGGCTCCTCCCCACCCACCACTCCCTCCAGCTTGCGCTGGTATGGAAATAGTTGGGAAAAGTACCATGCAGTATGGAAAAACTGACATGGAATTTTCATAGGAAAGGATAAAAGGAAGTTCTACTATTCACCCTACGGTGAACTCTATACGCCTATCTGAAAGTTAATACAATTTATAATATAATTGGTGTTTATACAATAAGAGTTTATTAGTGAATTTAGTAATTATTCGGACAAGAAGAGAGCTTGTTGGGGATTTGCTTTTAAATATTTGTCTAATTTATTTTTGAATGATTCGATAGTATTGTTGTTCACAATTTCTGCAGGAAGTTTATTCCATATATTTACTGTACGATTAAATAAAAAATATGTTTGGCCTCGTTAAATTTAAAACGTTTGGGTATAATCTTGAATCCATTATTTCTTGTTAGGTTAGAATGATCAATGGTAAAATATTTAAGTGCATCAATGTTACTATATATCCTTTGAAAATTTTGAACACTTCAATTAGGTCTCCTCTTATCCTGCGCTTTGTTAAACTAAATAGGTTTATTTCTTCCAGTCGTTCCTCATACGGCTTATTACGCAATCTCGGAATCATCTTTGTGACTCTGCGCTGTATCTTTTCTAGTTTTTCAATGTCTTTTTTGTAGTATGGTGACCAGAACTGTACAGTATTCTAGATGAGGGCGCACCAGTGAGTTATATAAGGCAAGTATAACCTTTTCTGATTTAAATTCAAAGGTTCTTCCAATGAACCCTACCAATTTATGTGCTGTCTTTACTGTTTCTGTTCAGTGTTGACTCGGCTTAAGGTCGTTTGACACAACGACACCAAGATCTTTTTCTTTATCAGCGCTTGACAGTGGCATCAGCGCTTGACAGTGGCAAAGGAGTAGCAGTGCCAGGAGGAGGAGGAGGAGGAGGAGGAGGACGAGGAGGAGGAGGAGGAGGAGGAGGAGGAGAAGGAGGAGGAGGAGGAGGAAGAAGAAGACAAGAACAAGAATAAGTACAAGAACAAGAAGAACAAGAAGAGAAGGAACAGAAGCACGAGAGGAAAGGAGGAGGAGGAGGAGGAGGAGGAGGAGGAGGAGGACGACGACGACGAGGAGGAGAAGGAGGCAGAGGAGGAGGAAGGAGAAGAAGAAGAATAACAAGAAGAAGAACAAGAAGAACAAGAAGAACAAGAAGAAGAGAAGGAACAGAAGCACGAGAGGAAAGGAGGAGGAGGAGGAGCAGGACGACGACGACGAGAACGACGACGAGGAGAAGGAGGCGGAGGAGGAGGAGGAAGAGGAGGAGGAGGAGGAGGAGGAGGAGGGAGGCGGAGGCGGAGACGGAGACGGAGACGGAGGAGGAGGAGGAGGAGGAGGAGAACAACAACAGATAGAAAATAATAGACTGGCAAGGGGACACAAAGAGTAAAAGGGGAAAAAAAGGGGAAATACGAGTTAAAGGGGAGGAGTTTTTTTTCCCATAAGGTGAAGAACGAGAGCTAAAATAGGCCTCGCGTTGGAATGAAATATGTTTGCTCTCCAGAAGGGAGGAGGAAAACTGGCGGAAGGGGAAGAGAGAGGAAAGAACAACAAGTAAGATGATCAGATGGGGATACAAATTAAGAGAGAATGAAAGGGAGGAATGAAAAAGAAAAAAAAAGGAAAGAATAAAAGAAAATGAAGGAGGTTAAGGAACAAGAGAAGGGAAGTGAAAGAGAGAAAACTTGAAATTTAAAGACAGAAACTGGCGAACATGTGAAACAAAATGATAAATATAAAGGAGAAAACGGAAAAAGGATGAAGAGAGGAAGAGGAGAGAGAAAGAGTATTAGAGGATAGGCTGAGAGACAGAGGAAAACGGAGGAAAAATAGGCAGGAGTGGAGAGAGGAGGGAGGGAACTGGAGAGAAAAAAAATTATGAAACAGAGAGAGGAAGTAGAAGGAGGGAGGAGGAAGACATATGAAGATTAAAAAAGAAAAAAAAAAAGATGACAGTGTAAAGAAGGGGAGGAGAGGCGAGGAGATAAAAAAAAAAAGGACGTTATTAGATACATGAAAGATAAGATAACAGTTTTTATTAAGGTAACAACAACACTAGCGCGGGAGAGATTGGAGGGAAGGAGGGGCGAAATGAAGGGACTGGAAGGAAGGAAAGAGAAAAACTGAAATGCTGTGTTGGATGGGAGAAACTGGATAGATTGGAGGAGGACGAGGAGGAGAACGAAGGAGGAAGTAGAGGGGCTGGAAGAAAGAAAAGGGGAAAAAAATAGAGGGGATATAGGAAACAAGAGAGAATTGGAGAGTCAGAAAGGAAGATAACAGGAGAAAGAAAGAGAGAAGAAGATGGAAGACATGAAGAGACTGCAGGGAACGAAGAAAGAACGAGAGTGGATGAAGGAGAACAAAGAAACACAAAGGAAGAACACATCAGCAGAGTAGGGGGTGCACTGTTTAGCATATATTAAGGAGAATTAGCATACGTTAAGCCGGGACTGTCAGGAAAAATAAGAAATAACATGCTAGGTGGAGAAACTGCCTGGAAATTGTACGGGAAAGTAATATTAGCTGTATGTTGCTTGTTGCTTGTTTACCCGGTGCTTACAAACAGCGACGACCTCAGTAAAGCGACATTTCATAGGTGAATATTGATTGTCTCACTGTGATATACAGCAAAGCACAGCACCAAAAGTAAAGTATAGAATCTTCATAAGCACGTACAAGGAAGAGAGGGATAAGAGCACACTTTGTAATTTAAAGGTAGTGCAGTGTTTGGAAGTTTCTGTGGCTGTGGACCAAGAAAAGATGTCCGAGTGGTTAGTAATCTAGGAAAGACGTGCCAAACAGCAGTGAAACGGTTAATGTGACAGTCGACAGTACATCTGTGGTGGATTGGAGTCAAATACGTGTCCAGTCTGTTGTTATAAGCCGGCGACTGCTGTGCTCTCGCGGCATTAGAAGGTGAAAAAGTGCAAGCGTTAACGACACGATTGGGGAAGTTGTTGCCAGTCATCTTGAGGGTGGTGGGTCTTCTCGTTATGTGTGGGCAGCCAGCAGTGATGTAATCGTCCACATTGTTATCATCCTTCCTATGAATAATTTAAACATTTATGTTGGATCACTTCACAACCTTCGTTCTGAGAAAAAAATTGTTCCTTAAGCTTTTTTTTTTTTTCCAGTGAATATTCCTCAACCGCTGTATCATTTTAGCTATTCTTTTTACTCCTAGCTTTTCATTACATTTTTCTTATAATGCGTGGATCAAAACCGAGATGAGGGTCAATCCAGCGCATTATGATTTCAGTACAACCTTTCCTGATGTGTTTTGGAAGGCACGTGCGGTAAAGGCAGTCACGTTGTCAGCAGCTTCAGAGCAAGAAGGAGAGGAGGACATGCTGATGATTAAAAAAAAAAAAAAAGGATATATCTAAAAAATGAAAGATCTAAAAAAAAAAAAAAAAAAAAAAAATTCTCCGACATTCTCTTTATCTTCTCTCCCCTCTCACTTCAACACTCTTACCTCCACACACACCTGCACCTCTCCTCTTTCCTCTCCTTTTTCCTCCCTCACTGACGCTCCCTCTATTCACCTCCATCATTTCTCTTTCCTCTCCCTCCATTCTCGCTTTAACTCACCTCTTCCTATCAATATTCACCAACCCTTCCTTCTGCTTCCCCCTCACCTCCTCACCTCCCCCCTTCCTGCCCTTAGCCCCTCACCTAACATCCACCCCCCGCCCACTCTTAAGCCCAAAATCTGGCCACACCTGAACATCATCACCGCTACCTGCACGCGAATCATTACAGGTGTGTGTGTGTGTGTGTGTGTGTGTGTGTGTGTGTGTGTGTGTGTGTGTGTGTGTGTGTGTGTGTGTGTGTGTGTGTGTATGTGTGTGTGTGTATGTGTGTGTGTGTTTGTGTGTGCGTGTGGTGCCAGTTGTTAGAGCGTGAGGTATCGGTAGACAATTTTTTCTTTTATGAGACATGGAAACCTGTTTGAGATAGACGTGGATGGATGAATGGATGGATGGATGGTAGTAGTAGTAGACACCTGCCGAAACGATAATTACTCCCAGTGAGGTCTAAAGCACTGTTCAGGGGGTGCTGTGAACTTATCATTAAACCCAGCTGTGACCTCACTGAACGTTTCCCTTTGTGTCTCACAACACAAGGGGGTAGTCACAGCCTGCCCTCTAAAGACAACTCTCTTCCTCCACACAAAACTACAAGCACCTAATAACACACACACCCTTCACTCCAAAAATTTTAAAATCATGGCGACTCCTACACCAGCCTCGGAGTCCCCATCTGGGGAGGGGACCATAAATGTCCCCAGGTCGGACTGCCTTTCCGTCGACGACCCTAAGTGTCTTGACACCCCCCTCAACTTTTTCTTCATTAACTTCTGCAACATTCGCGGTCTAAGATCTAATTTTCAATCTGTAGAACACCACCTCTCCTCTTCTAAACCTCATCTTCTTTTCCTCACTGAAACTCAGGTGTCTGAGGCAACTGACAGTAGCCCCTTTTCTGTTCCCTCCTACTTTCTCTATCCTCATTTTCGATCCAAAGCTGGATGCTGCGTTTATGTGCGCAATGACTTAACCTGCTCTCGTGCCCACGCTCTTGAATCTTCCGAGTTTTCCACCATCTGGCTACGACTACAGAGTCATTCTCATTCTAAATTTATCTGTGCTGTATACCTCTCTCCTAACTCCTCTGACTATAAGAAATTCTTTGACTACTTAACTTCCAAAGTGGAGCACATTCTGACCCTCTTCCCTTTTGCAGAGATCTCCATTCTTGGAGACTTCAATGTTCACCACCAGCTTTGGCTTTCCTCTCCCTTCACTGACCATCCTGGTGAACTAGCCTACAACTTTGCTATCCTCCATGACCTAGAGCAATTGGTGCAACACCCTACTCGTATTCCTGACCGTCTTGGAGATACGCCCAACATTCTTGACCTTTTCCTGACCTCTAATCCTTCTGCTTATGCTGTCACCCTTTCTTCTCCGTTGGGCTCCTCCGATCACAATCTCATATCTTTATCTTGTCCTATCACTCCAATCCCTCCTCAGGATCCCCCTAAGCGAAGGTGCCTCTGGCGTTTTGCCTCTGCTAGTTGGGGGGACCTGAGGCGGTATTTTTCTGATTTTCCTTGGAATGACTACTGCTTCCGTGTCAGAGACCCGTCTTTGTGTGCTGAGCGCATAACAGAGGTGATAGTGTCTGGCATGGAGGCGTACATTCCTCACTCTTTTTCTCGTCCTAAACCTTCTAAACCTTGGTTTAACACAGCTTGTTCTCGTGCTATACATGATAGAGAGGTGGCCCACAAAAGGTACTTAAGCCTTCCTTCACCAGAATCTCATGCACTTTATATTTCTGCCCGGAACCATGCCAAGTCTGTTCTCCAACTAGCCAAAAACTCCTTCATTAACAGAAAATGTCAAAACCTTTCAAGATCTAACTCCCCTCGTGATTTCTGGCATCTAGCCAAAAATATCTCCAATAACTTTGCTTCTTCTTCTTTCCCTCCTCTACTTCAACCAGATGGCACCACTGCTATCACATCTATTTCTAAAGCTGAACTCTTTGCTCAAACCTTTGCTAAAAACTCTACCTTGGACGATTCTGGGCTTGTTCCTCCCTCTCCTCCACCCTCTGACTACTTCATGCCTCGTATTAAAATTCTTCGTAATGATGTTTTCCATGCCCTCGCTGGCCTAAACCCTCAGAAGGCTTATGGACCTGATGGGGTCCCTCCTATTGTTCTCCGAAACTGTGCCTCCGTGCTTGCACCTTGCCTAGTCAAACTCTTTCAGCTCTGTCTGTCAACATCTACCTTTCCTTCTTGCTGGAAGTTTGCCTACATTCAACCTGTTCCTAAAAAGGGTGACCGCTCTAATCCCTCAAACTACCGTCCTATTGCTTTAATTTCCTGCTTATCTAAAGTTTTTGAATCTATCCTCAACAGGAAGATTCTTAAACATCTATCACTTCACAACCTTCTATCTGATCGCCAGTATGGGTTCCGTCAAGGCCGCTCTACTGGTGATCTTCTGGCTTTCCTTACTGAGTCTTGGTCATCCTCTTTTAGAGACTTTGGTGAAACTTTTGCTGTTGCCTTGGACATATCAAAAGCCTTTGATAGAGTCTGGCACAAAGCTTTGATTTCCAAACTACCCTCCTACGGTTTCTATCCTTCTCTCTGTAACTTCATCTCAAGTTTCCTTTCTGACCGTTCTATTGCTGCTGTGGTAGACGGTCACTGTTCTTCTCCTAAATCTATTAACAGTGGTGTTCCTCAGGGTTCTGTCCTGTCACCCACTCTCTTCTTATTATTCATTAATGATCTTCTAAACCAAACTTCTTGTCCTATCCACTCCTATGCTGATGATACCACCCTGCACTTTTCCACGTCTTTTCATAGACGTCCAACCCTTCAGGAGGTAAACATATCACGCAGGGAAGCCACAGAACGCCTGACTTCTGATCTTTCTAAAATTTCTGATTGGGGCAGAGCAAACTTGGTATTGTTCAATGCCTCAAAAACTCAATTCCTCCATCTATCAACTCGACACAATCTTCCAGACAACTATCCCCTCTTCTTCAATGACACTCAACTATCCCCCTCTTCTACACTGAACATCCTTGGTCTGTCCTTTACTTATAATCTGAACTGGAAACTTCACATCTCATCTCTAGCTAAAACAGCTTCTATGAAGTTAGGTGTTCTGAGACGTCTCCGCCAGTTTTTCTCATCCCCCCAGCTGCTAACTCTGTACAAGGGCCTTATCCGTCCATGTATGGAGTATGCTTCACATGTCTGGGGGGGTTCCACTCATACTGCTGTTCTAGACAGGGTGGAATCAAAAGCTTTTCGTCTCATCAACTCCTCTCCTCTAACTGACTGTCTTCAGCCTCTCTCTCACCGCCGCAATGTTGCATCTCTAGCTGTCTTCTACCGCTATTTTCATGCTAACTGCTCTTCTGATCTTGCTAACTGCATGCCTCCCCTCCTTCCGCGGCCTCGCTGCACAAGACTTTCATCTTTCTCTCACTCCTATTCTGTCCACCTCTCTAACGCAAGAGTTAACCAGTATTCTCAATCATTCATCCCTTTCTCTGGTAAACTCTGGAATTCCTTGCCTGCTTCTGTATTTCCACCTTCCTATGACTTGAATTCCTTCAAGAGGGAGGTTTCAAGACACTTATCCACCAATTTTTGACCACTGCTTTGACCCTTTTAGGGACTGGCATTTCAGTGGGCATTTTTTTTATTAGATTTTTGTTGCCCTTGGCCAGTATCCTTCCTACATAAAAAAAAAAAAAAAAAAAAATATAGATAGAGTTTTATTCATAGACGTAGATAGATAAATGAATAGACACATAGACATAGATATATAAATGAATAGATAGACAGGTAGAAGGATAGACAGTCAAGCAGGCAGGCAGGTAGACAGATATAACATCTAAAGAGATATGCAGACAAATCATTTCACATATTAATCTGTCAAAAGGAAATAACAATGTGTAGTCTATTAATTTCCTATCATATATAAAACCATTTTCATAACATTCATTAAGATAAAATAATATTGTATCATAGCAGACTTTCCTCTTTCACTCAGTCTTCCTCTCTCATATATTCTGTTAATTTTATCTTATATATTAACCCATTTCCATAACATTCATTAAGACAAAATTATATTGTATTATAGCAAACTTTCCACTTTCACTCAATTTTCCTTACATATAATTTTCCACATGACTATATTTAACACGTAACTAAAGAGACAGCCTTCCCACGGTGACTGGAACTAACACACCCCTGGCCCCGGTGTGGGATGATGAAATGCGAAACCTGCTTTTATTTCCACGATGATTCAAGATTGATTGGCGCGTCACCATCGTATTTGCATCCAATCACATAGCGGAGGATTAGGGAGGGATTGTGGCGAATGGCGTAGAGAGGGAGGGAGGGAGAGCGGGAGAGAGGGAGGAAGGGAGAATGGGTATGTAGGAGAGAGAGAGAGAGAGAGAGAGAGAGAGAGAGAGAGAGAGAGAGAGAGAGAGAGAGAGAGAGGTAGGCAGATGAGCTTTGGTCCCGCCCACCCTTAGGCCTACACACACACACACACACACACACAGGTAAAGGTCGTAGGTGAGGAGGTTAATCCATTATATTCGTCCGCGTTTGGGAAAATTAGGTTCGTGCAAGGAAATTTTTAAATTTTGTGTAAAGTGATACATAGGTAGTAGTTGTAGTAGTAGTAGTAGTAGTAGTAGTAGTAGTAGTAGTAGTAATACAAAGGAATACAAAAGGAAGTTCAAACAGCAACAGACCCTGAGGTCCTTACTAGGCTGTTTAGGTGACTATTCTACTCTAACTATTAGTGGGAGAGACAGGATAGCACAGAAGAAGGCTCCTCCCGACCCGTTTCCATCCCTGCAGCTGAAGCTGGCCGGAAAAGGAAATGGTACCATGTTGTACAGGAAAACAACATGGAATTTGAGAGGAAAGTAAGAGAGATGAGGTCTACTTCTACTACATACAATCTACATACAATCCTAATATTCGTGTCATCTGATGAGGCGCTTCCTCTTCTTTAAAATTCTGATTCACTGAGGTACATTTACATAAGAACATAAGAAATAAGGGAAGCTGCAAGAAGCGACCAGGCTTACACGTGGCAGTCCCTGTATGAAACACACCTACCTATTTCCATCTGCTATCCCCATCCATAAACTTGTCTAATCTTCTCTTAAAGCTCTCTAGTGTCCTAGCACTAACTACATGATTACTGAGTCCGTTCCACTCGTCTACCACTCTATTTGAGAACCAATTTTTTCCTATCTCCTTCCTAAACCTAAATTTTTCAAGCTTGAACCCGTTATTTCTTGTTCTACCCTGGTTGCTGATCCTAAGAATTTTCCTTACATCTCCCTTGTTATAACCCTTATACCAATTAAAGACTTCTATCAGGTCCCCTCTTAACCTACGTCTCTCTAAAGAATGTAAATTCAACAGCTTCAACCTCGCCTCGTAAGGAATACTCCTCATCCCCTGTATCCTTTTAGTCATTCTCCTCTGTACTGATTCTAATAGACCTATATCTTTCCTGTAATGTGGGGACCAGAACTGCACCGCGTAGTCTAGATGAGGTCTGACTAGCGCCAAGTATAACTTTAATATTACTCCCGGCCTTCTACTTTTAACACTCCTAAAAATGAATCCTAGTACCCTATTTGCCTTGTTTCTGGCTTCTATGCATTGCTTCCCTAGACGGAGTTCAGAGCTAACTATAACTCCTAAATCTTTCTCGTACCCTGTACCTACCAGAGTGTGGTTGTCTAATGTGTACCTATTGTGTGGGTTTCCTCTACCTACGCTAAGCACTTTGCATTTATTGATATTAAATTGCATTTGCCATCTATCCGTCCATTCATTCATTCTATCTAAGTCTGCCTGCAAGGCGATGGCATCCGATTCTGACCTAATTAATCTACCTATCTTTGTGTCATCCGCAAATTTACTAACATCACTACTAATTCCACTATCCAAGTCATTGATATACATTAGAAATAACAATGGCCCTAATACTGATCCCTGTGGCACCCCACTAATTACATGACCCCACTCGGATTTCGAGCCGTTTATTACCACTCTCTGTCGCCTGTCACTAAGCCATGACCCTATCCAGCCTTAGGCCGCGTTCACACCAAGCGAGTCGCGTCGCGTCAAGTCAAGGCAAGTCATCATGCGTCATGAATCGCCACCCGAGTTTAACATTAATTTGTATGTATATTTGAAAAAACCGTTCACACCAAGCGAGTCGCGTCGCGTCAAGTCACGGCGCGTCGCGTCGCGTCGAGTCACAGATAGGGCTGGACCCATTTTCTACATCAGTCACAGCGAGTCCGTCGTTGCGGGAGCATGATGGAAGTGGAATTCCTGATAAATTTAGTTCGAGAACGCCCTCCCATATATGATCCTAGTGACCGCAACCAAAAAAAAAATGGTCATTCTTTCTTCAACTCCAACTGCACCCCTGTAGTTTGTGTTAATTTTCTTTATGGAAGATCCAGTCAACTCCACCAGCTTCTTAAAATTTTCATGTGTCATCCTAAAGTAGTTGTAGAATTTTTCTGGATGGTTCACCAGGTCTGGGAATAGATGAGAGAAGTTTCCAAAATCTGGCCTCTTGATGTTCAGTTCATGGATCCATATTCGTTGTTTCTTCTTACGTCTGCGACGACGAAGCCACAACAAAGCAGCTACTTCAGCCAGGGAACATGCATCCATTCTCCATGAAATTACCCAGGTCACTGAGTGCTGACTTGACGCGGGCTGACGCAGTCGGTGTGAACGGAGATGAGTCAAAATGAATCGCATCAAATGACGCTCTTGACTTGACGCGACGCGACTCGTTTGGTGTGAATGCGGCCTTAGTGACAGGCGACAGAGAGTGGTAATAAATTTAACTAGGTAATTTAACTAGGTGACTATAGTGATGGGTGGGTTGCTCTGCAATGACTCAATTCCTTTCACCATTACTGTGACGGGGTCAGCAGTAAGTCGTCGAGGAACAAACCTTCACTAAGGTCTCTGTAATCTTTAATCTTTGTTACATAATAATAGTTTCCCTTTCTTAGTGAAATATTTCCCCATCAGATGACAAACAGTACGGAGTGAACGTGTTCGTTATTCAGACATGAACAAAGACAACCAGGAATCACTTTCCAGACACTTGTAAAGACGAGTTTTAAGTGAATCAACAGTACCGGAGTTAACGACACTTAATGGAAGACAATTCCTGATATTTATGAAATGACTGAAAAAAAAATGTTTGGCTTCATTTGTTTGAAATCCTATAATTTTGAAGCCACTGTTCCTTGTAACATTAGATTGGTTGTGTGTTAGGAAGAGTTCAGGTCTCATATTTGTGAAACCCTTAAAAGTTCTGTAAAACAATATCAGATCCTCTCTCAGTCTGTGTTTTGGAGAGGAAGTATAGATTTAGTTCTTTAAGGCGTTCCTCGTAGGCTTTATTTCGAAGCCTTGGGATAATTTTTGTTACTCTACGTTGTATTTTTTTTTTTCTAATTTCTCAAAATCCTTTTTGTAATAGGTGACCAAAACCGTACCTTGTATTCAAGGTGAGGGCGTACGAGTGAGTTGTACATGGCCACAATTTTTAACGACTTGAGTGCAATGTTTGCTTGCTTGATGGAGTGTGTGTTATCCATTTCATAATTATCCTGCAGATTACTCTTTCCAATATGTAATACGTGGCAATTATCAAAATTAAAGTTCGTAAGCCAGGTTTCAGACTATTTAATGAGAGTGTCTTTTGCAAAAAATTTAGTATCATCTGCAAATTTTGACAATTTAATTATGATCCCTTCATATTTTAGAGATTTTGGTGAAACTTTTGCTGTTGCCTTGGACATATCAAAAGTTTTTGATGGAGTCTGGAACAAAGCTTTGATTTCCAACCTACCCTCCTGTGACTTCTCTCTTTCTCTCTGTAACTTCATCTCGTTTCCCTTCTGATCGTTCTATTGCTACTGTTGTAGATGGTCACTGTTCTTCCCCTAAATCTATTAGCAGTGGTGTTCCTCAGGGTTCTGTTCTGTCACCTACTCTCTTACTATTAAACAATCCACGCAGGGAAGCCACAAACCGCCTGACTTCTGATCTCTCCAAATTTCTGATTTAGGCAGAGCAAACTTTGTATTGTTCAATGCCTCAAAAACTCAATTCCTTCATCTATCAACTCGACACAAACTTCCTGACAACTATTCCCTTTTCTTCAATGACACGCAATTGTGCCCCACTTCTACACTGAACATTCTCCGTTTGTCCTTTACTTATAATCTACACTAAAAACTTCACATCTCATCTCTAACTAAAACAGCTTCTATGAAGTTAGGCGTTCTGAAATGTCTCTGCCAGTTTTTTCTTACCCCCTCAGCTGTTAACTCTGTGCAGGGGCCTTATCCGCCCATATATGGAGTATGCTTCACATATATGGGGGTTTCACTCATACCGCTCTTTTAGACAGGGTGGAATCAAAACCTTTTCGTCTTATCAAATCCTCTTCTCTATTTGACTGTCTTCAGCCTCTTTCTCATTGCCGCAGTGTTGCATCTCTTGCTATCTTCTACCGCTATTTTCATGCTAACTGCTCTCCTGATCTTGCTAACTGCATGTCTCCCCTCCTTCCGCGGCCTCGCTGCACAAGACTTTCTTCTTTCTCTCATTCCTATTCTGTCCACCTCACTAATGCAAGAATTAACCAGTATTCTCAATCATTCATCCCTTTATCTGGTAAACTCTGGAACTCCCTGCCTGCTTCTGTATTTCCTCCTTCCTATGACTTGAACTCTTTCATCAAGAGGGAGGTTTCAAGATACTTATCCTTCAGTTTTCGATTGGACGTCTTGACGTCTCTTTTGGGAATGGCGGCTAAGTAGGATTTTTTCTTTCCGGTTTTGTTTCCCTTGGCCAGTGATCCTCTTGCGTAAAAAAAGAAAAAAAAATCTGTCATTGATATATATTATGAAGAGGATCAGTCCTAAGACTGATCCTTGAGGACCGTCACTACTTACATTGATGCAGTTTGAAGAATTACTGTTATTTACTGTTTGCGGTGTGTCAGCCAATCCTGTACCCACGCAGCGAGGTCACCTGATATGCCGTGAGCTTTAACTTTATGTAGGAGGCGCTTATGAGGAATTCTAACAAATGCTTGTTTGCAAACCAAAATATTCCATATGTACTGGCCTGGTATTATACACATTACACACGTCGTGAAAAAAAGTCCAGTAAATTTGTCAAACATGAACGTTTATTTCTAAATCCATGTTGAGTGACTTTTATGACATGGTAACTTTCCCGGAATTGTACTGCTTTATCCCCTGCCAGTGATTCCATAAGCTTACCCACTACAAATGTCAGGCTGATGGGACGGTAATTATGAGGTTGAGATTTATCACCTTTTTAAAGATAGTGTAACATTAGCTAGTTTCCATTCGTCCGGGACTTGTCGAGTGTTTAATGATTTGTTGAATAATATGAATAGAGGCTTGGCGAGTTCATTTTTAGCCTCCAATATTCGCAGGGAAATTTTATCCAGTCCTGGTGTTCTGTTCATTTTAATTTAGTAATCGTGTCTGAGATTTCTTTTTCCTGGAAAGTACACGTGCTCCAAAATGCGTTGTTATTTAGGGTCTGAGTGGGTGGTAGATATTCAGAATGGTTTTCTTTAGTGAATGTGGATGCAAAGTAGTCGTTTAGATTCTCAGCCATTTGGATTTCATTGTCAGTGTGTTTGCCATTTTCAAAACAAGAGGGCCAATTGTAGAGTTTTTTTTTTTTAGGAGGAGGAGGAGGAGGAGGAGAATAGAGTAGAATAGAGTAGACAAGGGAAGAAAAGAGAAGAGAAGATGAAAGGAGAAGAGAGGAGAGGAGAGGAGAGGAGAGAAAGAAAGAAGGATAGAAAGTAAGAGAGAGAGAGAGAGAGAGAGAGAGAGAGAGAGAGAGAGAGAGAGAGAGAGAGAGAGAGAGAGAGAGAGAGAGAGAGAGAGGTCATAGTAGAAACAGTAGTAGAAGAAATACTTTTAATAATTTCTGGAGCTGTAATTTTTTTTTATATCCCTAGTTTTTTCCTCTGCGCATCATACGAGCATCTTCAGCTCGACTTGTGATAGTATACTTACAATATTTATGGAGAAGAGAAAGAGATTATGAGAAGAAAGCGAGCATCACGGTAATGCATTCTGATTCCTTAAGAGTCACCCGTCACAGTGGTGCTGATAATTTGAATGAGGGTTTAAACATCTTAGTTGTCTTCCCTTCTTTTGTGTGATTTAAATGTCCCTTATGAGCGGAGACAAAGGCTTTTACTATTTCACTTGTTAGGGGCGCGTGACGGAAGACGGGATATGATAGAGGTATTTTGTAAAGGAGGGATCTGATAGAGGTATTTTGTAAAGGAAGACTAGATTTGATGTATTTTGTAACATAAAACTACTTGAAGTATTTTGTAAAGGAAGACTTGATCTAGAGATATTTCATGGTACGAGGGTGATGCAGCAAGGTCTTCAGGGTCAGTCATCAGAACAGAACAAGAAGTAACAGGTTCAAGCTTTATGGAGATAGATTTCAGAATAGAAAGAAACTGGTCGTTAAATAATTGTGGATGATCGGAATAGTCTCAGTAGTCCAGTTGTTAGTGTCGAGTCAAAAAGAAAATTTTATAGCTTATACATCTGGATGATAGGTAAACATTCTCGTACGTAAGTATATTTTGTACAGGGACTGCCACGTGTAGGCCTATTGGCTTTTTTGTAGCTTTCTTTATGTTGTATGTTGTAACGTTTGTTTGTAGGTGGGGCGGCTCTGCTTTTAATGAGGTATTTTCAAAATCATATCTGCCTGAATTTCACTTCTCACCAGGAATTTTAATGACTTTCCAAGTAGCGGAAGAATTTCCTCTGCAGTCATTCAGCGTCCCTGTGAAGTATTCTTTTTGAGATGGAACAGTGCGGGGCTTGACAAGTTTCTTCTCATCGCTGTATTGTTGCTGCTAATCAGGGTTAAGTTTGTCTCTTTCCACTTCACCTTTTACTGCGTCACGACTGACGCAGGTCATCATTAACCCATGGAGCAACAGGTCTGCCAATTTCCTTACTTACGAAAGGAGCGCATTTATCTAAACATTTAATAAAGGAGCTATTAAAATAATTAGTCTATGTCATAAGTCTCCAATATCTAGTTAAAGTTGTGAGATTCTGCTATACTCGTAAGTAATTCACAAAACGTATGGTTGTGTAAGTGACAGTGACGGAGTTTTAATGAGGGTTGTCGCCTGGGTCTGGCGGTAGCTGCCTTGATGCTGATGAGGACAAGGCCAGCTGTTACCTGAGGAGCAGCACATTTGCTTACAACAGGATCTGGGTTATTAGTAATTAGTAAGTCGAGCAAAGTGCCGATGTGTTGTCACTGTAGCACGCTCATCTGTCATCTGTGTAAGTCAGGGGTTGTATTAACACATTCTTAACTATAGAGATTTGACTCAGCACAACTCTCATGCTAAGAGTTGTGCTTAACTTTCCAAGTCGTGGTGAGTCTAGGTCTTAAATTTAAGAGAGGCCCGGATGTAGCTTAACTTTAAGAGTTACGCTAAGACTAAGTTAACCAAACAAAGATGGCCGCCCGTCGAGTCCGAGCCCGCCACCTCAAGAATTCTCAGCCCCGTAAGGATGTTCTCGATGACCTGAGTGACTGAACTGTTGGACATATACAGACTAGACCTGCAGGAGTGTTATTTGTGACAGATTTGGCGGGAGGTGCCTTGGAGAGCCCCACAGGAAGGAGTGGTGCACTGACGCTAGTAATTAAAGTAGTAATTACGGTGTTGTTTAGCCAGTGGGAAATGCAGCTGTGCAGCAATGATGACCTTGGATCTTCCTGTGTCCTGTTGGCGCGCCTCTTTTACCGTCTTGGTAACAGAGCCCCATGCACCTTTTTTGTGCCGCTGAATGAGTGAAGCCCTTCAGGCTACATCTTTCCTCATGCACTGACTGGACGAGCAAGGAAAGTCTCGCCACTTGTTCAACCGGGTTTGCTCTATTGGCCTTTTCGGCTAGGGGTCATCACCCCCTCCATAGTAAAGAAAAGGACGGGAAAGGAGGCGCTGCTGAGTGGGAGTGGCGGGGCAACGCTCGCTCAAGGACGTAAACACTGAGACAGAATACACACGCCTTGCGCGGGATCTATTTTGCTTATTAATAAACACAAATTTATGGGCTCATATCCTTCCAAAATTTATGACAAATTATCTTTTTTATTACTTATTAAAAAAAAAAAAAATGTAAAAAGATTGCACTATTAACTCAAAGTTGAGAAATATAAGAGTTTACTGTTTTGCTGTTTCACCATTTCATACTGGGGCTTAAGAGTTCGGCTCAACACAACTTTGAGCACGCTTAGGAGATAAGCACAAGTCTAAGCAGAAGGCTGAGACGAACTATGAGAATCTTTGTTAATACGACCCCTGTTGCTCTTAGTGCCACATGCCTTACCTCCCTTAGAAAATAAGGACATGAAAACTCTTCTCCCTCACACAGTTGCCAGAAAACAGGTTGTAAACACTCAAAGGAAATAACAGTTGACTTTGGATGTCTACAGATACATCCAACAACAGTGGGTAGCAGCACACCACTGTCCGCTGTACGCTCACCCACATCACCACGGCCTGGCTGTTAAAGAAAACATTTGCTTTCATTTGACTAATCAGATACATACACACTCCACCACCACGTTCTTCATCACATCTGAATATCTTGTCAGGTACATCAACATATGCATTTAGTGTTTCAGTTAGTAAGCCTCGTCTCCCTTACACAAAATACCATTCTGTCTCATTTATAAGAAGCTTGACTTGAAGGGAGTGAGCCTTGGCGTGTTCAATAACTAGATGTTCCTTCTTTTTTTTTAAGTAGTATCTATCGGCAGTCTTCCTCGCCGTATTCTTAACTATTGCTGTAATAAAATCTGCAAGTATATTGCCTGCGGTTAAACTCTCCCCAATTAAAGCAGCCGACTTTCCTTCGATGTGGTGTTAGTATGACCATTACTATTGGCACTTGTTGGTGTACGGTGTTGTGAATTGTGTGCATTGCCAGTATGGTATGCAGATGTACGGGTAGAGCGCTGTGTGGGAAGTGTGCATCACCACTGGTGTTAGTTGACGGCCAGGATGTGTTTTTAGTGTTACTGTTGTTGTAGGAGGGTGTAAAGATTCGTGTTTGGTAACCTTTGTGTCGCAGGAGTGTTGTGGCTAACTCTGAATGTGTATATCCACGATCGTGTTGGATGGAGAAGTTCAGGGTGTGTGTGTTCTTTGGTGTATGCAGCCGAGGCCTCGAAGTTCTGTGTGTATATTTCTTTGTAAAAACCAAACCTGTGTGAAATGATTTACTGGTGTGTTGAGTGTGCCGGAGCTTGAACTTCATATTAGCTTTGTTACTTTCCCAGTTTTCGCTCAAGATGAACTGAACAGAGCGTCACCGGCACCAAGTCTGAAATATCAATCAGTTTCGATAAAATTGGTGCCATTATCATTGCACCATTTGCTGATATTTTATTCCGATCATGACACTTCACCAGCTGGCAAATACATATATTCGTGGCCTCAGTTTTTCGTTTCAGTTCACTCACCGAAGCTCCGGAACTGTCAAGGGATATTTTTTCAGCTGAGGTGTTTTAATTTACACCACACGAACCTCGTATTAGGAGCCTATATAAGTTTCCCCTCAGTCCAGCACTCCATGAGGCCCACAGAGGCACCTTTTAACGTTCCAATACAAATATTCTTAACTAAAGCAGATGAGTTTGCATTAGGGATGTTTGCGTCACCTGGAAGTGAAATTTTCTTTGGGTTCGCGCGGGGTTAGATCTGATCTGTGGATTAAGAAAGTCTGGTATAATCATTTACCTTTTCCTCTAGGTCACTAATTCGTCCAATTACTTTCCTTATCGTACTATATGCTACTTTTAATTCATCACTCAACACTTCTATTTCCACGCCTTTTATTTGCAATGTAAGTAATTCTATCTGTCTTGTTTTAAACTTTTAACTCAGCACTCCGCGTCCCTGCTGCGTCCCTGGTGTTTCTTGCCGCTGCTGATCACGGTTTTGTTCCTCTTTGTTTGTGATCGACTGTGGTGGTTCATCGCGGCGGAGGGACCGTGACGCGAGGAGTTTTTTGCGGTAACTTACTCGGGTTCATTTCTGGATTGTTCTCGATGTGCGTGGCTGGATGTGTGAGGTGTGGCGATGTTTTGTGCAATTGAGGTTATCTTTCTTAAGGCTATTGTGGATAATGATGGTAATGATGATGATTTGAAGAAGGTGGCTGAGATGATGATGGTGATGGTGGTAGTGGTGGTGATAGCAACAATAATGATAGTGACCTTTTTTTTGGTCGCTGATTTCAGGTTCAGTGACTCTCGGAGGTCAGATTAAAGTCCTCACAAGTATTCCA
>NC_087184.1:3027500-3035000 GCF_035594125.1 Scylla paramamosain
TGTGCGGATAACACCGGCAAAGTTAACCAATACGAGTATCTTTAATCCTCTGTCACCGTCCCTGCCAAACTCTGGATCTCTCTGTCTGGTTCTGTTCTTCCCTTCTTGCGAATTGAACTACTTCGTGACAGGAGTTTCAAGACATGTCCCGAATTAGATTGGCTACAGTAACATTTTAAGGAGAGGCAGTTGAGTGGGTTCTTTCTTTTTATTTTTTTTTCCTTCTTTTTCTTTCACTCATTCATTCTTTCTTTCTTTCTTTCTTTCTTTCTTTCTTTCTTTCTGTCTTCCTTCCTTTCTTTCTTTCTTTCTTTCCATTTTGTCTTTTCCCAACATCTTTCACGTGAATAAAAAGAGGAAAAAATGTATATGGTTTGTTTTCACTTCACTCGTTTGTGGCTCAGTACTGAAAACTGTATTTTGAAACGTCTTGTTCTCTCCTCAAGCCTATTCTCAAATGTAGTTCATGTTTTATTATTATTATTATTATTATTATTATTATTATTATTATTATTTTATCTGAGGTTTTTCTCTACGTGAGTTTTCAAGATTTTGTGTTCTGCCACGTAGTTCATTACCTTGTCCTTTTCCTGCCTCCTTGTACACCAAAGGTTATCCTCTATTAACATTCAGAGGACTTTGAATAATTGCTTGCTGGGTCACAAAAAAGACAAAATTTGAGGTAAGTCATGCTTTTTCTAAGCTACTTAACTATCAAAGAGAATGGTAAACAAAAAAGTCTAAATCTTCTAAGTGATTACAGGAAAATTGTTTGGCAGTGAAAGGGTTAAACTGGGCATCATTCCCTTGCTTACACCATCAAGGCACTTCTCATCATTTTGGATATTCTTATTTTGGGAAACGCTATTCTGGAACTGGCATCTTCGGTTTTTTTTTTTTTTTCCCTTTTGTTTACCCTTGGCCAGAATCCCTCTCGCATAAAAGTAGAGAATCTCCCCCACATCATCAACCTCTGCCGTGTCTTCGTCGTCTACTTTGGCACGAATCTGGAAGCGTTCTAGACTCTTGAGAATTATTTTCCTTCACCGTGGCTCTTATTTTGAAAGGGTCCATTCTCTCACGAGGACTAATTTCAAAGGGCACAGGAACAACAGGTCTGCTTCTCATGGGTGCTTTTCCCGTTGATGATATACAATCCATGTTAAATTATTTCTAAAATCATGAAAAAACACACTTGAAAACCGTAAGAACTTCTAGTAAAACCTCTTAAACTATTATAGAAAGAGCAGTGAAATCCCCATTAACGTCTATTAAAGTATATTAAACTATCACTAAATCATGAAGTACGCTTGAAAAATCCAGCTAACACCCTCTAGATCCTGTTATCCTACCACATCCTTGAAAATACTAATAACTTCCACTACAACCTGTTAAACTCACTAATTTATGAAAACACCCTTGAAAACTTTAATAATTTACAGTATTGGCTGTTTTACTATCACTAATTCATGAAGACTCCTTGAAAACGCATATAACTTTCAGCATAGCCTGTTAAATTATCACCTATTCATGAGAACACCCTTGAAAACGGCTATAACTTCCATCACAGCCTGTTAAATTATCACGTATTCACGAGAACACCCTTGAAAAGCTTAATAACTTCAAGTACAGTCTGATAAATCGTCAGCATTAATACGTCATGAAAACTCCCTTGAAATCTCCAAGAACTTGTAATAGATTATGTTAAAAGGTGTTGAGATAAAACTCAGAATTATTTGAGAAACACGATCCCTTGACATCAATGAAAACACTTTTAATGAGTCTGCCACTACTGTGTTTACTCGATGTACATTTTCTTTCCTGTGTAGACAACAGGTTGACAAAATTCACTGCTTCAGAAAATAGGAAGAGATGAGCTCTTAGCTATTCGTTTAATTCAGAGAGAGAGAGAGAGAGAGAGAGAGAGAGAGAGAGAGAGAGAGAGAGAGAGAGAGATGTAGCGATGTCAATATTCTATGAGCCCAGGATCATTATCCACAATGCTTACAGCTTTATCTAATTCTAGGATCAGTAATAGTGATGTAAGAGGAAAGTTTACGAATATTACCTTCATCTGTCAATATTATAAAGAGTAATGAACAAGAATACCTTTACGCCTCATTAGCTCCTCTCCCTTCACTGTCTTCCGTGTCGTGCACGCCGCGGCAGTGTTGCGTATGTTGCTGTCTTGAACCGCTGTCTCCATGGTTACTGGTCTTCTGAAGGCGCTAAATGCATGTCTCTTTACCGTGCCTCTCGGCCTCAGTTCACAGGACTTTGCTATTCTGTCCACCTCACCTTCTGACCACCTCACCAGTCCACCTCACCTGTCCACCTCACCGATGCATGAGTTATCTTTATTCTTTCATCTCTTTCACGTGTAAACTCAGGAACTCTACTTGCTGCTGTTTTTTCGTTCATGTGCAAACTCCCGAGCGCCACACGTGTTCCGGATTTCTGTGACGCGAACTGTTTCAAGAGATATCGCCGTAAGTTGACTGACCTTTTTTTTTTTTTTTTTTTTTACTTTTAAAGGAGGGGCATTTTAACATTTTTTTTTCTATCTCTCATTTTTTGTACCCTTGGTCATCCTGTTACGTTAAAAAGAGAAAATAGATAAAAAAAATTGTGGAGCAGTTATACTGTAAGTTAGTTTTCTTTTATTATTATTGTGATTATTATTATCATCATTATTACTGTTGTTTATCATGTATCCATTCATTCAGTTAAGACGCTAAAGACTAAAAAGAAAAGGACAAGCTGTGTGAGTTTGTGATTATCTCATCTGCAATAAACAAAGGGAAGAGAAGCTGCAGAGGAGACAGTTGGGTAAAGGAAAGGGAGGGGAAGGCAAAGGGAAGGGGGAAGAACATAGACCGATGTGCCGGGAAACAAATGGTACTCGTAGGTCTCTCTCTCTCTCTCTCTCTCTCTCTCTCTCTCTCTCTCTCTCTCTCTCTCTCTCTCTCTCTCTCTCTCTCTCTCTCTCTCTCTCTCTCTCTCTCTCTCTCTCTCTCTCTCTCTCTCTCTCTCTCTCTCTCTCTCTCTCTCTCTCTCTCTCTCTCTCTCTCTCTCTCTCTCTCTCTCTCTCTCTCTCTCTCTCTCTCTCTCTCTCTCTCTCTCTCTCTCTCTCTCTCTCTCTCTCTCTCTCTCTCTGCGACAACATACGACAACAAAGTAACATGCCGACATGCCACGCAATCTCTCTCTCTCTCTCTCTCTCTCTCTCTCTCTCTCTCTCTCTCTCTCTCTCTCTCTCTCTCTCTCTCTCTCTCTCTCTCTCACAGGAGGAAATTGTCTCACACCGAGTCCCTTGCGTCACTCTTGAGTTTATTGTGTTGGAGAGAGAGAGAGAGAGAGAGAGAGAGAGAGAGAGAGAGAGAGAGAGAGAGAGAGAGAGGTGGTGTATAAACACACACAAAAAATAAAAACACTCACAAAAATAAATAAAAAAAAACAATAATTACCACAAAACATCAAATTAGCTCAAAACCAAACCAAACACACACACACACACACACATATATATATATATATATATATATATATATATATATATATATATATATATATATATATATATATATATATATATATATATATATATATATATATATATATATATTAAACAAAACAATCTTATTCTCCCTCTCAAAAAAATCTTTTACTTTCGTATAATTGCAAGATTTTTTTCTTTTGGTTTCTTTTTTTTTCTTTTTTTTTTTCGTTTCCTTTAGATCTCTTGAGAAAGAATTCGAATTCTTTATTATCTTGCTTCGTTGGGATTCGAAACAGTTTCAAGGGAATCGAGACAGTTCTGTCGGGCAGCAGCTGGTGGCGAGACGGAGAGGTGGTGGTGAGGGAGGGAGTGCGGGGAGAGGACATGGAAAATAGAAAGCGACATGGAAGAGGATAGGGAAGGTGGGAGGGAGGATGGGAGGGAGGGAGAGAGGATGGAGAGAAGGAACGAAGGAAGGAAACAGAGAAATTGAAGTACAGAAAAGGAATTACTGTATAGATTGAGAGAAGAATGGAAGAAAGAAAAGCAAGGAAGCATGAAATAGAGAAAGGAATGATGAATGTAAATGAAAAGCATGAAGCAAGAGAAAGATAAAGCGTGGAGAGAAGAAAGAGAGAGAGGATGAACTCACAGAAACGGATGTGAAAAAAAAAGAAAGGAAAGAAGGAAGGAAGGAAGGAAGGAAGGAAGGAAGGAAGAGACGAAGGAAGAATGCAAGTGAGGGACAAGGAAAATTGAATACAGAGAAGGAAACAGACAAATTCGTATGAAGAAAAGTAATATTGTGTTCATGGAAGGAAGAGTGAAATGGCGAAGGGAGGGAAGGAGAGAGAGGAGGAGCAGAAAGGAGGGAGAAGGGAGGGAGAGGGAGAGGGAGAGGGAGAGGGAGAGGGAGAGGTCTGTATTTGGTTAGGGAAATTCTGGGTTGGGCTAAAGTTGTTTGTTTTGTTTATTTTGTTTATTTGTTTGTCTGCATCTGGTGAAGGAAAGACAGGAACGTGTGATTTTGATGTCCTCTAATATCATTGCTTCTGATATTGCAAACTTCAAACTTCATTAACTTCCAACTTTATCGATTTTAACACCATTAATTTAAAACACTATTAATTTTAATGAAAATGAACTACAAACACAATTAGTTTTAACATGGTTGACTTCATACATCAATAACTTCAAGTATAATTAGTTTCAAACGTTATGAATCTCACCTATAATTATTTTTAGTCATTCAGTAATAATTAACTTTAAGTATTATTGACTTCATTCATCATTAACCCTTTGAATGCCACTTGGTACACCTTTCCCTAATTACCGTTGATTCTGAAACGCCTTTAATTTTTCTACAGCCACATCCAGTCTTTAAACTGGTTAGAAATTGCGAAATCTATTCTTTTTCACTCATAATTTTCTACAGATGTTTATAAAGATGCATACATTGCACATAATGGTGATAATTGTCTCGTATCAAAGTGAAAGGGTTAACTTAAACCATAATTGTAACATCGCCATCGCCGACAACAAATATAATTAAATTTAAGCATCACTTTACATCATTTACTTCAAACATCACGAACGTTCATCAACACCATGAACTTTTGACATTATTAACTTTGCACATAACTTCAAACATGATTAATTTTGAACACCACTAAATATGACTAACCCTCAACACTTGCAACTTAAAAAAAAAAAAAAAAAGTAAAACGTCATTAGGTAACGTCGGCAACTTCACATACCAGCAACATCATTGACTGCAAATATCAGGAACTTCAAACATCTTCAACTCTGACAGTAATAACAAACAAACTTCACTGACTTTTAACATCACATCAGTAACTCCAAGTACGAGAAATCTCTAACATCATATAGACGCTTCTCGAAATTTTGGAGATTCTCTTCGACTGTCATCTTTTGGACTATTTATATTTTGAACTGGCATCTCTTGGGCTATTCTCTCTTGGAACTGGCATTTTCTGGTAAATTCTCTCTTGAACTGGCATTTTCTGGTCAATTCTGTCTTTGAACTGGCATTTTCTGGACAATTCTCTTTTGAACTGGCATTTTCTGGACAGTTCTTTCTTGTAACGGGTGTTTTCTGGACAATTTTCTCTTTGAACTGGCATTTTCTGGACAATTATCTCTTGGAACTGGCATTTTCTGAACAGTTCTCTCTTGGAACTGGCATTTTCTGGACAATTATCTCTTGGAACTGGCATTTTCTGAACAGTTCTCTCTTGGAACTGGCATTTTCTGGACAATTCTCTGTTTGAACTGACATTTTTTGACCCTTTTATGGGACTGGCATCTCAGTGGGATTTTTTTTTATTCATTTTTTTATTGGAGTTTTGTTTCCCTTGGCCAGTGTCCCTCCTACATAAAAAAAAAATCTTTCGAACAATTCTCTGTTTTAGACAATTTTCCCATGGAACTGACATCTTCAGTGTGCCTTTTTTTTCTCTCTTTATTGCCCTTGACCAGATACTCTCACATAAAAAAAAAAAGTCATCTTCAGCTTTTAAAATCAATAACATGTAACATCAGTCAGCACGCAGCATCACTGAACTTTAATATCAGGTAAAACGTGTAAGGAAAGTAGGACAGACATTTATTTTTGCCTTGGGACATAACGAGCCGGGTAATAAACGCTGTTCATCACATCCTCTTCAAGATATCCATTAAATCTCTTTATTGGGTCATTGCATTTTTTTTATATGACGAGGTAAGAAGGGAGTAAAAATCAGCATTTCATAGGGACGGCACGTGTGCGTCAGTGTGGGGACAAAGCAGGAGGCGAGGCTGAGGTGGTGTGGCCGTGTGGAGAAGAGGAGGATGCTGAAGATAGATCTGTCGTGCTGTCTGTTCCTGCGTTCTCCATTTCTCTTTCTTCCTCATTTGTTATTCTTCTCTTTCTGTTTTCTTCTTATTTCGTTTCTTTCTTTTCTTGTTCCGGCTTCATTTAGTGTATGGTTGCCACAGATTCGCCAGGCAGGAGGATGAAGGGAAGACCAGGGAGGTTCATACATATATGCATTGAAGGCAGACGTGCAGGTGATGGGCGTAACAGAGGCACAGAGGCCCGAGTAATTTGGAGACTGGTGGCAATTTGGTGTCGTATTAAAAAACACTTTCCTTTCTCACCACGACTAGTTTCAAAGGTCACTGAGATGATTAGTCAGGTTTTCAAGACTGTTTCTCTGCATAATGATATAAAAATCTTGTTAATATATCAATAAAACCATGAAAAACACTCCTAAAAACCCGTGTAGCTTTTCAGGTTCTCAAGACTGTTTCTCCTCATAATTATATAAAAATCGTGTTAATACATCAATAAAACCATGAAAAACACTCATAAAAACCCGTGTAGCTTTAACTAGAGCCGTTGAAATAGTGGAGAACAGCGTAGGAGTGTTTTAGAATGTGGCCCATGGTAGCCCCTAATGGAAACAGACCACGGAGGAGGAGAGGTGCACATACTCCAGGTGAAAAGGCCTCGTACTCCAGGGGTCAGAGGAGCTGGAATGGAACAGTAGTGTAGTCATGTCCTGTCACCACCCCAGGAGGACACAGTAACATTGGTAACGTGTTAAGGCTCCCTGATGCTTTCACGCGCTGATTGGTCTTCGTATTCTAGTCTTATTCTGAAACGTGTGCAAACTGATGTTGTATTTCCACCAAGGCTCTTGATTATGAGCTACTGCACTGTTATCTTGGAATTAAATGATGTTTTTTTGGTAAGAATCTCTAAATTTGCTACACAGAATGCGTGGATCCTCATCGCGTGGGAGCATCGGTCAGTGACAGTGTTACCGTGTTCCCTCAGGCGTCTGGTTTAATTACTACGACCCACTGACTGGTGGAGCAGAACACAGCCAGGCCGCTATGAGGAATCAGACATGTGTTCAGTAGCCAAGACGTCTCAAGGCAGCGTGGTTTTAACTCAGCAGCCACGACCACCACGCGGCCACGCCCCCACGATGGCA
>NC_087184.1:3040000-3050000 GCF_035594125.1 Scylla paramamosain
TTTCATAGACAAAATGAATCTCACCTAAAAAAAAAGAAGTTGAAATGTAAATAAACAAAAAGAAAAATGGATGGAAAAATGTACGCAGCTCTGAGTGAAAGGAAAAACAATGAAAAAAAAATATTGTTTCAGGTGGAGCATATCAGTTAGTGAAGCTGGTTATTCCGCAACAAAGATAAAAAAAAATAATAATAATAAGTAAAGGAAAACAAAACAAAATAGAACAGAACAAAAGAAAGCAGAACAAGGCAACAAAATAGAGCGAGATATGTAACCGTTAAACAAACACACACACACACACACACACACACACACACACACACACACACAGAGTCGTAATTCACCATTGGAATTGATTAAAGCTTCAAGTGATTATATGATAGAGAGAGAGAGAGAGAGAGAGAGAGAGAGAGAGAGAGAGAGAGAGAGAGAGAGAGAGAGAGAGAGAGAGAGAGAGAGAGAGAGAGAGAGAGAGAGAGAGAGAGAGAGAGAGAGAGAGATGAATGAATGAAAAGAATAAAAACAATCTGAAATAATGCATATCTTTTTTTTTTCTTTTTTTTTAACTGAATCACTACTGGAGAAGAAAAAGAAAGAGAATATTTAAATCGCCTCGAATCCTCGTACCCATTATTACAAGTGATTCATCGGTGCTTACATGGCGTGAAGCTTTCCATTAACCCGGCAGTGAGTGAGTGAGTGACCTGCGCCTCTAAAACTCCATACCTTTGCTTGTTAATTTGCCGGAAATGAAGGTTAATTGAGTTGGACACTGCATTTGCCACTGAGTTCTCGGTGATGAACGTCAGCGTGGGCTTAGAGTTTATCATTTATCATTTATACTTCAATTTATCGTTTGTTAGTATGTGGCAGTGTTTATATTTTGTTATTATTTTCTTTTTCTTTGGTCTCAAGTCTCTCCTCATTGTTGTCACTTTTTTTATAATTTATCGTTCAATTTACCGTTTGTTAGTACGTGGCAGTGTTTATATTTTGTTGTTAATTTCTTTTTCTTTTGTATGTAGTCTGTCTTCAGTGTTGTCATGTTTCCTCCGTGCGTAGAAATGTGTTTTTTTTTCTTCCATGATCCTTTCGTATCACGTAAAGTAAGCTCATATTTACTCATTTCCCTCGCACGATTGACTTTTAATGTATGTTTGCTTTCGTTAGTCTTTCACAGATCTGAAGATGTCTGACATTCGCTACTTGTGAACGTAGGGATGTGATAGTGTGTACATTAATATTCCACTTATCTACACATTACATCCTCTCTTTGTAAGAAGCGTTTTATATTTTGTCACTAATTCCTGGGAAATTAAAGTAAGATCACATTTGCATATAAGTCTGTAAAAAAGTTGATGAAATTTCAGATGTCATCTCTTTCCCTAAAACTCTTACTGCTTAAAGTAAGTTAAATTCTAAAGTTTATGAACCAGTTCCTGAAATTATAGTTTCTTTTCCCATTGGTTTCTCGCTGTTAGAGTAAGTCATAGCTGAATCTTGCTCCCGCACGTTAACTTTACACTATCCATTAATAATTCTTCCGAGGGTTAAAGTGAAAGGCATTGTGCATTTCCTTTCCATCCATTAACTTTTCATTACGGAACATAAACATACACGACTCTGAACGTGGCACATTAATTGCTTCCATTTTCACTTTAACAATACCACTTTTCTGATGACTTGAGAGAGAGAGAGAGAGAGAGAGAGAGAGAGAGAGAGAGAGAGAGAGAGAGAGAGAGAGAGAGAGAGAGAGAGAGAGAGAGAGAGAGAGAGAGAGAGAGAGAATATAGCAGCAAAGCAATCAACGTCACTTGGTTTGTTTCGTTTTGGTCGCTCTCCTTCCTCCCAGCATCCCTTCCCTCTCTCTCCCTCCCTCTCCCCCTCCGATGCTGAGTGCAATATTCGTCAGGTGGTCTTCCAGGGGGAGGGCGCAGCTCCTCGGAGACTCAAAGGGACACCCACAGATCCTGACACCGTTTCCTATTTACAAGGTTTTCAAAACACTTTTTTTTTTTTTTTTTTTTTTTTTTTTGTAACACTGAGAGTTTTCAGGACACGGTGTTTATGATACACTCACGGTTCTTATGGTACACTCAGACACAGTGTGTATGTTGGTATAGTGGTGGTTGGCAGCATTGAACAATATACCGCATATGTATGCATATGTGCATGTATGTATATACATGCACATATGCATACATATGCATACATATGCATACATATGCATATACATACATGTATATGCATGCATCTATTAATATATGTATATAATGTATGTATGTATGTATGTATTGTATGTATGTATGTATGTATGTAGTACGTACCTATCTGTGTATGCACGTATATGTGCTTGTGTGTCTTTATTGTATAATTCTACCAGTATTTCTTTTTATTACTACGGTGACTTGACATGGTGAAAAAACTGGCACATTGTGTGTCTCCTGAACACTTGGGCAAGCCAGCGGTGCGTGACGCCTCTCCCGCTGGTGGCATCTGTCATTGGAGGCGGTGCATGCAGAGCGTTGCCTCGCCGAGCCTGGGGATCAGGGCTGCTCCACTGCATAAGCTTAGGACCTACATACAAAAAAAAAAAAAAAAAAATCAACTACCTCATCGTATGCTGGACGGGGCGCCTCCATTTGTGTAGGAAAGGTTGGCTCAAAGGTGGGCGAGAGTGGGCTGGGTGGCTGCAATGCACGCCGCCCTCGCCTCACACTGGGATGCTTGCATGTAGGGGCGTGGGTGACAGTGAAAATGTGCCGCTCTGAATCAAACACTCGGGATCACCGCAGTGACTGTCCACCATGTACTAGCCGCCTGCAGCCACACGTCCTGCACACGTCTGGCCATGGGGCAACAGAACCTTTACAGCCACTAGTGAACAACGCCGCTCTTAGGATATGACACAATTTAAGCCATTTCAAGAGGCAGTATATATATTTTGTCACTAGAATGGCCTCAGTAAAAAATTACAACAAATTAGATAATGGCTTACTTTTCTTCCACCATCTCTCTCTCTCTCTCTCTCTCTCTCTCTCTCTCTCTCTCTCTCTCTCTCTCTCTCTCTCTCTCTCTCTCTCTCTCTCTCTCTCTCTCTCTCTCTCTCTCTCTCTCTCTCTCTCTCTCTATTTGTACTGGATTACAATAAGTAAGTACTAGAGCAAGTTACATACTACATTATACAGTTACATACTACATTATATAGAGTAATCTTAAATGACTGAAGAAAACATAATCAGTGTTTCTTATTTAAAAGTCAAACTCGTCTTACATAATTTCACTCCCGCCAACACAACAGCCAGTCATTTATCTGTTTTTAAACCTCTGCAGGTTATACACCTTCAGGTCCACCTGTGTGGCTAATATAGTGTCCCACCAGCCAACGTACGTGTTTATGTAGTCTCTGGTGGTGCCACGTTCTACAGCGGGGCTGTAGAAGATCCTCGGGGCGCGGGTGACGGCACGGGTGTTCACTTGAGCCAGGCCTGGTGGCTGCCGCTGTAGTTATAAGTTGCTCACGCGACACATATCCACCTTATACATGACGGGGATCCCCGAGACGCACCGCTGGTGTTGGAGGGTGTGGAGGCGTGGCTCGTGGCTGGCGTGGTTGTCTCTGATGCCGCGCCGCCCTCTCCTGCACCTTGTCCAGGAGGACGAGGTGCGTGCGGGCCGCGCCATCCCACGCCAGGCACGCGTACTCCAGCGAAGATCTACAAAGCACTTCTAGACCCTTGCCGTCCAGGAGCCATGAGATCCTCCTGAGATACGTCAACTTCCCCGAGGCCTCTCTGACAAGCTGCTCATTGTGGGTCCTGAAGGTCAGCCCACGGTCGTAGGTGACCCCCACCACCTCCACCTCCACCTGCAGCGTTAGCGTCTCTCTGGTGAAGTCGAGGCACAGGGCTGGCCTCAAGCTGGAGACGACGAGCAGCTTGGTTTTATGCGGTGCGAATCTCACCTGCCACGCGCTGCCCCAGGCTGTGATGCGGCTCAGCGTGTTGCTGAGCCGGAACACAGCGGCGGCTTCCTCCCCTAAGCCGAAGCAGAAGCTCAGGGTCATCGTGAGATCTTCCGTGTAGGCTCTGGCGCTGGGGAGGAGGCGCAACAGGTCGTTTATATACAGGTTCTACAGCAGAGGGGGCCGAGGCAGCTCTCCTCCCCCTCTCTCTTTTTCCTTCACTCTCTTTGTCATCACTCCTTCCCTTTTCTTTTATCTCAAGTTTTCTCTTTCAATACGCCTTTCTTCCTGCTATTCCTCATATTCCTGTCAGTGTTGTCTTTCAAATTCATACTCTCAACTTGCACTGCAGTATTCAAGCTTAAGGAATCCTATCAGTCTTGTTACGAGTCCACCTTTGGGTCTGCCTGTGCATGTAAAAAAAAAAAAAAGGTAATAGCACCTGGAGAGAGAGAGAGAGAGAGAGAGAGAGAGAGAGAGAGAGAGAGAGAGAGAGAGAGAGAGAGAGAGAGAGAGAGGGGGGGGAAATAAGACAGACCACTCGTTCAACTATTATCTCTTGTTATATTTTTGTTATTTTACCTCCACACTCACTTTTTCCCTCTCAGACTATTTTTCCCTCCACTCAGACTTTTTTCCCTCCACTCAGACTTTTTTCCCTCCACTCAGGCTTTTTCGCTCCACTCAAACTTTTTTTTCCCTCCACTCAGACTTTTCCCTCCACTCAGACTCTTTTCCCTCCATTGATACTATTTTCCCTCCACTCAGACTTTTTTCCTTTCTCTCAGACTTTTCCCTCCACTCAGACTCTTTTTCCCTCCTCCACTCAGGATCTTTTCCCTCTACTCAGATTTTTTTCCCTCCACTCAGACTTTTTTCCCTCAACTCAGACTTTTCCCTCAACTCAGACTTTTTCCTCCACTCAGACTTTTCCCTCCACTGAGATTTTTTTCCCTCCACTTAGATTCTTTTTCCCTCCACTCAGACTTTTCCCTCTACTCAGACTCTCTTTCTTTCCACTCAGACTTTTTTCCTTCCAATCTGACTTTTTTCCCTCCACTCAGACAATTTTCCCTCCACTCAGACTGTTTATTCACCACCCTCACTCTTCTGTCCCTTCAAAGCAAACAAACAGAGAAAAACATACAAGATTATAGTTTACATTTATTCCCTTTATTATATTATGCAATCTAAGACTGTAATTATTCACCCCTTTCACTGCTAATGGCAATATAACACAGTTCACATCACAGAAGTAACCCTTGACGATTTTCCTGAGCAAATTTAAAACTGTCAGGTGAATATTTTGAGGTACTGGATCCCTTTAGGTGTTGTGGTGTGTCTTTTATAATCATCAAGGCTTGTACCACGATAAATGACCAAGTTTGAGATGTGGTAGCATTGAAGGTGACGTGGAAGAGCCAGGTAGAGGGAAGAGGAACTAGGAGAGGACAGAGCTTAGGTGCAGAGATGAAATTTCATAATCTTTCATAATCATCATAGCTTGTACCACGATAAATGATCAAGTTTGAGATGTGGTAGCATTGAAGGTGACGTGGAAGAGCCAGGTAGAGGGAAGAGGAACTAGGAGAGGACAGAGGCTTAGGTGGGGAGTTGGAATTCAGAGAGATATGAGGAAGGGCCTGGAGGAAGAGGATGCACAGGACAAAAGATACTGGTGACAACATTATAAGACAAGCAAGTCACTGGGAATTGTGGGAATTGATACGCAAACATTTTTCTTCTATCTTTTATTTATTTATTTATTTTTTTTCTCTCTCTCTCTCTCTCTCTCTCTCTCTCTCTCTCTCTCTCTCTCTCTCTCTCTCTCTCTCTCTCACTTTTTTAGTACTGTGTTGCTAATCTTTCTTTTCATCCTTTTTTACTTTTCTCTTTCTGTTTTCCTTTCATTTGCTTTCATCCTGTTCATTTGCGTGTTTATCCTCTTCTATCTATCGCCTTTTGTTCTTTCATCCCTTTTTGTCATGTTATCCTTTTTTTTTTTTTTTAATCCTAGCCTCCCACTAAGGATTAATAAAGCAAAGAAGAAGAAGAAGAAGAAGAAGAGGAAGAAGAATCAGTAGTGAAAGGGTTAAATATCCTATACTCTCCCACATTTCCCTATTTCTGCATTAAACTTTCACACTCTTTCACTCCAAACTCTTCTTTTAATATGGAGTTACATAGCACTCTTTTCCCTATCACTGTTCGACTTTCCTTCACTCCTCCCTTTCCTACCTTTGAATGGGTTCCTGCTGGTATTCAGTGTCGCCTCGTCTGCCATTCCCTCTCCCCGTCCTTCTAATATCGATACCATCAGATTGTTTTATGTCAGCATTGGTGTTTCCCAAGGTGCTTGAATGGATAGTGTGGGTCCTAAGTGAGGATCTGTGCTTAGCTTTATCTTGTATTACTTATTTATCTAGTTATTTATTCTGTTTATGTCTTTGTTTATTTATTTGTGTATTTGTGTATTTGTCTGTGTATTTCTTCGTTTATTTATTTATTTATTTATTTATTTATTTATTTATTTATTGGTTTATGTAATTATTTCTTATAACTGGCAACGTGTCGTATCTGTTTCCATTTCCTTTACTTCTGAAGGGAAAAGTTTGGGTTAAAATGTTTCGAGGAAGTAACACACAACACTGAACTCAAGAAAGGAACTATCTCCCTTAAACAATATTTTTGAAAGTTTTGTATTTGCTTCTACCAGAGTAAAATAAAACACGAATCCTTTTGGCAAGTTCTAGGTAACCTTCATAAATATAATGCACACTTCGTCACTTTTGTAACTTGAACACCCGTTATGTATATTCTCTCTACTAAAACATTCTGGAAAAGTAACGTTGATTTTTCCCTTGGCGTCGCAGCATGTGGTTGGTTTTCACATTTTTGTAAACTGGACACTTTTACATACACATTTTTATAAGCTAGACGTTTTTATATTGGTTGTATTCCCCTCTTAGGATAAGCTGTTAGGGCTGCTGGATGGCTCTGTGGAGTTTTCTTCCTTATACGAGTAAGAGAGAGAGAGAGAGAGAGAGAGAGAGAGAGAGAGAGAGAGAGAGAGAGAGAGAGAGAGAGAGAGAGAGAGAGAGAGAGAGAGAGAGAGAGAGAGAGAGCCCAGTCCTTGAGATAATAAAAGTCAAAGCACCAAATATATAAGCAAGATCTGTTGTACTTTTATCCTAAACTATATATTTTTTGTGGCTTAAATCTGTGCAGTTATCTACAAATACATGCATTACTTTCCCTACAAACCACAAACTCCCACAACTTTCACCTTACGTCACCTCACACAGCCTACATAGTACCACCACGCAAGCACACCTGTCCTTACCTCTCCTTTCACACCTGCGCACACACACCTCCGTCTCACACCTATCTTGAAGGAGTACTTGCTATACACCACCTCACCTTACCACCTCACCACACTAAATATTCCCACGGTCACCTTCTTCGTGCCTCACCTATTTCACCTGCTTGTCCTACACGCGCACCTGTCCCCGAGCGTTGCCCAGTCATTAGCACCTCCGTCTTGGCAAGTGGCGCAGTGGGACCTTTCAATTTGTATGTCCATGAAGAGTGATGAGTTGCAGGCACGATTCCCTGACTCGCTCTTGTAAGATGGACAGACACAAGACCTTGCCATGCGGAAGTATTTGTGGATGGATGTATGGGTGGATGGTTAGGGAGGTAGGTAGGTAGATAGAAATTCAGTAATATATGTAAAGATAGATAAAAAGATGGGTAGGGAGACAAACAGACAGACAGACAGGCAGTTAGGTAGGTAGATATATAGACAAATAGAAAGGTAGGTATATAGATAGATAGATAGATAGATAGATAGATAGATAGACAAATAGAAAGATATACAAATAGATAGATAGATAGATAGAAACACACACACACACATACACACACACACACACACACACACACACACACACACACACACACACACACACACACACACACACACACACACACACACACACACACACACACACATACAGAGAGAGAGAGAGAGAGAGAGAGAGAGAGAGAGAGAGAGAGAGAGAGAGAGAGAGAGAGAGAGAGAGAGAGAGAGAGAGAGAGAGTTCTCGGAAGCCTTAACACGGAAAAAACAAAAGGCCTGACAAATCTATTAGTGAGTGCAGGGCGACAAGAAGTGCTGGACGAGTGTGTGTGTGTGTGTGTGTGTGTGTGTGTGTGTGTGTGTGTGTGTGTGTGTGTGTGTGTGTGTGTGTGTGTGTGTGTGTGTGTGTGTGTGTGTGTGTGTGTGTGTGTGTGTGTGTGTGTGTGTGTGTGTGTGTGTGTGTGTGTGTGTGTGTGTGTGTGTGTGTGTGTGTGTGGATGTGACTGACTGACTGACTGACTGACTGACTCGCCCTTTCTCTTTCCCTCTTTCCTCTCCCTCCTTCCCGCTTTCCATCACCTCCCATTCCCTCTCACTGGTCTCTGTTCCCCTTCTTCCTTCACGCTCTGAGTCACCCATTCCTTCCCATTTGTTTTCTCTTAGGGTTTGTCCTTCAATATACGTTTATTTCCACCACCACCACCACCACCACCATACCATCCTCCTCTTCCTCCTCCTCCTCCTCCTCCTTCGTTTGGTTCCAGAGGCAAAAGGTTAAGGTTGAGATCCTTTGTATGCAGGATCACATTGAAAACATCACACGAGAATCCTTCTATTAACTTTCATCAGACTCTCACTAAAGGCACAGTTCCTCTTCCTCCTCCTCCTCCTCCTCCTCTTCCTCCTCCTCCTCCTCCTCCTCCTCCTCTTCCGATCGATTATCCTTTTACACGTTTAGCTTGTTTGTCATAATGTTTGGCTTCTATTTTGGGTTCGTCCTCTCTCTCTCTCTCTCTCTCTCTCTCTCTCTCTCTCTCTCTCTCTCTCTCTCTCTCTCTCTCTCTCTCTCTCTCTCTCTCTCTCTCTCTCTCTCTCTCTCTCTCTCTCTCTCTCTCTCTCTCTCTCTCAATGCTTTACTCTTTATCCTCTATGAATTTGACTTATTTTCTCTTTTTCCCTTTTCGTTTCCAGTTACTTCTTTCGTTCTGTCTCTATTCCTCTGTTTCTCTGTTTTATTCATGCTGTCTCTCGCATTACACATATCCACAATTTAATTTTTATCCCCTTTCTTTTATATTCATTTCCTTTATTCTACATATTTTTCCATGATTTTTTCCTCAATTTTTCTTTTTTCCTTTTCCTTTTTTTTTCCACGTCCAGACTGGTTAACGTGAAATTGTTTTGTTTTAAATTCTCTCTCTCTCTCTCTCTCTCTCTCTCTCTCTCTCTCTCTCTCTCTCTCTCTCTCTCTCTCTCTCTCTCTCTCTCTCTCTCTCTCTCTCTCTCTCTCTCTCTCTCTCTACATTCTCTGCTTTTGTTGTCATTAGATTTTCTTATATTTATTTATTTTTTTCTGCTTACATATTTCTTTTTTATTTTCCTGCATCACCTCAGCATTGGTTCATCTCTGTCTGGTGTTTACATATTGTCTGATTTTTTCTGTGTATTTCTTTGCATTTCCTGTATAATATCTGTGCACTTTTTATGTATTCTTCTATTTTTTTTTTATTACGTCAGCATTAGTTCACATTCACCTGGTGTTTATTTGCGTTTTCTTTGTGTATTTTGTCAGTTTCTGTGTATTTTTCTATGTATTTTTAAGTATATGTTTTTTTTTGTCTAAGTGCTTTCTTTTTTTTTTCTTTATCATCTCATCCCTGCCTCATCTTTACCTAGTGCTATATACATGTATTTTCCGTGTATTTTTCTATCTACTTCTGTCCTTCTTTGTATTCTGTTTTTTTTTTCTCTCTCTCTCTCTCTCTCCTCGTGTGTGTTAGCTCAGTGCTGGTTCACCTTCACCTGGCGTTTATTGTGTCGTGTCGCAGGTGAGGTGTTGGGTTGTGATGGGGTTCTCAAGGGCTTAATGGACATATTGGATGGGTTCCTATTTCTTATTTTTCATGGGGAGTTATTTTCATGTTGTTTAGTTATTTGTTGTAAAGGGAATCGCT
>NC_087184.1:3065000-3082500 GCF_035594125.1 Scylla paramamosain
TGATTCAAGTATAAATGAAGGATGGACTTGAGGGGACGAATTGAGAAGCTGCTCCGATGTTATACTGCCGAGTCCAGTATACACTAAGGTTATGTGAATCAGGTCAAGATGCTGCCTGTACTCTACGCCTCTGCAGCACATATACACCAGCTCCCAAAACTCTCTTTAAAGTGTGGTGCGAACTGTGGTGTAATGAACACAATGACACCTGCCGCCTGATCAAGTGTCGCGTTGGTAAGGTTGGTATGCTTGGCTTGACGTGATGCTGATATGCTGATCTGTTTCCCATAATATACAGCAGCCATCCCTAGTGTGCAGGGCTGCCAACTGTTGCCGCTGTAATCACTAAATGTATCAGATGATATCGTACATTGTGTCAGAATGTACACCTCTCATTGGATAGTTTTTAGGATGTACTTACACACACTTTAATAGTATCGTTACATTGGGGTCTGAGGAGCTTCACCCTGAACAACCCGGCAATGTAGGTGTGGTTGGTGAGCGTATCTGTGTGCAGGGGACCAAATAAGGCCAGGCAGGAACATGCACGGGAGAAGCGGTGAATGCGTCTGTTTATGTGTCCATCTAGTGAACTCTGTATTGCTTCATTTACGAGTGCCGCTCACTTGATTTTTGCAGGTACTACAGCTGTACTAAACACACGCAGGGATACCAGCTTGAGCATGAGCATGATCAGTGGATCCATCCTTGGTGTCAGTTTGTTCCGTGCCCAATGGGTAGCGATAGTTTTTTGAGTTTGTGTACAGTGAAGTAAGATTTGAAAGACAGCTAGGGATCCTTTTTTTTAAGCTTAAAGAACTTGTGATGTTTATAATTTTCGTTGTTATTCATTTATTTAGTATTATTATTATTTATTTTTTTTTACTTTGGTTTTCCATGAGACGTGTTTGTATTTAATATTAATTTTTCCAGCTGGTGCTTTTAGGGATAGAGGGAAGTCATCGGTAACATGATGGAATTTAGCTGAATTTTAAAGTTTTTGTCCTTTTTTCCCAGCTTCACCTGGGCACGGTGAAGTAAACAAAAATAAAATAAGGTGAATAAAGATATAAGTGAATAGATAGTACAACACCACCACCACCACCACCACCAACAACACCACCAACAACAACAACAACAACAACAACAACAACAAGAGGAGGAAAGAAACGGTATGAAGTAATGATTAAAACGAAAAAATAAACCACATGGCTTAAAAAGAGAATTTCAGATTTTTATTTAAACGAAATTATAAATACTTGGTTTCCTGAAGTGAAGCTTTTAGTTGAAGCTTGAATGTTCCTCGTGAAGCAGTTTTGTTCTCCAGTGTTGAGAAAAGCAGGATTACGTGGTTATCCATTAAGGTAATCCTCTCTCTCTCTCTCTCTCTCTCTCTCTCTCTCTCTCTCTCTCTCTCTCTCTCTCTCTCTCTCTCTCTCTCTCTCTCTCTCTCTCTCAGCGCCTGCATGTTCATTATTATTCATATATGTTCATCTTATTTCTTTGTCGTTGATGTAACCTCTCTCTCTCTCTCTCTCTCTCTCTCTCTCTCTCTCTCTCTCTCTCTCTCTCTCTCTCTCTCTCTCTCTCTCTCTCTCTCTCTCTCTCTCTTCTCTCATTCCCTGTCCTTTCATCTTCATTCTGCCGCTTTTTCTCTCTCCTTCCTTACTTTCGTCTTCTCTTTGTCTCACTTTATTTTATGTTTCTTACGTTGTTCTTGAGACTCTTACTTCTTAATGTTTCTTGTTTTGCTTCTATCTTTTCTTCCATTCTGTCTCTCTTCATTTTCTTCCCTCCTTGTTCCCTCTTTCATGCTTTCTCACCTACACAAGCTTACGCCTTTCCTTTTCTTTCTTTCTTTCTTTTTCTTCATAACTATTATTCTCCCTGTCTTCTGTTACTTTAAACTTTCCTTTGCCTATTTTTTTCTGTTTCTTTTATGTTTTCTTTATTCACTCTGTTTTTTTTCTAATTAATCTTTTTATTTATTTTATGTATTTTTGCATCTTTTTTTGCTTGTTACTTTTGTTGATGTGGTTTTCTTGCCTACCTGCCAGTCCGTCTGTCTGTCTGTCTGTCTGTCTGTCTGTCTGTCTGTCTGTCTGTCTGTCTGTCTGTCTGTTTGTCTGTCTGTCTGTTTGCATGTCTACCTGTCCGCCTTTGTCTGTCTGCTTGTTTACCTGTCCGCCTCTGTCTGTCTGTCTGTCTGTCTGTCTGTCTGTCTGCATGCCTACCTGTCCGCCTCTGTCTGTCTGTCTGTCTGTACGTAGGTAGGCAGGTATGTAGGTACGAGTAGGAAATATCACACAAAACACTAACAGATTTCAATGAATTACAACACAAAGATTAGTATTTTGCGTGAGGGACAATTAAGTAGAGGCACATCGTTTACTTGGGCGGATTAGGGATTTTCACAACTTTATATTTTCCTCGGTGACAAGACTCCCGACCCACCGCAGCGGCCACGAGGAGCACTAGTAGCGACATGCCGTGGGCGAGGGTGACTCCTCTGGACCGGGCGAGCATCACGTCACGTTTGGTGCTTCACTCTCAGATCGGCACGTATCCTGGAACGCTTTGTTCTCTCAGCAGGACGACTTTCAAAGGTCACGGAGATGATTTGTCAGGTTCTCATGGGTGTTTTTCCGTTGATAATGGAAAATTCTTGTCAACCTTTCCCTAGAATAATTTAACCATTCTTAGAAATCATTGTCTTTCACTTGATATATTCTCGATTAGATGCCAAATCCTCTCTGAATACAAGCCAGTCACCAGGAGGCCACGGCGCTCGTTAGGGGCAAGACCTGCATATGCGTGGTCCATTATCTCCCGTGAGGAATCAGTCATGTGAATGAATGGCTTTGTGGTGTCACAGACACTCCGTCTGTGACGAGAGTGGCCGGCGTGAACAGACCTTGGAACATACGAAGTTGAGCAGCCTTGTCCTCATACGGGGTCGGTGTTCCTCACTAGTCTTTTCCATACGGTCTGGGTTCTGCTTCCTTTCCACTTAACTCTCTCTCTCTCTCTCTCTCTCTCTCTCTCTCTCTCTCTCTCTCTCTCTCTCTCTCTCTCTCTCTCTCTCTCTCTCTCTCCTGTACAGTCCTTCCATCTCTTCTCTGGCCCGCGTCCTCGTTTTCTTTCATCCACTTTCTTATCTACCACTGTGTCTTCTGTAGTGTTATCTATAAGTATTCTTACTGGTACGTTATCTTTCACCATGTTCGTACGTTTTTATTGAACCCTTTTGATGTACTTTTATATTCATTGTAGTTGTTCTGGTCAGTAGATAAATAGTAAAGAAATGATAGTGTAGGTCTTTGGCAGGACTCTTGGTCTTTGGCAGGTCTCTTGTGGTTGCCTCCTGTGGTGAAGTGTAGGTTCTCCCGTCACTGGTTGAAATGGTGTGCGCTTATTGGTTGTCTTTTACTTTTCTGTTATTTTGTGTTTAATATGCGTCCTTTTCATTATCTTACTTTTTTTATTGTGCTTTTTCGTGTTCTATGATTTTGTGTTTGATATGCGTGCTTTTCATTTTCTTCTCTCTCATTTCACTGTCCATCTTTTTTTTTTTTCATTACTGTTTTCTAGTTTCTTTCTATTTCACATTCTATTGTCTGTGTTTCTGTGTTATTTCATTATTTCTTCCCTCACTTCCCTTCATTACACTTTTTTTTTCAATTTTCATTCAGCTTCCATTCCTGTCTGTCTGTCTTTACTATTACATCATTACTCTCCTGTTTCCCAGC
The DNA here is from genome assembly GCF_035594125.1 of Scylla paramamosain. Classification (NCBI taxonomy): domain Eukaryota; kingdom Metazoa; phylum Arthropoda; class Malacostraca; order Decapoda; family Portunidae; genus Scylla; species Scylla paramamosain. The sequence continues at coordinate 3,068,750 of NC_087184.1, forward strand.
TTTATCATGGTTCCTTTTTACTTGCTGTTATTTTATTTTTTTCTCTGCGTACATTTCCTTCCTTCGTGTGTGTTTTTATTTATTATATTTTTTTTCCCATCCATTAATTCCACGTCCTCTGTATATCTTTAATTTATATTCTCTTCCTGTTTATCTATTATTCCTTTGTTTCTTCCCTCTTCCTTCTTTGCTACTCTTTCTTCTTACTTTCTCTTCATCTTCACCTTTCCGCGCTTTCTCCCTCTCGCCTTAATCTCCCTCTCCCTCTCCCTCTCTTTTTCCCTCCTTTTCAAGCCTCTCCCTTTAATTCCCTTCCTTTCTTTACCTCTTTGTCTCTCCGCCTCTTCTCCCTAGCTTCTTAACCTCCCTTTCTCTTTCCCTCCCTCTTTCCGTCTCTCTCTCTCTCTCTCTCTCTCTCTCTCTCTCTCTCTCTCTCTCTCTCTCTCTCTCTCTCTCTCTCTCTCTCTCTCTCTCTCTCTCTCTCTCTCTCTCTCTCTCTTCCTTTCTCTCCCTCTCCTTTTAATTCCCTTCCTGCCTGCATTGCTGTCATTATCTCTCAGCATACCTTGAGTTAAGTTTAACACACCAATTCTTTCTCTGTCTCTGCCTCTATTTGTTTGTTTGTACGTTTGTTTGTCTGTTCGTTTGTTTGTTTGTTTGTCTATACGTTTGTTTGTTTGGTTGGTTATTTGTTTGCTTGCCTGTGTGTGTGTATGTGTGCGTGTTAATCTCTCTCTCTCTCTCTCTCTCTCTCTCTCTCTCTCTCTCTCTCTCTCTCTCTCTCTCTCTCTCTCTCTCTCTCTCTCTCTCTCTCTCTCTCTCTCTCTCTCTCTCTCTCTCTCTCTCTCACTGAAAAGGAGAAATTGTCCCCCAGCTTCATTTCCTTCCAGTGATGGCTTACAAATTTTCCCTTTATTTATATCAGAAAATTCCTTCTGTTTGTGGAAATTTGTGTCTTGCATTAAAGTTAAGGCTTTTATATATTTTAATTTTGTATAGATTTCTTTTCTTGTTTTGTTTCGTATCTCTAACTTTTTGTAATTTGCAGTTTTAGTTTAATTTTTTTTATTCACTTAGGTGGAAAAGTGGTTAGGTTTTAATCTTTTTTATTTTCTACTTCTTAGTATTCAATTACCTTTTCCTTCCATCTGTTGGACGGATTGGCTTTTTTAAATAATTGCTTTACTTTTTCTTTTGTTTTGTTTTCCTTGTGTTCTGTTTCTTGTTCTTAAAAATGTTTTACTCTTCCAGTGTATAATATTTTTTTCTTTTCTTCGTGTGCTATTTTTGTTTTTCTATCCAATCACATTTTAATTGACTCTCCTCTTCCTTTGCTTTTGTAGTCACTGCTGCTGCTGCTGCTTCCTCTTGTTCTTGTTTATTGTTGTCCTTCATGATTTTCCTACTCTTTTTGTTCTTCCTCCTCCTCCATCTCCTCCTCCTCCTTCTCCTTCTTCTTCTCCTCCTTCTCCTCCTCCATCCCCTTCTCCTCCTCCTCCTCCTCCTCCTCCTCCTCCTCCTCCTTTATTTTTTTCATTAGTTACCTTCACTTTCTTGTTCTCAGTTACTGTTTCCTCGTCTCCTTTCTTTTGTCTGTCTCTCTCCCTCACTCCATCATTAAGTGTTATCACTTCCCTCTTTCATCTCGTCTAATCTTGTTATAAATGTGTCATCTTTTTTTTTTCTGTACACTCCCTTTCCTTCCTTACCTGTTATTGTCTTTTTTCTCTCTCTAGCACACCCTCCTCCTCCTCCTCCTCCTCCTCCTCCTAATGTTTTAAATCCCTCAAGGCCAAGCATTTTTTCTTTAATCGCACAATAAATATCTGGAATAAACTTCCTGCAGAAATCTTAAACAGCAATTCTATTGAATCATTCAAAAATAAAATAAACAAATATTTAAAAGCAAATCCCAACAATCCTACCCGAATAATTACTAAATTTACTAATAAACTCTTATTTTTACAGACACCAATTTTATTATGAATTGTGCTCATTTTCAGATAGGCGTATAGAGTTCACCGTAAGGTGAATAGTAGAACTTCCTTTCAACCTTTCCTATGAAAATTCCATGTCAGTTTTTCCATACTGCATGCTACTTTTCCCAACTATTTCCATGCTAGCGCAAGCTGGAGGGAGTGGTGGGTGGGGAGGAGCCTTCTGCTGTGCTGTCCTGTCTCTCTTCCCTGTAGCTAGTTAGAAGTAGTTACCAAACAGCCTTGCAAGGACCAAAAGGTCTGTTTCTGTTTGGCTTTCCTTTGTATTCCTTTATATTGTATTCCTCCTCCTCCTCCTCCTCCTCCTCCTCCTCCTCCTCCTCCTCCTCCTCCTCCTCCTCCTCCTCCTCCTCCTCCTTCTCCTCCTTGGACCCCAAGGAATTTTACAGTTACGTGCGGAATAGAAAAGTTCTCACACCACACACATCAGCCCCACCACCTTGATGACGGTACTCTTGCCACTGAAGAGATCCACATCGCTGACGCACTAAATCATTACTTTGTCTCAGTTTTTACCGGAGAAAACAATCACGAAATGCCTGTGCTTCGTAACGTAATCCCTTTCACTGATTGCGACTTTCTAGAAGACGAAATAATTAAAGTAAGTGACAAAATAAAAACTAATCAAATCCCGGGACCAGACTGTGTTGCACCACGCGTCTTAAAAGAAACTAAACTTCAAAATTGGAAACTTCTTTCAATGCTTTTCACTAAGTCGCTAAACTTCGGCAAGGTTCCCAGCGACTGGAAGTCAGCTAACGTTGCCCCATACTTAAGCAAGGCGACACAACACTCCCAAGTAACTACAGACCCATCAGCCTCACACCTGTAGTGAGTAAATTAATGGAGACTGTAATATACGATAAGTTAGCGAATTTTTTTTTTTTTATAAGTAAGTAATTTAATCAACACAACATCAGCACAATTTTCGAAATAGACGCCCCTGTTTAAATAACCTGTTCGACTTTTTAATGACGGTTTTGGCATGTTTGACAAGAGATAAGCAGTGGACGTAGTGTACCTGGACTTTCAAAAAGCGTTCGGCAAAGTTCCTTATAAGCGCCTACTAAATAAATAAAAGTTGTAGGGTACAGAGGGCAAAATTCTCCAGTGGCTCGTATACTGAAAGAAAGCAACGCGTCGTTATTAATGGTAAATTTTCAAGATGGCGAGGTGCTTTAAGCGGTGTGCCACAGGGATCCGTACTCGGTCCTGTTCTTTTCCTTATCTACGTTGATGATATCGATGAGGGCCTCACCTGTAAGATATCTAAGTTTGCTGACGACACTAAAATAACGAATAAAGTAATTACAACAGATGACAAAAGGAAATTACAACTCAACTACGACCGCTGAGTCACTTGGTCAGACAAGTGGCAGATGAGTTTCTGTGTCGATAAATGTAGTGTACTGTTGCATCTGTTGCTATTTTATATCGCTGTTTTCTCACTAACTGCTCTTCTGACCATGCTAACTGCATGCCTCCCCTCCTCCTGCGGCCTCGCTGCACAGAACTTTCTTCTTTCTCTCATTCCTATTCTGTCCACCTTTCTAATGAAAGAAGTAACCAGTATTCTCAGTCATTCATCCCTTTCGCTGGTAAACTCTGGAACTCCCTGCCTGCTTCTTTATTTCCTCCTTCCTATGACTTGAACTCTTTCAAGATGGAGGTTTCAAGACACTTATCCTTCAATTTTCGTTTATTCTTTTGACGTCTCTTTTGGGATTGGCATCTCAATGGGATTTTTTTTCCTTTTTTATTCTTGTTTCCCTTGGCCAGTGACCCTCATACATAATATATATATATATATATATATATATATATATATATATATATATATATATATATATATATATATATATATATATATATATATATATATATATATATATATATGTGAGATAAGAACGATAATTTTCACTTTGTTTAACTAATGCACCTGTCCAACCTCACCTTGAATACTGTCCAATTCCGGCCACCTCATTATCTGAAATGTATAAACACACTGGAGAGAGTACACAGAAAAGATATCAAGATGATCCCACGACTGCGGAACAAGTCCTACGAGGAACGATTGAAGGAGATCAACTTGACCAGTTTAGAGGAGCGTGGGATGCGAGGGGATTTAATAAAGTGGTTCAAAATGTTTCGAGGGCTTGATAACATTGACATTAACAACTATGCTATTAGTGACCAATCGAACACCACTGGTAGTAATGGCCATAAGAACACAGGTAAGCGATTTACATCACACGAAGCTAAACACTTTACAATCGTTAATATTTGGCACTCTTTCCCATCACAGGCAGTAAATTGCAACACGGTAGAAACTTTTAAGCATAGGTTAGACAAGCACCTTGCATCATCCCCTCCTATAACATACTTCGCTCCTGCATTATCTTTATTTATTTATTTGACTTTTTTTTTATACTATTAGACAGAGCAACATGTTTCTCTTTCAACCTTTCCTATCACACTATGACTTTCTCTCCCTGTGCTGCATGGCGTTCCTTCCCTGACCCCTGCTGTCCTTTTACCTCTTACCTATAGAATCTGCAGTGCTAGAACAGACAGTCTTGTTGGGCACAGTAGTGGTGTTGCTGTCTGTCTCTCCTTTATATCCCTTTGTATTCCTCCTCCTCCTCCTCCTCCTCCTCCTCCTCCTCCTCCTCCTCCTCCTCCTCCTCCTCCTCCTCCTCCTCCTCTTCTTCTTCTTCTTCTTCTTCTTCTTCTTCTTCTCTTGTTGTTGTTGTTGTTATTGTTGTCGTTGTCGTTGTCGTTGTTGTTGGTGGTGGTGGTGGTGTTGGTGTTGTTGTTGTTGATGTTGTTGTTCTTGTTTCCTCCTCCTCCTCCTCCTCCTCCTCCTCCTCCTCCTCCTCCTCCTCCTCCTCCTCCTCCTCCTCCTCCTCCTCCTCCTCCTCCTACTCCTTCTCCTCCTCCTCCTCCTGCTGTCTTCCATCGTGAGCAATATTGACTAACCTCCGCGGCGTACATCAAGGCCAAGGACAGACGAAGTGAAGGCTTTTAAGGAATTGCTTTATGCAGTGCCTGTAAATGGATTGATGGTAATCTGCCCCGCTGGAATGAAATAAACGGACAAAATCGTGTTGTGTTTCCATTTCTGATTCTCTCTCTCTCTCTCTCTCTCTCTCTCTCTCTCTCTCTCTCTCTCTCTCTCTCTCTCTCTCTGTATTTTTAAGGATTAGACTACGGAGTGTATGTTTTTGTTATTATCTTGATCATTATTGTTATTATCGTTACATCACCACCACCACCATCACCTGCTACTACTACTACTACTACTACTACTACTACTACTACTACTACATTCCTTGTCCTTTTACTGCATGTCTTTGTCTTCTCCACAGTCATCATCGTTGTCGCTGTCCTCCTCCTCCTCCTCCTCCTCCTCCTCCTCCTCCTCCTCCTCCTCCTCCTCCTCCTCCTCCTCCTCCTCCTCCTCCTCCTCGTTTCTCTTCATCGTTTTCACTAATCTCTCATCTTCATCTCGTTCACTTCGTGTTAGAGAGAGAGAGAGAGAGAGAGAGAGAGAGAGAGAGAGAGAGAGAGAGAGAGAGAGAGAGAGAGAGAGAGAGAGAGAGAGAGAGAGAGAGAATCGATCACCTGTTATCACCTGTCATCTTCCTTCAAAACCACCTGAATGATTGAGACGCGCCGCCCTGTGAGGTGTTCTGCGTCTGTGGAAAGAGATTGCCTCGCCTTCCTGCGTTACTTGATCACATTACAAGGCACGAGATGCGAACTGCCTTGGCCTCTCCTCCTGCTCCTCCTCCTCCTCTTTGTCCTCTTCCTCCTCCTCCTCTTCCCTGTAGCTAGTTAGAAGTAGTTACCAAACAGCCTTGCAAGGACCAAAAGGTCTGTTGCTGTTTGGCTTTCCTTTGTATTCCTTTGTATTCCTTCTCCTCTTCTTGTTTTTGTTCTTGTTCTTGTTTTTTTTTGTTCTTGTTCATATCATGGTTGTTGTTGTTTTCGTTGTTGTTGTTGTTGTTGTTGTTGTTGTTGTTGTTGTTGTTGTTGTTGTTGTTGTTGTTGTTATGTTTGTTCTCCTCCTCGTCCTCCTCCTCCTCCTCCTCCTCCTTCTCCTTCTCTTCCTTCTCCTCCTTCTCCTCCTCCTCCTCCTCCTCCTCCTCCTCCTCCTCCTCCTCCTCCTCCTCCTCCTCCTCCTCCTCCTCCTCCTCCTCCTCCTCCTCTTTTTCTTCTTCCTCCTCCTCCTCCTCCTCCTCCTCTTCTTTTTCTTCTTCCTCCTCCTCCTCCTCCTCCTCCTCCTCCTCCTCCTCCTCTTCTTTTTCTTCCTCCTCCTCCTCCTCCTCCTCCTCCTCCTCCTTTTCGTCTTCTTTCTCCTCCTCCTCCTCCACAAAGAAAATTAATCGGATTAAAGAGACGTTAGTGATGGGCAGGTTCCCCGGCGACTTGCTGCTGGATCCGTCACAGTGATGGTAAAAGGAATGGAGTCCTTGCAGAGCAGCTCACCCATCACTGTAGTCATCTAGTAAAAATGTATCCCACACAATCAAATATTAGAGTTGTATGTAGAATATATGTGGTAGAAGGAGACATCTTTTTCTTACTTTCCTCTCAAATTCCATGTTGCTTTTCATACATCATGGTACCAATTCCTTTTTCCAGCCAGCATCGCGTGGAGGGATGGGGAGGAGCCTTTTCCTGTGCTATCGTGTCTCTCCCACTAATAGAGTAGAATAGTTACCCAAACAGCTTAGTAAGGACTTCAGGGTCTGTTGCTGTTTGGACTTCGTTTGTATTCCTTTGTATTCCTCTACCGCGTCACGTGATAATAATGGCATGTGTTTATCTCTCTCTCTCTCTCTCTCTCTCTCTCTCTCTCTCTCTCTCTCTCTCTCTCTCTCTCTCTCTCTCTCTCTCTCTCTCTCTCTCTCTCTCTCTCTCTCTCTCTCTCTCTCTCTCTCTCTCTCTCTCTGTCATTTGTCTCCCTGTGTTTATTTGCATATTCTTCTCTCATTCTCTTGTCTCTCGTACTTTCCTTTTTCTTTATTGACTGTTCATTTTAGTTGTTTGTTAATTTGTGCTTCCTTTTTTCTTTATTTTTCTGCTATTTTTGTGCCTATAGTTTAGAACATAAGAACATGAGAAATAAGGGAAGCTGCAAGAAGCCATCAGGCCTACACGTGGCAGTCCCTGTATGAAATATACTTACCTATTTCCACCTATTATCCCCATCCATAAATATGTCTAATCTCTTAAAGCTCTCTAATGACTCAGCACTAACAACTTGATTACTGAGTCCGTTCCATTCATTTACCACTCTATTTGAGAACCAATTCCTTCCTATCTCTTTTTTAAACCTAATTTTTTTCAAGCTTGAATCCGTTATTTCTTATTCTATCCTGGTTACTGATCCTAAGAATTTTGCTTTCGTCTTTGTTATAACTCTTATACCACTTAAAGACTTCTATCAGGTCCCCTCTTGACCTGCGTCTCTCTAAAGGATGTAAATTTAACAGCTTCAGTCTCGCTTCGTAAGGAATACCCCTCATCCCCTGTATCCTTTTAGTCATTCTGCTTTGTACTGATTCTAATAGGCCTATATCCTTCTTGTAATGTGGGGACCAGTACTGCACAGCGTAGTCTAGATAGAGTCATGCCTTTCATATTTTCGTTTTGTTCTTATTTTTTTGCTGGTGCCCTTTTTGTTCGTGTTCTTGGCATTTTGTTTGTGTTTTGTTTGTTGATGGTAGCTTTTCCTCCTCCTCCTCCTCCTCCTCCTCCTCCTCCTCCTCCTCCTCCTCCTCCTCCTCCTCCTCCTCCTCCTCTTTCCCCACCTCTTTCTTCACCTCTTTCTCCATCTCTTCCTCCACCTCTCTCTCTCTCTCTCTCTCTCTCTCTCTCTCTCTCTCTCTCTCTCTCTCTCTCTCTCTCTCTCTCTCTCTCTCTCTCTCTCTCTCTCTCTCACACACACACACACACACACACACACACACACACACACACACATACACATACAAAGGAAACCCCAAAATTAATTAGCAACACAACAGGCGAGGCCGAACGTGGAGCCTCTGCCTCCCTCAGGTGTGTTTCTCAGGTTTGGTTACAGTGTTTGTCTCGCCTGTAACGCGTAACGCTGATTGGCTGAAGGAAAATCCCCGTCAGTGGTCTTGTTTCGCGTGCCTTTTAAGCGGCTGGAGTTTGTTCTCTCCTGGAAGTGATCAAGTTTCTTTCTCCTCTTCCATGTGAATGTGTGTACAGCTTCCCCAAGATGCGGCGCCACGAGACCCGGTGAAATCACTGGATTCAAATCCAGTGATTTTACTTCACAAATGAACTAGTGAAATCATTGATATATATATATATATATATATATATATATATATATATATATATATATATATATATATATATATATATATATATATATATATATATATATATATATATATATATATATATATATATATATATATATATATATATATATATATATATATATATATATATACGAGTATACAGGCACTCAACCAGGCACTTCTTTCTCTAAAAACCGCTTCACTACTGTAAATATTATATATATATATATATATATATATATATATATATATATATATATATATATATATATATATATATATATATATATATATATATATATATATATATATATATATATATATATATATATATATATATATATATATATATATATATATATATATATATATATATATATATATATATATATATATATAATATTTACAGTAGTGAAGCGGTTTTTAGAGAAAGAAGTGCCTGGTTGAGTGGTTCTGGTGATGCTTACTATAATGTTTTCTTTTCCGTATTGATAATAAACGTCGCTGATAAAAAAAAAAAAAAAAAAAAAAAAAAAAAATATATATATATATATATATATATATATATATATATATATATATATATATATATATATATATATATACGAGGTGTGTCATTAAAGTTCCAGGACTGGTGTCCTAAAAGATGAATTTCAAACCCAAGCCACAAACCACCATATTTCCCCTTCAAAGTAATCCTTCTGGAGTATACAACTGCGCTCCCAACCCTCTACAGTCACTAATCTTTTTCTTACGTGCTTTTAAAATCATGTCCTCTGTTGCAGGTCGTTTAACAATGAGCGCTGAACAGCGAACAAACTTGAAGTTTTTGGTGCAGTTGGGGAAAACGCCGTCAGAAGCACTGGGTATGCTGCAAAAAGTGTACGGGGATGAGACAATGTCACGCTCACGTGTTTTTGAGTGGTGCAAGAGGTTCAAAGAGGGCCGGGAGGACGTGGAAGATGACCCCAGGAGTGGAAGACCCTCAACGAGCAGGAATGAGGCCAATGTTGAGCGTGTCAAGCAGATGGTGCGTGACGATCGTCGGTTGACTGTTCGAAAGATCGCAGATGAGCTTGGCATGAACCACAACAGCGTGTGGAAGATTATCACTGAAGATCTGGGCATGCGGAAAGTCTGTGCGAAGATGGTGCCGAGACTCCTGAACGATGACCAGAAGGGACGACGCATGCAGGTGTGTCAGGACATCCTCGAGCGTCTGGAAACTGAACCAGACTTGCTCAGGAGAGTCATCACCGGCGATGAGTCCTGGGTATTTGAGTACGACCCGGAGACCAAACGCCAGAGCCTTCAATGGAAGAGTCCGGCGTCGCCACGGCCGAAGAAAGCAAGGCAGTCCAGGTCCAGCTTCAAGGTCATGTTGATCGCTTTCTTCGATGTGAGGGGCATCGTCCACTGCGAGTTCTTGCCACAGGGCCAGACAGTCAACCAACATGTGTACAAAGAAGTACTGCGGCGTCTGCTTCGTGCAGTGCGCGAGAAGAGGCGGGAGTTGTGGCAGGGCAACTCGTGGCTGCTTCACCACGACAATGCGCCTGCTCACAATGCCCTGAGCATCAGAGAGTTCTTGGCCAAGAAGAACATCGCCGTGCTGGAGCAACCGCCCTACTCACCTGACCTCGCTCCGTGCGACTTCTTCCTCTTCCCCAAGCTCAAGGAGGTCATGAAGGGGACCCGTTTTGATGATGCGGACGACATCAAAAAGGCCGTGACGACGGAGCTGAGGAGCATCCCGCAAGAATCCTTCCAGCAGTGCATGCAAGCCTGGCAGAGAAGGATGGACAAGTGCATGCGGTGCCAGGGGGATTACTTCGAAGGAGATAACCTATAGTTTGTAGCCTGGATGTGAAATAAAACTTGTGTGGCACCAGTCCTGGAACTTTAATGACACACCTCGTATATATATATATATATATATATATATACTCGTACATGTGACTTGCAGAGAAAACGTGTTTTAACACAGCAAAATGACAGTGAACACAACATTTTCCTTCCTGTCGCCTAACACCACGCACGGCGCTGGACGTTGAAGGGAATAAAAGAATAAATCGCGTATTCGCAGTTTGAATTTGTGTCCACATCCAGAAGAAGAAGGAAAAAAATAAAATAAAATAAAACGTGTAATTTCCAGTGTAGTTGGCGCGGCGGTGAGTTAATAACACTTTTTTGTGGCCTTGTTTTACCATGTACCCTTCCTGCCCCACTGACACACTCAAAGTGGTGATGTTGAAATTTTGTTCTTTGAGAGACAGATTATATTTACTTCTTTCATATTCATTTAAATTATTTTCCTTTTCCTATGACAATGAATTCTCTTTCTTCAAGTGCCAACAAGACTATTCATTTCTTACGTTTTGTAGATTTAAAAAGATTTCCTACTTATTAACATTTACTTTCTTCTCATTTCTTTCATTATTTTTTCTTGGTATCTAGTGCCACTACAGAAACTTCCAATGGCAATGAAATTCCTCCTTTAAGGGCTGAGGGGACTACTATATTTTCAGGTCGTATAGAATTTTTTCCCACCTTTCCATTAACACTGTCGTGGTTTCTGTTGGCAGTAACGTGCCCTTCTTTGTCTCAACAGAACTTCACAAGAAATAAGAAAAAACAAAAGAAGTAATTTTCCTGGTATTGAGAAGCTTACGTTCCTCTCCCTGTTGTGGTGCCTTTGCTGCACGTCATTTAGGTCGCCTTCAATTATGCATGGGACTTCCTGGGAACAGAGGAGAAAAGGCTCGTGGGTATAGCTTAAGGGGGAGAGTGCTGTACTGTTGGTGGCTGAAGGGCTGGCAGGTTGAGGTCAGGCCGGTGGGGGTTAGGTGATGAGGTTTGAGGGGGGTTTAGATTAAGTGGGTGTGGCTAGAGGGATGTTTAGGGGCCTGAGATTAAGAGGTGGGGTTATGGGGTGGAGTTAAGGTACTGTGGTCAGGGGAGTGGGGTGTAGGTAGCTGAGATTAAGTGGATCTAGGAGACTGAGGCTAATGCATTGAGTTAGGGTGGTGAGATTACGTATGTGGGATTAAGGGAGTGACGTTAACAGCATGAATTTAAATGACTGATTTTAAGAGAGCGGGATCAGGTTGTTCAGGTTATGGAGGTGGGGTTAGGTGGATGAGGTTAAGTAAAAGGGCTGGAGGGTGTACATGAAAGTGGGTGAGTTTAAGGGGAAAGATTCACTGGAGGCAAGAGTGAGGGAGAGAGGGACTGGGAGAGACAGGTGTAACTGAGCGGATGTTGAAAGAACAGGGACTGGGGACACAGGTGTAGGGGAATGTTGGTGAGCAGGGCACGGAACTTGTTGAGGCAAGAAGGTGATGTACAGTCACAGCCAAAAGTTTGTTCACATACCGTATTCTTTTCACTAATTTAACCGTTTTGTCTCAACCGTAAGTCCTCCGAAGTTGTACCGAGCTGTCACCTTACAAAACCTGAGAAGTGAAAGGTTCCAAGGAGCTCAGAGGACATAAGACCTGAAGGAACACGCTAAGCACAGTGAAAGTGAGAGCGTCTGGTTACAAGACTTCTGGCCGCGACTGTACCTACTTGTACATAAAATCCTTCCCCTTTACGAAAGATTAGGGTTTTTTCGAAATATATGTTCGTTAAAGAGGCTTATATCAACAGAGCATTTAATATAGAGGTATTTTTGTGGATTAAGTGATAATTACAGACAAGATACCTGGAGTTTGTTAACAGGATGGGACGAGAAGTAACGCGTGCAAGCTTCATTAAGTCATATTTAAAAAAGGAGATAGGAAGAAATTGCCTCTCAATTAGAATGGTAGATGACTGGAAGAGACTCAGTAATGAAGTAGTTAGTGCTAAGTCAGTGGGGAGCTTTTAAAGAATATTAGATAAAAATTTATATAACAGGCAGGTAAATAATTATAGATCTGTATGTTTTATAGAAGGGCATGCCTGCACGTGTGGGCCTAATAGTTTCCTGCACCAGTCCTTTGTTCTTGTATTCATAGTTTCTGTGTATTGCAAGATGTGGTGTGTTCGACTGTGGTCTTAGCAGTGACAGCTTTCAACTTAGCCTCCTTACGCACATTGCTCTGCACAACCTATCATTTCAAATGCATTTTTTTTTTTAGTTTTCTTTTTCTTTTTTTTTTTTTTTTACTTTTTACTTTTTACTTCTTGCTTTTTTAACCCTTTAACACCCCTTGCCCTTTCCCTGCCCTCCACCCCGCCCGCCCGTCCACCCACCCACCCACCTGCCCTCCACCTGGTATTGAACTGTCCACCACACACTATTACGTCTTTGTTGCCCCACCACACACTCCCCCCGCCCCTCACTCGCTCCCCTCCCTCTCTCTCCTCTCCTACTTTTTGTGTCCGCCTCCCATCTCTTTTCTATCTCCACTAAAATTCTCTGCTCTCCCTGCTCTCTCTCTCTCTCTATCTCTCTCTCGTCTCTCTCTCTCTCTCTCTCTCTCTCTCTCTCTCTCTCTCTCTCTCTCTCTCTCTCTCTCTCTCTCTCTCTCTCTCTCTCTCTCTCTCTCTCTCTCTGACGGTGATGGTGAAGCGAAGGTAAAGTGGTTAGCAGGAATCCATAGCAATTTTCATAATAAATCATTAAACAAGATTACGAGTTTTTTTGGACAGAAGAGTCTTGTCTAAGCTCAAGGTAAATTAGATTTCTTAGCTTCCTCGTGTGTGTGTGTGTGTGTGTGTGTGTGTGTGTGTGTATGTGTGTGTGTGTGTGTGTGTGTCTCCTGTCAGTCTGTCTGTCTGGCTGTCTATATCAGTCTGAGTGTCTTCTTATCAGCCTGTCTGCCTGTCTGTCTCGCTCTCTGTCTGATAAATAACTGATCACCTTCCTTCCCACACTCCGCTAACACACAGGTAAAAATAGGTGTGCAGTTGACGTCACCCTCATTAACAGGTGGCTAGGATGATTACCTGAGGCAGCAAAGTGTATCCACAAACCACCTTCACGTTTTCTTTTCTTCATATTTTGTATCGTGCTTCTATCTTTTTTTCTTCATTTATTCCTTTTGTCTTCTTACTTCGTACTTAATTTCTTCCTTCTTCCATTCTTGTTGTGTAGTATTTTATCATTCTTGTTTCTTGTTTCTTCTCTTCTTGGTGTTTCTTCTGCTCTCTCTCTCTCTCTCTCTCTCTGCTCTCTCTCTCTCTCTCTCTCTCTCTCTCTCTCTCTCTCTCTCTCTCTCTCTCGTCTCTCTCTCTCTCTCTCTCTCTCTCTCACCGCGGCCGTAAAACACCTTGGAGAGATGCGACTGTCCTGAATTAGAATAAGGAAGGGAAAAAAATGGGTTTCTTTCACTATTATTTCCATTGTCCGCAAAAGGCCACTGAGGGGAGGGTGGCAAGGGAAATGGGATAATTCTAGGGAAAAAAGTAAAAGAAAGAGGTT
>NC_087184.1:3092500-3097500 GCF_035594125.1 Scylla paramamosain
GTAACCTTCCTTTCTGCTTCTTTCCCCTTATTTTTGTGTATCTCTCTCCTGTAAGGGCCAAAACGTCAGCTGCTGTTTGCTCTTCATCCATATTTCTTTGTGTTCCCAATTCCTCTTCACCTCTTCCTGTTCTTTAGTCTACTTTCACGCTTCTCATTTGTTTTCATTTCTCTCCCCATGTTATCCTCTGTCTGTTTGTTTGTCTGTCTGTCTGTCTGTCTGTCTGTCTCTGTCTGTCTCTCTGTCTGTGTCTTTTTTTCTGTTTGTCTTTCTGTATGTCTGTCTGTCTATCTGTCAGTGTGTTCGTATGTTTGTCCGTCCGACTTTGTCTTTCTGTCTGTCTGTCTGTCTGTCTGTCTGTCTGTCTGTCTGTCTGTCTGTCTGTCTGTCTGTCTGTCTGTCTGTCTGTCTGTCTGTCTGTCTGTCTATCTATCTATCTATCTATCTATCTATCTATCTATTTCTATCTATCTATCTATCTATCTACCTATATATATCTGTCTATCTATCAATCTGTCTGTCTGTCTGTCTGTCTGTCTGTCTGTCTCTCTTCCTTTCTTTCTTTCTTTCTTTCTTTCTTTCTTTCTTTCTTTCTTTCTTTCTTTCTTTCTCTCTCTCTCTCTCTCTCTCTCTCTCTCTCTCTCTCTCTCTCTCTCTCTCTCTCTCTCTCTCTCTCTCTCTCTCTCTCTCTCTCTCTCTCTCTCTCTCTGCGCCATCATTTTAGGGAAGCAACAGGTAGTGCCAAGTGTATTGATTACCTTAGCACGTGGCCCTCGCGGGGGGAGGGTGGAGGGGGCGGAGGTGGAATGGAGGAGAGAGGGATGGAAGTGGATGGGAGTGAGGGTGGGAAGGGTCGATGATGCTGGAGAGAGAGAGAGAGAGAGAGAGAGAGAGAGAGAGAGAGAGAGAGAGAGAGAGAGAGAGAGAGAGAGAGAGAGAGAGAGAGAGAGAGAGAGAGAGAGAGAGAGAGAGAGAGAGAGAGAGAGAGAGAGAGAGAGAGCCAGTCAGTCTACCAGTATGCGAAAAAGTTGAAAATATTATGACTTCGTGTGTGTATGTGTGTGTGTGTGTGTGCACTTGCTTTTCATGTGGGGAAAGAGAGAAGGATGAGTGAGACTTGAGAAGGAGGAGGAGAAAGAGGAGAAGGAAGAGAAAAGAGGGGCAGGAGAAAGAGGAGGAGGGGAAAAAAAAGGAAAGAAGTAATAACATCAAAACGCCAATAAAAAGAAAGAAAAGGAGAAAAGAAGACACAAAAACACTTACCATAATAAAGAGGAAAAATCACTTATCAGGTACAGAAAAGTCCCCCCTAAAAAAAACAAAAAAAAAACAAGAAAACAATAAAAACAAGTGCTACGAACAAAGGAAGGAAAGGGAAACTGAAGAAGCCACAACAGTAAACATAGGATTAAAAAAAAAAGCTATTGATGAAGGGAAAAGATTTATTTATTTATTTTCTAGGCCGAGGTTAGAAGTCCTCTCTCTCTCTCTCTCTCTCTCTCTCTCTCTCTCTCTCTCTCTCTCTCTCTCTCTCTCTCTCTCTCTCTCTCTCTCTCTCTCTCTCTCTCTCCATCGACTCCTCCATCACCTTTTGTTTTCTTTCTTTCCTCCTCTCCTTCTTTCTCTTTCCTGCTCTTTCCTTTTCTCTTTCCCGTGTTGTTTGTTCTTTACGCTTCTTCCTCTTCCCCCATCCTTTATATATTTTGTCTTTCCCACCTCCTTTCTTTCTTTCTTCTTCCTCCTCTTTCTCACGCGTCCTGCCAAAAACAACAAGAGGAACATTCACATCCTCACTGACAACTCTTCCTCTTCCTCTTCTTTTCACAGGGTTATTTTTTTCGACCCTTATTCTGAATCTCTTGGATTTTCTCTTTCTTCTTGGTTTTCCGCCTAGCTCTTCTGTTTTCCTGTTATTTCCTATTCGGATTTAGTCATTTTTCCTCCTTCCTCCTCTTCCTTCCTCTCTTCAACTTTGCTATTCATCACAAAATTCTTAGAGAGAGAGAGAGAGAGAGAGAGAGAGAGAGAGAGAGAGAGAGAGAGAGAGAGAGAGAGAGTGCATTGCGGCTCGTGTTAACCTTCATGGTCGGGTCACACCTGCTTCACACACCTGTCGCGAGGTGATTACTGCCGTGCTGCACCTGTGTGTTCTCACCTGTGTCTGAATGTCTGCCCTTGCGTCTACTTGTGTAAACTCTCTCTCTCTCTCTCTCTCTCTCTCTCTCTCTCTCTCTCTCTCTCTCTCACTAAGAACCTTTGAATGAAGAACAGCCCTGAGGAGAGGAAGGAAGAGGAGAAAAGGGAAAGAAGAAAACGGTGGAAGCAAAGGAAGGCAGAAGGGTGAACTAAATGAAATAGATGGGAAAGGCAGGAAGGAAATCTGAAGGAGGGGGAAAAATAAGGAAAGCAGAAAAGCTAAGAGGAAAAGGGGGATTCTCTCTCTCTCTCTCTCTCTCTCTCTCTCTCTCTCTCTCTCTCTCTCTCTCTCTCTCTCTCTCTCTCTCTCTCTCTCTCTCTCTCTCTGTGAATCGTATCCAATAATTTGTGTTCACGAGGTTTAAAGTACTACAGAGAGAGAGAGAAAGAGAGGGAGAGGAAGGGAGAGAGGGAGAGTGAGAGGAGGGGATGAATTAGTCCACGATTTTCCTCTTCCTCTTCATGCAGCATCTTTTTTCCCCTCGTGTGGCCTCATGCTGAGTTAGCTGCTTCGAGGCCCTTACTGTGAGGGGGAAATCCACTTAAAACGAAATCATCTTTGCAGGGGAAAAAGAGGATTACTGCACGTGCCTTGAAGGGGTTTTGAGGCTGCCCGCTTTGACCTTCCCTCCCTCGTGCCTTTCCTTCCTTTTATCTCATCTCCTTTTCGTCCTTTATGCAGTGTCTTCCTTCTTTGGTTGCTTCTCTGCTACATACCTTCCTTCTTTCTTTTCTTTTTTCTTTCCTTTCCTTTTTTTCATCTTTTCTCCTTTTCTTCTTTTTGCAATGCTCTTCTTCGTTTCCTTCCTTCCTTCCTTCCTTCTTGTAGTTCGTTTTTTCGTTGGTTCGTTTGTTCTTTCATTTCTTCTTTCCTTCTGTCCTTCCTTCCTTCCTTCACTTTCTCCTTAATTCCCTCCTATCCTTCCTTCCTTCTGCTTATTCCTTCTGCATTTTTCTCATTCTTTCATTCCCTCTTATATTGTTTTCTTCCCTCTTTTCTTCTTCTCTTTCTTTTTTCCTTCCTTTCCTTCTCCATATTCTGTTTCGCGATTCAGTTCTCACAGTCTTTTTTCAGCAACTACTGTACTCTCTCTCTCTCTCTCTCTCTCTCTCTCTCTCTCTCTCTCTCTCTCTCTCTCTCTCTCTCTCTCTCTCTCTCTCTCTCTCTCTCTCTCTCTCTCTCTCTCTCTCTCTCTCTCTCTCTCTCTCTCTCTCTCTCTCTCTCTCTCTCACTATACGCAAGCCAGCCTCGTAGTCTAAAGAACTTGAAAGAAGGAATGAAAAGAGGGAGGAGATTAACAGATAAGAGGATCCAGAGAGAGAGAGAGAGAGAGAGAGAGAGAGAGAGAGAGAGAGAGAGAGAGAGAGAGAGAGAGAGAGAGAGAGAGAGAGAGAGAGAGAGAGAGAGAGAGAGATGAATAAGATACAAAAAGGTACATAAATAAAGAAATAAAATAAAATAAAAAATAAATAAAAGGTCATAACTAAATAAATAAATAAATAGATAAATAAATGAATAAAAACAAAGGCACATGAGGGAGTGTGTGTACAGGTTAATCAGCCTACAAGTCCATCTCTCACACCTGTGGCAAAAAAAGTGGGGGGGGAAAAGTATATAGTTTTGTTATCTATATATTTGTAAAAAAAACATTGTTACCTCACCTCATCACAATGCAATGCACATTAGTTGATGGAAACACTGGTGCAACAGATACACACACACACACACACACACACACACACACATACACACGCACGGATGAATAATTGTATATGTGTAGATTGGTAGACAGAAAGACAGAGATAGATAGATATATCATATTCAAGTGGCTGGACAAACAGACAGACAGACATATTTTGATGTAGATAGACAGGAAGGCATATATGTAGATAGGTAGGTAGGTAGGTAGAGATGTAGATAGATGGATGTGTCGGAAAGTAGATAGATAGATAGATAGATAGGTAGCTAGATAGACAGATTGATAGATAGGTAGCTAGATAGACAGATAGATAAAAAGACAGATAGATAGATAGATAGATAGATAGATAGATAGATAGATAGATACGAGTAGATGTGTCGAGAAATGGATAGATAGAAAACTCACTGACCATAAATCAAATTACCATGGTCACTTCATAAATGCAATAAAAAAAAATATTCTCCAAATAGGTACTGTAAAACATTTGAGATGGGTTAAAATATGAACTACTTACACACACACACACACACACACACACACACACACACACACACACACACACACACACACACACACACACACACACACACACACACACACACACACACACACACACACACACACACACACACACACACACACACACACACACACACACTGTGTTGATTATCTGCTGTATTCTTACGAACACTTGAGCGAAAGGCCGCGGGTATTAAGAGTGGAGGAGGAGGAGAAGGAGGAGGTGGTGGAGGAGGAGGAGGGAATGGTGAGGGAGATGAGAGAAAATAGGAGTGCGCAAGTGTTTATGACGGTCTGATGAGGAGGAGAGGAAGAGGAGGAAGAGGGAACAGTGAGAGAGATGAGAGATAAAATGGAAGGAGGGAAGGTGATGAGGGGAAAACAATGAAGGAGATCGTGTGAGATAAGAAAAAAAATAGCAGAGATTAGAAAGGATCGCAAAAAAAAAAAATAATAATAATATATGTGATGCAAGTTTCCACCGAAAAAAAAATAAATTGATGACTTTGATGAAATAGTAATAATGACGACGACAGAAAAATTATGGTGATAAATCCGAAGAGGAAATTGCGCATTCATCTGAAA
>NC_087184.1:3102500-3132500 GCF_035594125.1 Scylla paramamosain
TTATGAAGACCTGGAGCGAGGCGTCACCTGTGAGTACCTGGGGAGTTTGGAGGCATAAGAACATAAATACATTAGAGAAGGTATACGTCAATAGGCCTACACGTGGTTGTCTCTGAATTAAACATACATACCACCCTTTATCCACGTATTTCTGTATAAGTTCATGTATATTTTAAGCTGTGTTGACTCAGCACTGGTAACTTGATTATTGAGTCTGTTCCAGTTATCTGTCACTCCATTTGAGAGTTATCGTCTTCCTGTGTCACTTTTAAATCCAACTACATCATTACCTCTTGCTTTATTCTGATTACTAACACACTAAGGACCCATTCTCGTCTCCTTTATCTAATGCGTCTATTTGTCCATCAATGTTTGTTTGGTTGTGTTTCTGCGTCTCTCTCGGCTGGTCCCGTGTGTGTGTGTGTGTGTGTGTGTGTGTGTGTGTGTGTGTGTGTGTGTGTGTGTGTGTGTGTGTGTGGTATTATCTTTTTTTCTATTCGTCGTTTCTCTCTCTCTCTCTCTCTCTCTCTCTCTCTCTCTCTCTCTCTCTCTCTCTCTCTCTCTCTCTCTCTCTCTCTCTCTCTCTCTCTCTCTCTCTCTCTCTCTCTCTCTCTCTCTCTCTCTCTCTCTCTCTTTTGTCCTTTTCTTCTACTATCACCTTAGTAGTCCTAGATCAGGTCATCTCGTGAGGACCGCAAGATCTCTTGTGGTCTGTTTTTCTATGTAACTCTATGTAACTCTCCTCCTCCTCCTCCTCCTCCTCCTCCTCCTCCTCTTCCTCCTCCTCCTCATCGCTGAAAAAGAAAAAGATCTTGGTGTCGTTGTGTCAAACGACCTAAAGCCGAGTCAACACTGCACAGAAACAGTAAAGACGGCAAATAAATTAGCAGGGTTCATTGGAAGAACATCTGAATTTAAATCAGAAAAAGGTTATACTTGCCTTATATAACTCACTGGTGCGCCCTCATCTAGAATACTGTGTACAGTTCTGGTCACCATACTACAAAAAAAGACATTAAAAACTAGAAAAGATACAGCGCAGAGTCACTAAGATGATTCCAAGATTGCGCAATAAGCCGTATGAGGAACGACTGGAAGAATTTAACCTATTTAGTGCTGGATAAGAGGAGACCTAATTGTAGTGTTCAAAATTTTTAAAGGATGTAATAACCTTGATGCAAATACATATTTTACCATTGATCATTCTAACTTGACAAGAAATAATGGATTCAAGATTATACCCAAACGTTTTAAATCCCACGAGGCCAAACATTTTTCTTCTTTAATCGCACAATTAACATATGGAATAAACTTTCTGCACAAATCGTAAACAACAATTCTATCGAATCATTCAAAATAAAATAGACAAATATTTAAAAGCTAATCCCCAATAAGTTCTCTTCTTGTCCGAATAATTACAAAATTCACTAATAAACTCTTTTGTTTTACAGACACAAATTTTATTATAAATTGTATTAACTTTCAGATAGGCGTATAGAGTTCACCGTAGGGTGAATAGTAGAACTTCCTTTCATCCTTTTCTATGAAAATTCCATGTCAGTTTTTCCATACTGCATGGTACTTTTCCCAACTATTTCCATACCAGCGCAAGCTGAAGGGAGTGGTGGGTGGGGAGGAGCCTTCTGCTGTGCTGTCCTGTCTCTCTTCCCTGTAGCTAGTCAGAAGTAGTTACCAAACAGCCTTGCAAGAACCAAAAGGTCTGTTGCTGTTTGGCTTTCTTTTGTATTCCTCCTCCTCCTCCTCCTCCTCCTCCTCCTCCTCCTCCTCCTCCTCCTCCTCCTCCTCCTCCTCCTCCTCCTCCTCCTCTTTAAAACACACAAAGGTCAGATAACCCCCTTGACTTCCTGACCCCAATTTCTGACCTTCATTCATTCATTCATCTCGACCTTTCAACACGCCTTTCATTTTGTCTGAGCTGCGCCTCGTTATCCACCTCTCCTGTCCCATCCTGTATTAGTTTCGTCCTTTGTATTATTATTTTTTTCCTCTTTTTTTTTTTTTAATGATTTCTTCGTTTCAATAGACTCTTGTTGATAATTTGATGGTGGATTTCTGTAAAGTTTTTCAGTTATTTGTGTTTTTCTCGTGTTTTTTCTTTTTTTCCTCGTGTTTGACTGAAAGGAGTGTTTTTTTTTTGTTCGCTATTGGGTCGTGGTATCTTATCGTTGTTATCAGGTTAAATATTATCTCTCTCTCTCTCTCTCTCTCTCTCTCTCTCTCTCTCTCTCTCTCTCTCTCTCTCTCTCTCTCTCTCTCTCTCTCTCTCTCTCTCTCTCTCTCTTGTTATTTCCCTCTCCATTCTCCCCCAACACACAGTCTCCCTCCTCTCCTAAGACACTCTCCCTTCTCTTCCAGCACAGCGTGGCATTCTGGCTTACTCTCTCCTACCTCTCACTTACTCCTGCTCTCCAATGCTGAGGTGGAAGCTATTAATCTCTCTCTCTCTCTCTCTCTCTCTCTCTCTCTCTCTCTCTCTCTCTCTCTCTCTCTCTCTCTCTCTCTCTTGTCTCAGTAATGAAAGTGCTATTTATTTCTATATTGGCATCTTACTGTTTCCATTTTCTTTTTCTCTTCCTCTTTCTCTTTCTCCTCCTCATATTGTTGTTGTTGTTGTTGTTGTTGTTGTTGTTGTTGTTTTCTTCTTGTTTTATTCTTCTTCTTCTTCTTCTTGCTCTTCTTGTTCTTCTTGTTCTTGTTCTTGTTCTTGTTCTTGTTCTTGTTCTTCTTTTTCTTCTTGTTTTTCTTTTTCTTCTTCTTCTTCTTTCTTGATATTGATGTGTAGAGACACAGTGAGTCTTTTACAGGTTAAGTGGAGCATGATGAGTACTCGCTATCTTAAAGCTTAACCCCATAGAAATAACACAAATATTGATAATAACCTAACAACAATAATATAAATGGTAGTAATAGTAATGAGTCATAAGCCCAATAGTAGCGAAGCACTGTACTCGATGAAATGCTTGTGTCACTGTCACAGTACACTGGGTATCGGCACGTGTCACTGTCACTGCACTGCACCTCACTGCACTTAATAACTTGTGTCACTGTCATGTCTTTCACTGAGCCACCTGTGCACCAACACCTTAAATTTCTGGACACTCCACTCAGCAACACGATGGTCGTGCGGGCACATGTCTGAGATCAGAAATCTATTCCACCACCGCACGCACATCTCCACCCATTGCCTTTGGTAGTGGGAGGCGTTGGAGCGTGGCACGGCCAGGGCCTCAGGCTCCACCGTCACCGCCCTGGCTGTCACCTCAGTGTGGCGGCACGGCTGGCAGAGCGGTAGGAGGTGAGGGACGCCCTGCTTCTGTGTCTTATAGAGGACCGCGAGGCCTGCCACGTTTCGGCGGTGCTTGAGGCTGTGCAGGCTGGTCACCTGCTCCTGCTGGCCGTCCCAGATTATCCACTTCGCTCTCCGCTGGACCTTGTCGAGGAGTCCCAGGTGTGAGGAGGCTCCCCCGCTCCAAGCAAGGCAGGAGTACTCCAGCGAGGAGCGGACTTGGCTCTTGTACAGGAGCTCACGCCCCCTGGCATCGAGAAGCCAGGAGATTCTCCTGAGGGAGGCCAGCTTCCCTGCCACAGTCCTGGGGAGGTGGGAGATGTGTGCCCTGAAGATCAGCTTACTGTCATTAGTGACCCCCACGATATGTACCTCCTGCTGCGGCACCAGTGTCGTCCCTTGGAAGATGAGGCGGAGTTTGCTGGGAGTCCTGGAGACCACCATGAGCTGCGTCTTGTGAGGGGCAAAGCTGACCTGCCATCTCTGTCCCCCTGCGAAGTGTGTCGTTGAGCCAGGACGACGCGGATGGTTCCTCCCCAGGGGCAAAGGCTGCCGATACCGTGATATCCGCGTACGTCTCGGCGCTTGGGACAAGACTCAACAGGTCATTAAAGTAAATTTCACAGAAGCGGCCCCAACACGCTGCCCTGTGGCACACCTGCCCCAATAGCCTGCAGGGATGACACCTGGCCGTTGTGCACCAACCGCATGTGCCGCTCAGCCAGGTAGTCAGTCCATCAGCAGCTCCAGCAAGTCCCAGCTCACGCCGGCTGCGCGCAGCCTCTCCACCAAGGCACCCACGGTCAAACGCCCCGGCGATATCTAGCGCCAGGACAGCCGTGTGTCCGCCCTGGTCCAAGGCGTTGCTCCAGTCGTTGGCCAGCAGGAGGTTGAGGTCCGCCGCTAAGCGTCTTTTCCTGAAGCCAAAATGTCTGTGGCTGAGGAGATGCTGGCTATCGAGGTGGGAGGTGAGGCACCGCTATTATCTCCTCCAGCACCTTGCAAGCAACAGACAGCAACGAGATGGGGCTGTAATTCCTGGCTTCAGACCTGCTGCCCTTTTTGTGCACCGGGACGACGTGGCTGTTCTTCCAGAGTCGAGGCCACTTGTTTTGATGCAGGATAAACTCCAATACCCTGATAAGTGTGTGCGTCATCTCACCAGAGCACCTCCGGAGCACACGTGGACTTAATCCGTCAGGTTCCACTGCCTTCGTCTCATCCAGTGTGGAGAGCCTGCTTGGACATCCCTCTCAGTGTTGGTGAGTGAGGTCAGCCAGCGGCCTGACACCAAGGGGAGTGAAGGATAGGCCTGGTGGGGTCTAGAATTGCCACTTTTTGGGAGAAATGACGGGCCAGGAGATCCACCTTGTCGCGGGTTGTTGTGGCAGTTCCCGTCTTGCATTAAAGGTGGAATGGTGGAGCCTTTCTTACTCCCCCCTCTCTCTCTCTCTCTCTCTCTCTCTCTCTCTCTCTCTCTCTCTCTCTCTCTCTCTCTCTCTCTCTCTCTCTCTCTCTCTCTCTCTCTCTCTCTCTCTCTCTCTCTCTCTCCGCTGCTCCTTTTGCTGCCGCTGCCGCCGGTGTGGATGGTGTAGCTGGTGGTTTTGTGCCCCGCTGATTAGTCGCTTTTCCCGCCTTTACACTTTGTCCAGTCAGCGGGCACTTGACATCCAGGTGAGGGGGGCGTACTCCATGATGGGCCTGACCTGGGCTTTGTACAGCGTGTGTAGGCCGTTAGCATGGAGGAGGTATCTCATCCGGCGCAGTAACGTCACCTTAAGGGAGGCACTACTCGCCACCCTCTCCAGGTGACATTCAAACTGTAGCCGGGAATCCACCTCTACCCCAAGGATGTTGATGCTGGTCTGCAGACGGATGGTGTCTCGCCCGAGCTTCAGCTTCCCGCGCAGACGGTTCGCTTCATCTTGGCCTGGGTTTTTTAAGGGCAAACTTAACTTGCCACCTTTCTCCCCATGCCACGATGTTCTGCAGCTGTCTGTTGGCGGTCTGTACCACGTTCTGAGTGTCGCCCCTCTCGTAAGTACAGGAAAGGGTACATTCATCTGCATAAGCACTGGCTTCGGGAGTGCTCTGCAGGAGATCGTTAAAATACGAGTATACGTTCCACAGTATGGGACCGAGGACTGACCCCTGTGGAACGGAGGCCTCCACTGGGAAGCTGGATGAGGTGCTGCCATTCACCACGACGCGGAGGCTTCTCCCTGTCAGGTAGCTGGAGAAGAGGTGCAGCATGTCCCCGGTGATGCCCAGCTGCTGGAGCTTAGTCATCAGCCCACGATGCCACACACAGTCAAATGCGCCAGCTTTGTCCAGGGCAATCACCAGGGAGGGACGTTCGGCATCAAGGGCGTCGTGCCAGGATTTGGAGAGGAGGAGAAGGAGATCAGAGGTGGAGCGGCTCTTTCTGAAGCCATATTGCTTCTGGGATAGGAGGTGGTTCTCTTCAAGGTATTTGTTGAGCCGCTTGCTGATTATCCTCTCAGAGATCTTGGTGACCACTGAGAGGAGGGAGATTGGCCTGTAATTTCCTGGCTCTGCTCTCGACCTCTTCTTATGCACCGGCGTAATCCTCGCCTCCTTCCACAGTGAAGGTCACTCTCCGGTCTGCATGCACTGCTGGAAGATGTTTACGAGAGGGTCGGTGAGTTACGCCGCGCAGTTTTTTAGATGTGGTCTTACTCCGTCAGGGCCAGGTGTCTTCCTTTGTATTGACGCCCCTCAAGAGTCTTCTCACGTCGCTTTCAGTGACGATCACACTCTCTAGGGATGAGGCGCCAAGACGAGGGAGAGTGGGGGGCTGCCTGTCGGGTTCTGTTGTCATCTTTCGGCTGAACTCTGCGGCAAGATCAGCCTTTTCGCGACTGGTGGTGGCCAGATCTCCGTCAGGTTTTCTGATGGCAGGAATGCGTTCTCAGTGGCAGATTCCTTGTCTCTCCTTCACCAGGCTCCACCACTGCTTGGGATCAACCTGGTTCGCAGAAAGCTTCCTCTTGATGTTCGTCTCTCACCTTGCCTTCGCCCATTTTGCCGTCCTTGTTATGTTTTTGCACGCTCTTTTGTGTAGGGTCCTGTTCTCCTGTGTGGGATGTCTCTTGTAGTGCTGCCACGCTCTATATTTCTTATCAGCAGCTACACGGCAGTGGTACCCAAACCAGGGCTGGTCCTTAGGGTTGGTTGTGTACACTGTGTGGCACAAATTGTTGCTGTAGGGAGTGAAGGACGGTGGTAAAGGCGGTGATATCGTGGTGTGGGTCGCCAGTTAGGACAGTCTGCCAGTCAGTCGCTGTCAGAGTCTGTCTCATAGCCTCCCAGTCGGCAGGCTCCCAGAGCCAGATGACTCGCTGTTGTTTTTCATCACGCGCGGCAGCAAGATTGATGGAGGATAACACTGCGTGGTAATCAGAGCTGCCCACTTGGTCTAGTGGGCGGCACACCGCACAGTTCTCTGAAAGATCGGAGAATACCGGGTCCAGGAAGCCCCCACGCTGGTGTGTTGGGAAGTTGACGTGGTTATGTAGTCCCTGTACCACAGTGAGTTCGGTGAAGGCCCTCATCACTAAGTGCTGGTTAAGATCCCCTACGATCACTACGTGTTGGCGGTTGTGGGCGGCCATAATGTCGTTGAGATGGTCTGAGAGGTAGTTTAGGGGGAGCATTTCCCTGCCACTGTGGTCTGTAAGCGGCACACAATAGCAGGCCGCTCTTGTTTGCTAGGATGACGCGGAGAAAGACGATCTCCATAGCTGCAGGGATGTCAACTGGCAGGAGGTCAACCTGCATCCCGTCGCGGTGACACACGGCGATACCACCTCCCTGTCTTCCATGTCGGTCTGGCTTCACCCACGGCGAGTATCCGGGGATTTTTGTCACATGATGTTATGCAGCTGTCGTCAAGGAAGGTCTCCACAGCCACTACTACATCCACCCGGTGTCTTAGGACGAATGTGTGTGTTAATTCTCCCACGTTGGTCCTAAATCCTCTCACGTTGGCTGAAAGGACCGTGAAGCTGCAGGCGTCCATATTCTTTAGCGAGCTGCTATTCGTGAGAGGTGATGGGGCTGGGTCCAAGACTGGAATGTAGGGGGCTGCAACACTGGGTTGGGGTGGAGCGCCGGGTGGGTGGAGGTGGGAGGGTGACGCTAAGACAGGATGGCACGGAAAAGTCGCTCTTGTCTTGCTTCTGCTGCTTTCGTGTAACACTGTTGTTCCGTGTGGCGTCGTTGCAAGCAGTAGGTACACTCTATTCTCTTCCTTACCTCTGCCTGGCGTTTTCTGCACTGGTCGGCTGTATGTCCTCCCCGACCACAGAAATCGCACACCTCCGCTCTGCAGTAATTTGGTGCATGACCTCGCTGGCGGCAGCGGCCACCCACACAACGGTGAAGATCCACTTGTCCTCGTATTTCGTCGCCTATTGTTCCTTCCGGTGCTGTTGGTGTCTCTCCCCGTGTCATCCCTGTGGGCAGTAGGGTCTCTCTCTCTCTCTCTCTCTCTCTCTCTCTCTCTCTCTCTCTCTCTCTCTCTCTCTCTCTCCATCTCTCTCCATCTCTCTCTCTCTCTCTCTCTCTCTCTCTCTCTCTCTCTCTCTCTCTCTCTCTCTCTCTCTCTCTCTCT
This sequence comes from Scylla paramamosain, assembly GCF_035594125.1. Taxonomy (NCBI): domain Eukaryota; kingdom Metazoa; phylum Arthropoda; class Malacostraca; order Decapoda; family Portunidae; genus Scylla; species Scylla paramamosain. The sequence continues at coordinate 3,110,444 of NC_087184.1, forward strand.
CTCTCTCTCTCTCTCTCTCTCTCTCTCTCTCTCTCTCTCTCTCTCTCTCTCTCTCTCTCTCTCTCTCTCTCTCTCTCTCTCTCCTTCACGAGGCCCACCACTGCTTGGAGGCCACGTGTCTTCCTCGGAGCTTCCTCCTTGTACTCTCCAGCCACTGGTCTCGAGCCCAGGCCTGGGTGTGGCTGCTGCCCTGTGCCGCTCTTTATTCTGCCGCGCTTGGTGCTGCTTGTAGGCACACCGCGCGCAGTAGTTTCTGTCAGAGGCAGACCGGCATTACGAGCCGAATCATGGCTGCTTGGAGGGCTTTGATTTGTACTGGTCGTGGGGCACCCAGCTCCTCGGTGAACTGCTCCAACCGCTGGTCCACGTCATCTTGCAGCAGGTCCTCCGAGTCTGTCTAAGCCAGGCAGCGCCGTAGTCCTGCCCAGTCATTCATCTTCTTCGTTTTCCTCCTCCTCCTCCTCCTCCTCCTTCTCATCTACAACTATCTGACAAGCCCAAGAGAAAAGAAGAAAGAGAAAAATCCAAGGAAGGAAGAGAGAGAGGTAATAGATTCTCGTCTGCCTGAAGAAAACGGGAGACGTCCAAGGGGTAATGAATGAGAGAGAGAGAGAGAGAGAGAGAGAGAGAGAGAGAGAGAGAGAGAGAGAGAGAGAGAGAGAGAGAGAGAGACTTAGTTAAATGTGAATTGTTCTTATGCTTGTGTGTCGGTTCCTGTCTCTCTCTCTCTCTCTCTCTCTCTCTCTCTCTCTCTCTCTCTCTCTCTCTCTCTCTCTCTCTCTCTCTCTCTCTCTCTCTCTCTCTCTCTCTCTCTCTCTCTCTCTCTCTCTCTCTCTCTCTCTCTCTCTCTCTCTCTCTCTCTCTCTCTCTCTCTCTCTCTCTCTCTCTCTCTCCTTATTAATCGTGAAAGCTGATCTGTCTGTCTACTATTCTCTCATAATTTATTCCTCCTCCTCCTCCTCCTTCTCCTCCTGCTTCTCCTCCTCCTCCTCCTCCTTCTCCTCTTCCTCCTCCTCCTCTTTCTCTTCCTCCTCCTTCTGCAAAGTTTCACTCAAAGTTTTCTCGACACGTGAATTATTCCTGAGAGAGAGAGAGAGAGAGAGAGAGAGAGAGAGAGAGAGAGAGAGAGAGAGAGAGAGAGAGAGAGAGAGAGAGAGAGAGAGAGAGAGAGAGAGAGAGAATTGCACATCATTATCTTTAGTGTTTTCCTTTTTCCCTTCCTATTTTTTCCCTTTTCGTGGCAGGTAGAAGGACAGAGAGAGAGGGGGAGGGGAGAAGGAACGGGAAGAAGGAAGGGAGGGAAGGAGGGAGGGAGGGAATGGAAAGATTAAATGAGGAAAGGATGAATGGTTGCCTGGGTTCATGGGTGGATAGAAAGGAGAAGAACAGCAGAGAATGATAAAGATGGGAAGAGAAAGAAATGAAGAATGAGAGGAAGAACGAAGGAAGAAAATGAAAAGGAAACAAGGAGAGGGAAATGAGGAAATAGGAAGTGGAAGAGATGGAAAGAAATGGAAAAGAAATAAGGAGAAAAAAGTGAGGAAATAGGAAACAGAACGAACGAAAAAACAAAAAAAAAAGGAAACAAGAAGAGAAAGAAAAAATAGGAAGAAAAATAAAAAAGAAATTTAAAAAAATCGAATAGAGAAAGGAAGTTCTGAACATCACAAACAGAAAAAAAACATGAAAAGAAAGAAGAAAAATATTTATTGAGGAAAAGAGGGAAAGAAGAATAAGGAGGAAAAAGAAGGAAAATAACACCAAAGGAAAAAAATATAAGGAACGTGGGAATAGGGTGAAATATAGAGAAAAGAGATGAATAAAAGGAAGGGAAGGCCAAGAGAGAGAGAGAGAGAGAGAGAGAGAGAGAGAGAGAGAGAGAGAGAGAGAGAGAGAGAGAGAGAGAGAGAGAGAGAAGTAAATGTAATATCTATCTTCATTTCTCTTTCGGCATCCTCTTATTTTCTTTTCATTTATTATAAAACATTTATCTCTTTCACCTCTTATTGAATTTATTTGTCTTCACTTCATTCTTGTCACTTTAAAGGCTTATACTTCTCGACTTGCCAGAAAGAGAGAGAGAGAGAGAGAGAGAGTGTGTGTGTGTGTGTGTGTGTGTGTGTGTGTGTGTGTGTGTAAAAATAAACTCGCAATAAATTTCAGCTCTCTAATAAAGCAGAGTTAAGTGATGTTTTCACGATCACAAAATTTATTACTGACTTTCAAGGTCGTGTGCAACATTTCCTCACCGTATGATTAAATACAACTCATCCTTCCATTTTTTTTTTTTCGTGTGAATCATTAAAAAAAAAACGTAAGTAAAAAAGTAAATAGCGTGACTCTTTTTTAACTTTTTTCCCCTAACATGATTAAACGTTTTAGACTCGTATTTTTTTTTCTGTGCTACGGACTCTTATGTAATTCCGTAGCCGAGTAAAGACAAAACTAATCATTCCTTCTCTCTAAGTGGTACATTTACTCGTAGCTCTGTAAGGACATAACAGCGGTGACGTAAGCAAATTTCTCAGCATCAGTAATCATGATAGAACAAGAAATAATGTGTGTGACCTTGAAAAATGTTAGAAGATAAGAAGGAATTGGTTCTCAAATAGCGGTAGATGAATGAAATAGACTCAGTAATCAGGTTGTTAGCGGTAGATGAATGAAAAGACTCAGTAATCAGGTTGTTAGTGCTGAGTCATTAGGAAGTTTTAGAAGAAGGTTACACAAATTTATGGATGAAGATGATAGGTGGAAATAGGTAGATGTGCTTCATACAGGGACTGCCACGTGTAGACCTGATGGCTTCCTGCAGCTTCCCCTATTTTCTTATGTTCTTATTCCTTGTTTTCTCACGTGTCTATGTCAGTATCCTCAATGTTAACAAAGAGCGACTATTGTATTGTATTGTTATCCTCGTATTGTCTCCATAGTGCCGTGATTATAAGAGTTTCTGTATTTCCTTTCATATAATTTCTCGTATGGGTAACTTATCTGTTCTCCCCCTCCCCTTCCTCCCGCCCACTACCTAACCCTTGCCTCGTGCCTTCCTCTCAGTGCTGTCTTTCATTTTTTCCTCTCTTCTCTTTTTCCTCCCCTGTAATTCCGCGCAAAGTTCTAATAAGTGATGGATAATTAACACATGGGTAACTTAGCTATTTTTTCCCCTTGCCTTACGCCGCCCTCCCTCCCATCGTTGTCCTTCCCTCTATCCCTCTCCCTGGGCCCATAAATTTCCACCTTGCGGCCACATTTTTCAGACTGGAATTTAATTTATCACAACACCTGCCTACAATAGTCCTCTTCCCCCTTCATCTTTACCCTTGTCCCATCCTTCACTTTTCCTCCCTTCTTCCTTCCTTCATGGCCATAAGATTAGTTTTTTTGGTTCCCTCTCCTTCTCCTCCTTCCTCTTTTTTTTCTTTTTCATTTATTTTCCTTTCCCTTCTTCATTCCTTCCTTTTTTTTTTTCTTCCCACAGCTTTGGTCTTTTGTTCATTCTTCTTCCTTCTCTCCTTCCTTCGTTCCCCTTTTTCCCTTCCCCACAAGCTCAGGTTCTTTTTTCACTCTCCTTCTACCTTCTCTTCATTCCTCGTTTCCTTTTTTTCCTTTCTTCATGTCCTTTGTGCGCTATTTCACCTATTTCCTTTTTTTCTTTATGTCAAACGTTCTTATTTTTCCGTATGTCTGGTTCCTTCGTTTACTCTCTTCTTTCTTTCTTTCTTCTTTCCTGTCATCCTTCTGTTTTTCTCATGAGCTTAGACTCGTTCACTCATTCACCTTCTTCCTTCCTTCCTTCCCTCCTTCGTTCCTTCTTTCCTTCCTTCTTTTCCTTCCCATAAGCTTGTTTCCCTCGTTTACCCCTTCCTTTCCTCCCTCCTTATCCTTCTTTTCCTCCCAAAAACTTACTTCCTTCATCCCTTCCCTCCCTCCTTCCCTCCTTCCTGTCATCCTTCTCTCCTTCGTTCATTCCTTCTCCTCCTTCCTTCCTTCCTGTCATTCTTTTTTCGTCCATTCCTTTCCTTCCTCCTTATTCTTCTTTCCTTCGTTCATTCCTTCTTTCTTTCCTTCCTTTCATCCTTCTTCCTTTTGGTCACTTTCCTCTTCCTTTGTGTTCTCTTTTGTTCCTTCTTCCTCGTTATTCTTGTCCTTACTTTCCTTCAGTTTGTTGTTTTCTTTGTTTTCCTTTTTCCTTATTAATTTTTTCATCATCTTTCTTTTCCTATTCTTCTCTTTTCTTCATTCTTTATTACAGCTTGTTTCCTTCCCTCCCTTCATTGTCTCTTTACCTCCTGCCACGTTCCCTTCTTTCCCTTTTATTCCTCTCTCTATCTCTTCCTTCCTTTCCTTCTCCTCCTTCCACTCAGTAGTTTTCGTTTTCTTTTCCTTTTTCTTTCCTTGGTGCATACGTCATTTCCTTGCTCCTTCCTTTTTTCCTCTAATTAATTCCGTGCTCCTTCATTTTTCCCTTTTCATTTATTTAACGTTTCCTTGCTTCCTACTTTTTTTCCCCTTCCTCGTTTCTCTGCTATTTTTATTTATTCATGCTTGCTTCCATTTCTTTTTCCTTCTTCTCCTCCTCCTCCCCTCCTCCTTCTCCTTCTCCTCCTCCTCCTTTTCCCTTACTTTCTTCCTCTTTCCTCCCACAGCGCCCTGGTACACTTTTTCCTCCTCTCATTTTCTCTTCCTCCTTCCAGTTTACATAACCACTCCCTTACGCTTCTTCCTGCCTCTCTCTCTCTCTCCTCTCTCTCTCTCCTCTCTCTCTCTCTCTCTCTCTCTCTCTCTCTCTCTCTCTCTCTCTCTCTCTCTCTCTCTCTCTTCACACAAGTCATTTCCATTCCTCGTTTTTCTTACTCTCTCTCTCTCTCTCTCTCTCTCTCTCCTCTCTCTCTCTCTCTCTCTCTCTCTCTCTCTCTCTCTCTCTCTCTCTCTCTCTCTCTCTCTCTCTCTCTCTCCCCATGATTTGCATGTATACCTCCTTTCTTCCTCTCTCTCTCTCTCTCTCTCTCTCTCTCTCTCTCTCTCTCTCTCTCTCTCTCTCTCTCTCTCTCTCTCTCTCTCTCTCTCTCTCTCTCTCTCTCTCTCATTTTCTTTCCTTCCTATTTTCTTTCTTTTTTCCCTCCCTCCTTTCCTCTCTTTTCCTTCCTTCCTTCCTTCCTTACTCTGACCCTGACCTCTCTCCTCATCTTCGTTCTGTCTTTTCTCTTCTTCCCTCCTTCGTACCCTTCCTTCTTCCTTCCCTTCCTCCTTCTCTCCTTTCCTCCCTTCGTTACAGCAAACTATTTATTTTCTTTCTCTCATAGTTTATTTTCTCTCAAGATAGTTGTCCTACGTGCTACCCACTCTCCACTTCCTCCTCCTCCTTCTCCTCCTCCTCCTGTTCTTCTTCCTCTTCTTCTTCTTCTTCTTCTTCTTCTTCTTCTTCTTCTTCTCTCAGTTCTCATTTTTCCTTACCATTTTTTCACCTTCCTTTCCAAATCTTTGTCTTCTCTTCATTCACGACTTTCTTTTCTCTTTGCTCGTCTTTAACTTCAGGATGGAAACTTGGATTCAGAATAGATACGTATATTCTCTTTTGATCGTGTATTAGTCATTACACCAGTGACACACAACACATTTTGATGTAATACCAACCATGAACTTTAGGTTGCTTAATACCGACATTTAATGCAACCCTGGTGTACTGTTAACTCCTGGCCACACTCAAATTAACTTGTAAATTATCCTTTTTAAAATTTTCTCATCAACTGACTTAGGGCATTGTCACTGTTGCTTGGTGTTGGGGTCCCGCAGCTCCAGGTAACGCAGCCATTGACTAAGTAAACCATTGTGTACTGAGAGAAGGAATATTATGAAGCCTTTGTTTTTTATATGGATTACTTATATCCATTAAAAATTCATCTTTTGCCATGGGATTTTCCAGTGCCTTATAGAACCCCTGCTAATTAATAAGAACAACACTACCATGCCACACAGAGATGAATATATTAGGCATAAAACCGTGACTGGTGGCAGCTACCTAACTCTAATAATCAAATAAATAAAATAAACAAATCCCAACAAAATTACTATCCAACTTAATAATAAATTGAAACTGAATTTTGATAATATCAGATCAGAGGGAAACCCTCCTCACTCCTTGACAATATCATAGCCATCCATTTGATTATAGATTGGCCTGAAATTTATTTGTATCCTAACCAAAAGATGTTGCTTCCTTTACAGTAACTCATTGTGTAATCATTATGCGTATAGTAAGGATAGATATAAAATTCAATAATGTACCATCTTTAAGTGGAGATCGAGCAAGGATTTAGAGAATAGCAGAATGTACAATTTCGGTGTAGCTGTTGTCAAAAGCAAGAACATAAGAACGTAAGGAAATAAGAGAAGCTGCAAGAATTCATCAGGCCTACACGTGCCAGTTCCGGTATGAAACATGCCTATCTGTATCCACCTGTCATCTTCATCCATAACTTTTAAAGATCTTCTATTACAGCTCCCCAGTGACTCGACACTAACAGCCTGATTCGTCACTATAACCTTCTGCATTCATTCGATGGTAAACTCTGGAACGCCTTGCCTGCCTCTGTGTTTCTCCTTACCTATGACCTGAACACTTTCAAGAAGAGTTCAAGACACTTCTCCAGTTCTGGATAATCCTTTTAGCTGTGTTCTGTAGAGATTGGCACCACAGTGAGCTTTTTTTTTTCTTTTTTCTTTTTCTCTACCTCTTAGTACAGCCCTTGGCCGGAGCCCCTCCTACATGAAAAAAAAAAGAAGAAAACTTCCACTGTGCTCATTTTTCTTTTCCATACTCTTAAATCCTCTGATCTGCTTACAATCTCTGCGACCAGCGGTAGATACTTGGCAGGTCTGAGGGGTGAGTGTGAAGGGCGCAGGCTAAACACAGCGGCAGTGGGCGTGATATGCTGCTGGAATACTGGCCGTGATGTGCACATAAGGTCCCCTAGTGTGAGATGTTATTCCTTCATCTAGTGGGGATCAGGAAGAGATGGGGAAGTATAATTGGGATTCATATGAAATCCCTAAAGAACGATATTTTCCCCTCATTGATTGGAGATCAGGAGAGGGTTAAGAAAACAGTATGTATACTCTTAATTAGGGAACGTATAAAGTCCCGCATCACATGTATAGTTTTTCCGTCATTAGGTGAAGCATGGAAAAGTTTTAGGAAAAGACACCAGTCTGTGTATTTAATATATGTGTGAAGTTTCCCAATACAAAAATTTTTCTTATAATTTAGTGGAAAGTGAGAATGTTCCGAGGTGATCAGCGTGAGGTGATGAGGTGTGTGTGTGTGTGTGTGTGTGTGTGTGTGTGTGTGTGTGTGTGAGCTCCACTAATGTGAGACATTTCCCCTCATTAATCAACCCTCTCATTGCTGCTGACACATTCTTTCCATCCTTGCAAACATTATGACCGTTTATCTCAGCTCAGCAATAACCCTAGGTAGCAATGCAGCTAGAAAACATATTCTATTTATCCTGTGAAACTCTCGTCCTTTCCATTGCGACAACAGGCTTCTCTGCACCGCTGGGAGTGTTAATGAATGACGCTCTCAGCACTGAGAAGGTTAAGTGGAAATTTAGAAATGGCTGGGAAAATAGTGCGTATGATTATGAACGAATGAAGCCCCACAGTGTACAGCATTCTTCCCGTCAGTAAGTGAGACTGGGAAGGATTAGAAAAATACCACTACTCTGTATTACTAGTTGCGTATGAAGATGACTATTACAGCATTTATTTATCTGTTTATTTATTCATTGATTTCATTTGATTTGATTTTTTCGGTCACTAAGCAGGGATCGCGAAAGGACTGGGAAGTGTAATTAGGTTAGATATGGAGCTTCCCAGTGTAAGATGTTTCTCCCTCATCAAAGTGGAGATCATGAAGGGATTGGGAAATAACTATACGTAGAATTACATTGCGTATTGAGTTCCTTAATGCACGACACTCGCCCTCCATATGTAAACAGTAAGGAGAAGCTGGGAAGACAACTGTTCACTTAGATTAGTAGTGTTGCTGAGTTGTATGGTAGGAATATAGGAGTTGGGAAGGCAACAGTGTACTTTCATTACTAGTGTTGCTGAGTTGTATGGTAGGAATATAGGAGTTGGGAAGACAGCAGTGTACTTAGATTACTAGTGTTGCTGAGTTGTATGGTAGGAATATAGGGACTTTCTCTAAGGGTTTTGTATCAGTGTACTTTACTTTAAGAGTTTTAAGGTGAATAATGCCCCTTTATATGGGAGTTTTGTGTCTCATTGCACGTTGTTTTATGGGTGTTAAGGCAGCCGTATGTACTCCTGTGGCGGTCCTGCGTCCAGCTCTACATGCACTGCTGAATGAATGTCCTGCGTCTAGCTCTACATGCACTGCTGAATGAATGTCCTGCGTCTAGCTCTACATGCACTGCTGAATGAATGTCCTGCGTCTAGCTCTACATGCACTGCTGAATGAATGTCCTGCGTCCAGCTCTACTCGTACATGCACTGCTGAATGAATGTCCTGCGTCCAGCTCTACATGCACTGCTGAATGAATGTCGATGAGGAGCAGGTGAAAACATTGATCTGACACACTCTACATATTTATGAACACCGCCTCCCTTCCCCGCTGCACTTGTTCTGTACATGTTTGTGATGAACAGTCTGCCTTCATCTTGTCCTGTTCATATAAATTATTAACACTGAGGCTCTTTGTCGTCTTTCAAAGGAAGATAGTAAATGCCCAGTCTTTATTGCCTTTTACTGAAGATATGAAACACGTCCTCTTTGTTCCTTTGCTGTACTTGAAGAGAAGAATGTTCACAGTCACAAGTCCCATAAAGAGAGAGTGCTTGACTGTCCCTCTGTGCCCGTGAGTCGTGTTTGTCTTCACCTTGCTCTGCGAAACTCATTAACCATCGCTGCTCAAACACGCCATGTTTACTTTGAAACACACACACCTGCCTCATTAATACTGTGCCCACCTGTTGCCCGCCTCCCTCCTCCCCTCCCCACCTGTTCCCCACTTCTTCCCTCCTCTCCCCACCTGTTTCTCACCTCTCCTCTCCTCCCCCTACCTCTCCCCGCCTCATCCCCCACCCTCTGGTGTCTGCTCCCACAGTCCTCTGGGAGCGCCCTGACCTGGAGCACCACCATTTTCTTTATCAGTTTAACATTTTATTGACAGACAGATCGAGTACATTAAATTCGAGTGTATATACATAACATTATGATTTTAAGGCCTTATATGTATACTTCCATATACTTTGTTTGCATTTTACACTCGCTTAAAGAGGAAGAGACAGTTATAAAGAATAGAAATACAGAAGATTAAAGTGTCCGGGCAAGAAGCTTTTACCAAGAAATAGATCAGAATTCCCAGTCGTCTTCATGCCTTCCCCGGGTGATGATCGCTACACAAGGCAGATCCGTAGTGATGCTCAAGTCTGACGAGAGAACCGTGACAAGAAATAAGCACTGAGTTCCTGCCGCCATCCAACTTTTCACTCATTCATTCATATATATATATATATATATATATATATATATATATATATATATATATATATATATATATATATATATATATATATATATATATATATATATATATATATATATATATATATATATATATATATATATATATATATATATATATATATATATATATATATATATATATATATATATATATATATATATTTTTTTTTTTTTTTTTTCCATGAGAGCCATCTAATGTGTTGCGTCATAGTTTAATAACTTTTATATCCCTTCTATAGGGAATCAAACACCCCCATGAACATAGCAGTTCGTGGTACTTGATGAAAAGTTGCACGAGTGAGGTCTGTTGGGAAGCTTGGGACCCTTGAAAGGTTCATTTTCTGGTATCGACGCAAACAGCGGCGTGAAAGACGACTGAGTAATCAGATTTGCTGGTGGTGGTGGAGATCACCGCTCACTGGTGACGATCACGACGAAAGACGGCGACTTTGAAGCCCTCAACTGATGTTCGTGTGTGTGTGTGTGTGTGTGTGTGTGTGTGTGTGTGTGTGTGTGTGTGTGTGTGTGTGTGTGTTCTTTAATTCTCCTTACAGTAAGAGGAGTAACATATGCATCAACCAGAGGGGATAAGGAGGCAGCACACTCGGGGCAGCTCCTGGACACATAACATCTGTCATCATCCATAAACTTACCCGTCATTCTTTTGAAACAACGTACCGTCTCTGCACTCGCCGCGTCTTTTTTTTTTTTTATATTTATTTTTTTTTACTGGCCAAGGGCAAAATAAAAAAAATATGAGCCCCCACAAAAAAAAAAAAACTTATTGCCAGTTCCCATATAGCTGTCAGATGGAATGGAAAAAAAAAAAGATAGGCAAGTGTCTCGAAGCCTCCCTGTTCAAAGAGTTGACATGTTATGCTGAGTTCTTCCACTCTTTTCCACTTATGAAGCAATCTTGCCCATCTCCTTACCTTTGAAGTTCTCTTCCTTATAGCAGTTCACACGCGTTGTAACTTGTTCCGTGACTAAAAGAGCACGTGTGTGTGTGTCCCGCAGTGTACCAGCGAGGGGACCGGGGCACGAACTGGTACGCCTTGCTGAGCGGAACAGTGGACACCCAGCCGCCAACCACTGGAGTCTTGGTGAGTACAAACACGTTATTTATTCTCTTGTTTCCTTTATTATTTCCAAATTATTTTCATTGTTTTTTCATTGACCGATTCTATGACTGGCGACAGCGTCTGGGTGAGTACAAGGCTTCATTACGTTACTACTACACTCTCTGCAGGCTGAGATGACCTCGAGGCCACGCTCCTTATCCCTTAAAAATGGAAACAAAGATATTCACTCAAACTGATCCACGTGACTGGTGAGTGGTCACGCGCCGTGTCAGCTGTGGCTGTTCCGTTCACCTGCCGCCGCCACGCAGACTAGATGCCTTTCTCTTCATTTTGTTGCTCGTAGTGCTGTCATCTGTATTAGCGATGTGCAGTTCTTGCAAACAAAAGAATGACATATTCATTTTATTACGTCTTGCAATCTTTACGAAATATATGTTCGAAAATGATTTGTTAAAGCTTCTCCTGATACATGTTATATATTTTCTGAAAATTTCCAACTCAGGACAAGACTAATTGATAAGGTGACTGAAAATATCTGAAATACAAAAAGTCTAGGACGTGGCAATAAGTTTATTAGTGCAGCGGTCACCTGCCCACCGATAGATAGATGTTGGCAGCAGGTGTGGCTTGCTGACCAGCGCAGCCTGTGGGTACTTAGTTTGCGGTGATCCTGGCGCTGCTCAGGACCATGGCGTGCCAGCTGGTGGGTGGGGCCCGTGGAGGGGTGTGTGTTCCTGCCCTCTGCCTCGTGAATACTGTACTGAATTGCGTTTACCTTTTAATCTGTAACGGAATCAGAATTTTTGAACTAGAAATACTTATGACTCTCCTTAGATATCACAGAAGGTTCACACACACACACACACACACACACACACACACACACACACACACACACACACACACACACACACACACACACACACACACACACACACACACACACACACACACACACACACACACGCACACGAAAAAAAGTTCTGCTTAGGTTTAAATGTGCTGGAAACAACGATTTTTTTTTCTCTCTTTTTCATTTTGTTTTTCCTTACATGCTCGTATATTTAACTGTTGGTGTTCATCCGTAATTGTTTAGCTAGTCGTGTGTGGTGACGGGTGGTGAGGCGAGGCTGCTGGCTGGCTGGTGGCGAGCGGTGACACACTGGGATGGACACAAAGCCAATATTGTTTGGCTGTCTATCTTGTATCCGTTGTTATGGTCAATAAAATAAGTACCTCTCTCTCTCTCTCTCTCTCTCTCTCTCTCTCTCTCTCTCTCTCTCTCTCTCATTATTTTTTGTTATTCATTTATTTTATCTTCATTTCTTTAGTATTTTCGTTCACATAATTATCACAATAACGTTCATTCTTTTATCTCCTCCTCCTCCGCCTCCTCGTCTTCTTCTTCTATTTTCTTCTTCTACTTCTACTTTTACTTTTACTTCTCCCCCTCCTCCTCCTCCTCCTCCTCCTCCTCCTCCTCCTCCTCCTCCTCCTCCTCCTCCTCCTTTTTTACTTCTTCTACTTCTGCTACTCCTCTTCCTTCTTCTTCTGCTTCTTCTTCAACATTCTGCTGTCTTCAGCCTCTCTCTCACCGCTGCAATGTTGCATATCTAGCTGTCTTCTACCGCTATTTTCATGCTAACTGTTCTTCTGATCTTGCTAACTGCATGCCTCCCCTCCTCCCGCGGCCTCGCTGCACAAGACTTTCTTCTTTCTCTCACCCCTATTCTGTCCACCTCTCTAACGCAAGAGTTAACCAGTATTCTCAATCATTCATCCCTTTCTCTGGTAAACTCTGGAACTCCCTGCCTGCTTCTGTATCTCCACCTTCCTATGACTTGAATTCCTTCAAGAGGGAGGTTTCAAGACACTTATTCATCAATTTTTTACCACTGCTTTGACCCTTTCATGGGACTGCCATTTCAGTGGGCATTTTTTTTAATTGGATTTTTGTTGCCCTTGGCCAGTGTCCTTCCTACATAATAAAAAAAAAAACCGTTCTGTCTTCAGGGAAACCTTTACCATTAGGCTTTCCCACTCCCATAATTCCGAGGCAGAGCGAGGATTTGGCTAGTGAGGGAAAAGTAAAGAAAACGAAAGCAGGATTTAGCGGCAGAAAATGGGATCAAGTGGGGTGTTTGGGGGGTATTATGTTATTTTTTCCCGTTACACATTTACCTCATTTCCCCTCTTTCCCTCCCTCTCTCTCTCTCTCTCTCTCTCTCTCTCTCTCTCCTCTCTCTCTCTCTCTCTCTCTCTCTCTCTCTCTCTCTCTATGTAGTCTGTCCGTGTCTCTCTGCCGGAAATGAGGACGTTTACGACCAGGAAGAGGAGGAGGAGGAGGAGGAGGAGGAGGAGGAGGAGGAGGAGGAGGAGGAGGAAAAGGAAGAGGAGGAGGAGGATAAAGGGAAACAAAAATATGATGCAAAGAAAGGAAATTATTAAAATGAAAGAACAAAAAAAAGAAAGAAAAGAAAAAGCAACCCTAGAACAGTCACACAAAAAAAAAATGAGTAAACAAAACAGAAATAGAAAAAATAAAGAAAGATAAACAATTTTGACAAAGAAAAAAAAATAGGAAGAGGAGGAGGAGGAGGAGGAGGAGGAAGAGGAGGAGGAGGGTCAAAATATAAAAGCAGGGAAATGAACAAGAAAGAATATTAAGGAAAGGAATCAAAAGAAAGAACAATATACGAAAAGAGACGTGGAGCAGAACAAGAAGAGAGAGAGAGAGAGAGAGAGAGAGAGAGAGAGAGAGAGAGAGAGAGAGAGAGAGAGAGAGAGAGAGAGAGAGAGAAACCTATCCTCCTACCAGAATATTCCTAGCAAGTCCTTTTCCTTCCTCGTTAAATTTTCCTTATAATCGTCGGACACGTTACTGGGAGCCGTGAAGGGCGACCTAAGGGGATAAAGTGCGCAGTAAGGAAAGCTGAGGGGACGCTGGCGGGTTCTAAAGGGCCTGAGGATCGTTGAAAAGAAACCTGTTCTTTCTGATTCCAATTTAGTATACAAGTCTCTCACCGTTATCATCTCGACCTTCTCTTCCTCCTCCTCCTCCTCCTCCTCCTCCTTCTCCTCCTCCTCCTCCTCCTCCTCCTCCTCCTCCTCTTCCTTCGTTTTCTCCTCCTTCACCTCGCCGTCGTCTTCCGTTTTCGTTAGTTTTCCTTTATTTTATTTATTTTTTTTTTTTTTTTTCGTTTTTGAAGAGCAAAGTACGTGAAACTTTCTTCGTTCGTTGTTATATGTTGTTGTTATTGTTGTTGTTGTTGTTGTTGTTGTTGTTGTTGTTGTTCTGTTCTTCTTCTTCTTCTTCTTCTTCTTCTTTTTTTCTTCTTCTTCTTCTTCTTCTTCTTCTTCTTCTTCTTCTTCTTCTTCTTCTTTTCCTTTTCTTCTTCTTCTTCTTCTTCTTCTTCTTCTTCTTCTTCTTCTTCTTCTTTTTTTTTCCTGGTTTTCTTTGTTCTTTGTTTGGCAGTGCGCTGAGTAAACTTTTCTTTCCTCATATCTTTGTTTTTTGCTCTCCAAGAATCAACAAACTGGTTTTTTTCCGCCTTACATTTTTTTTTATCTGGTCGTCGCGTCAGGGGCAGCGAGGAGTGCAGGAAGAGGTGGCGGAGGAAGGGCAGGGGAGGAAGACTCAGGAGGGTTGCCTCTTGCTCCTCCTCACCTCGCCTGTTGCTGCTCTTCAGGTGAGCGGCGGCAGCGAACTCATTAGACGTTGAGTGGAGGGGCTGCCATTTGCTCTTTTTGCGTTAATTTGCTTAAATTTTCACTTCATTCCTAAATTTACTCTCATTTTCCCTTCATCGTTTCTCGTCTTGACTTCTTGTGGACTTTTAAATTTTTGCATTACTTTAAAACGATGTTTCCTCCTTTTTTCTTTTGAACTTTTATGAAATATGTAAGTTGTTCACATTAGATTTTAAATTTAAAAGTACATAAGTATTTTCGAAAAGGAACGAGGAAAAGTCATTACTTTTACTTTTCGACACCGTAAGTCACACTGCGTATGACTTACGGTGTGACGCCCTTGTTGCGTCACTTGAAGTCAATCAATCAATGAATTCACGATTATTCTTTACGTATTTCATGAGCGATACACGGGAGACAATGACGCTTCCAGGTAAGGCCAGCGCTTAGTTCCCGCGAGTTTTTTTTTTTTTTGGCCTTGATTGGAGTCTTGTTGACGGAGGGATGCTTTAAATGAGTCTGTCAAGGAAGATAGACTCTGCCTTCCTTGATTCGTGCCGTGATCAAGCTGGCCGCCACTCCTGTCTTGCTTTGCGTGGTGATGTGGACGCAGCAGCCAATGTGGTGCCCTCATCTGTACAAAGGCCACAGCCTATCCACAGCCTAGTGTGGTGCTGCGTGGTGGAAGGCGTGATGAGTTGGTGCAGTGCTTCAAACAAGTGCTGACTGTACTCGTATACCTGTGCACCTTTCCTAGTGTGGCGCTCGTGAGCTGCCCTCACTCCTGCTGTCGTGGCGCGGTGACTCCATATTACGTGGTGATTACTTTTCTGATACATTGTCTCAGGTTAGGAAGCCGACGCCTGGATAATTAAGAATCAGTTCATGTATCTACTGTATGTGACAGGTGTTATCACAAAGGGCAACACAACACTTTCTGGTAATACCACACTGTTGACAACTTCTCGAGTCAGATTAGTAAAAGCATTTTCGCCCTGAATTTGAACTAAACTGAACACTGTCCTCTGTGGAGCATTCGGCTCTGTGGGTTTACAGTCATTTGGTATTGAGACTAAAGATACTCAGGCGGCAAGGACCTCGAGCCAGGCGGTCATCGGGCTAGACAAACCTGCGGCCACAAAGGCCTCGGGGTGTCTGGGCCACAGCTCACTTGGTGCGTATACTCGGAGAACTGATTTTAGAACAACCTCAGCCAAGCTTTACTCTCCATGCCCTTGTAGGTCTGACGTCTAAATGCCACGGACTTCTTTCATCAGCAGGTATATGGCTCCATGGAGACACTGGGAGAGAGAGAGAGAGAGAGAGAGAGAGAGAGAGAGAGAGAGAGAGAGAGAGAGAGAGAGAGAGAGAGAGAGTCTTTGAGCTTGGGTCATATATGGGCGAGGGTTTTATCTTTTTACACTTGACGTGTGTGTGTGTGTGTGTGTGTGTGTGTGTGTGTGTGTGTGTGTGTGTGTGTGTGTGTGTGTGTGTGTGTGTGTGTGTGTGTGTGTGTGTGTGTTGGCTTTTTCACTATTTTGATGCTGGGTAAAAAATGTGCGCTGCCTTCAACCACTTGACACTGTCGGCGCTGACCTTGGCAACAACAGTGCATTTGATTGGTTAAAATCGATAACTCAGAAAGAAACATACATTGAGTAAACTGATACACACATTACTAACAAAGCAATATAAAAATTATGAATTTTGTCTTTCAAATGTGTGGGTTTGAGGGGCGTCAGGAGGACAAGTGAGGATGCGCTGAATTTATCCCTGCACCTCACCTCAAATCTATTTTACGCCTTTCGCGCTGCTTGATCTTACCAATGAAAATAAGAACACTAATTTTGTTAGCTCGCGCACACACACACACACACACACACACACACACACACACACACAGTGGTAAAATTTACTGAAATACAATGTGTAACTTCCAAACTGTTGTTGTTTTGTGCGCATCGTGGAGGGCATCCGGCCTCTGGTAAAGAGGCCCAAGCTTCCCGAGGGTCCTCACTGGTGTGAGCATGCCCGCCCTGGTACTGCTGCTGCTGCTGTGACCCGCCCTGCTTTGTGGGACAGGCGGCAAGACACCAGCCTGTTTCCTCCACACTGGGACCTGCCTGTTTCCCCAGAATGCAGTGCCGCTCCTCGTCGCCGTGGTGGGGCAGACGCGGGGCTGCCCAAGGAGACTCCCCCTCCCCCCCCACCCCGGCAACGTGGTGCAGCAGTGCGGGGCAACACGGGGCGGCGGCTGCATCCCTTCCTCACTGTCGTGGCGGCCCTGGCTTACGTGATCTTCGTCCCGTGGCTCGTCACCCAGGGCAACAGCTTCCTGGACGCTATTAGTGGACGGCTGTAGATTGGATGCGGATGTGGTTGAGTGGATAGGTGGATGTAGTTGAGTGGTTGAGCGAGTGGATGGATGTGGTTGAGTGTGTGGGTAGATGTGGTTGAGTGGATAGGTGGATGTGGTTGAGTGGTTGAGTGAATGGAACGATGTGGTTGAGTGGATAGGTGGATGTGGTTGAGCGGTTGAGTGAATGGAACGATGTCGTTGAGTGGTTGGGTTTGGGAGTTAGTGGTTGAGTGGTTGAGTGAATGGATAGATCTGATTGAGTGGTTGAGTGGATGGTTGGATGTGGTTGAGTGGTTGAGTGGATGGATGAGTTGGATGGGTGGATTTACGTGCTTCCTTCACTTAGCCTGTAGTCAAGACGTCTGAGTCTAGAGACATTTTTGGGGCCAAGTGGTTTGGGTGCCAAGTGACCCGTGGCCCAGACATCCTGACGCTTTTATGGTCTCTGGCCTGTCTACCCTGATGGTCGCTGGCTGGAGGACCTCATCTCTTGAGCATCCCTCGCCTCAGTACCAGATGAAGAGAGCATGAGAACACAAGAACTCTTCCATGTTGCTGCCACCTGAACCATAACTTTCAATTCCTATGGAGATTCTTTTATGATTATTTCATAAGAGCATAAGAGCATAACATGTGAAGCCGCAACGCGCCATTAGGCCCACACGTGGCAGTTCCTGTATAAAGCACGCATATCTGTGTCCACCTGTCATGCTCATCCATACATTAACCTGATCTAAAGCTCCCTGCTGACTCTAACGGCCTGATTACTGTGTTCATTCCAGTCATCTAGCTTTCTGTTTAATGACCAGTTTTTTTTTTTTTCCACTTAATTTCGTCAAATATGAACGCGTTATTTCTTGCCCTGTCATGATTACTGACACAAAGGACATTGTGTACAGCACCCTTGTTACTTGCGTTATGCCACTTAAATGCTTCTATTGCATCTCCTCTTAATCTACACCGCTCTAACATACTTAAATCCAATGTCTTTAATACTCCATCGTAAGGAGTACTATGCATACTTTGTATTTTTGTATTTTATTTATTTATTTATTTATTTATTTTTTTTTTATTCTCTATGCAGACTCATCACCCTTTTTTCGCACCTCTGCAGTTAGAAGACGAGCACCGCACAGCATAATACAAACAAGGTCTAACCAATGCCAAATATAACTTCAGTATTTACTCAGAATTTCTCTTTTAACGCTCATAACGATGAACTCTAACACATGATTGGCTCCATTACGACAATCAGTTTATTATCACTGGCGATTCAGCAAAGCAGCTCGTGTTTAATGAGGCCACTTGACCTTCGGGATGTGTGCGCGACGTAATGGCTTTGAGAAACAAGTACTGATATTGAGATTACTCCGGCACTCGCCATCACTCACCACTGACAACGCACACTTGAATACACGACTTTCCAAGAACCCACGCCACACTTGATACTGAGCTACACTTGATACTGAGCTCAGCGAATGGGTGAATAATTGAATAAGGATGTAGATGTTGGCAAAAAAAAAAAAAAAAAAAAAAACGTTGTTGTTGTTGTTGTTGTTGTTGTTGTTGTTGTTGTTGTTGCTGTTGTTGTTGTTATCTGCCCTCATTAGCATCATTCCTGTTTGCAAAAGAGCTTCACTGAATATTTATAAACTCACAAAGAATCAGTAATCGCGGCATTATTTCATGCCTTGCAGAGGTTTGCGGAAAATATGGTGAAAATATTTATTGCTCCCATCACATCATTATTTTAGAAGACTAAACATCCATTTCCACTAGCCATCACACACACACACACACACACACACACACACACACACACACACACACACACACACACACATTTCGAGCCCCACTCAAAACATATAAATTAAATAAATGGAAGAAGAAGCAGAAGAAGAATAAAAAGAGGAAGAAGAAGAAGAAGACAACAACAACAACAACAACAACAACAACAACAATACACACACACACACACACACACACACACACACACACACACACACACACACACACACACACACACACACACACACACACACACACACACACACACACTGCCCTCATGAGAATACTACCCATCCTATCATTAAGCGGCACAGGTATGCATGTAAACTAGGTAATTAGCACACTGGATAATAACTGAGGTACACAATGCATGAATAAACAAGTAATTGCCTTCGAGATGTGATAACTGTAACTTTTGGTGCTTTTAATGTAAGATAGTTAATTTCATAGCCTCCCTCACCTGTAGGAAGCCATGAGAGAGGATTACCTGTTTAATAGGTCTCGTAACGTAAATTCCAGGTGTGTTAAAGCAGGCAGGAAGGAGAATATGTATGTCTGTTTATCTATCCATCCGCCTATCTTTCTATCTGTCAATCTATCCATTTGTCTGTCTATATATGTCTATTTTATCTATCCATCCGTCAGTCTGTTTGTCTGTTTGTCTGTCTATCCATTTGTCTATCTATATGTATGTCTATTTTATCTATCCTTCCGTCTGTCTGTCTGTCTGTCTATCCATTCGTCTGTCTATCTGTGTGTCTGTTTATCTATTCATCAGTTTCTTTGACAGGTTTTCATGATGATTTTCCCTTTGGTTATAGAATCCTTGTTGAAATATAACTAAAATCATGAAAACATCCTTGAAAATCCCTTCGTTAGAGCCCTCCAGCTTTTTTTTTTTTGTATGTAGGAGGGACACCGGCCAAGGGCAACAAAAATCTAATAAGAAAAAAAAAAAAAAAAAAAAGCCCACTGAGATACCGGTCCCGAATAGGGTCTGAAGTGGTGGTCAAAAATTGAAGGATAAGCTTATCAGTAGATCCATGCTGACGCTCTTAAGAGAACTTCAATTTTTAAACGTTTCGGCTCTTGTAATGGCTATATTTAAAGGGCACATATGACTACAGCCTCGGTCACGGTCACTAAAGGCTGCGTCATCGTATCCTCGCAAATTTACCCGTCAACTCTCTGTCCGGACCCTGCACGCGGTTCGCTTCGGGAATGCTTATCACTATTCATATTACAGACCGGTAGCATTTATTTTGTTACCTGAGACTCAAATTTGACTGTACGTACTGTTCAGCGTTATTTGCCACTGCTGCCTGCATGTTACTCAAAGTGATAAATATTTCTAAAGCCACCGCGTGCTCGGTCACGGACACAGTGTTGAAGGGAGGGTCGCTAAGTACGATTATGCAACTTTCAGTACCCGTGACCGCGACTCTAGTGCTCTTATGTGTGTGTGTGTGTGTGTGTGTGTGTGTGTGTGTGTGTGTGTGTGTGTGTGTGTGTGTGTGTGTGTTTTCGCGTTGGTATGGAATCTTGCTGAAATATAACTAGAATCGCGAGAACACCCTTGAAAATTCCAATAACTTTCTTTAAAATCTGCTAACCTATCACTAGAATCATGCACACACTCTTAAAAGTATTGTAATAAACTCCAATATCACCTGTTAAACTAAGCCAACGTAGAATCATGAAAGTATCCTTGAAAATCCCAACAACTTTCATCAGAGCCTGTCAGCCCATCACTAGAACCATGTACACACGCTTAAAAAGATTCCATTAACTTCCAGTAGCGCATGTTAAACTAAACCTAGAATCATGGACGTATCCTTGAAAACACTAACCATTTCCGCCGGAGCCTGTTAGAAGTCGAGGTACAAGGCCGAAATTTGAGAGCGCGTCCTATGATGAACTGAGATGACTGATGAGGCGGACCGGAAGGGTGAGTTGTCTTTCTCAGTGAGTCGAAGGAAATAAGTACGTCTTTTTGTATTCGTTTCTTTTACGTTCATATTATTTCGTTTTATTTCATTTATTTGTTTTATTTTATTTTTTTTTGTTTATTGATGTTTTTTTTTATTTACTGTTTTGCTTGTACCGGCTTGGCTTGGGTGGGCGAAAAGGTTATTATATGTGTATATTTTTTAATTCAGTATATTGTAGCTGTGAATTTTGTTCCCGAGTGATTATTTTATTTCATTTTATCATTTATTTATTTATTATGTAAGAGATGCTCTGACTACGGGCAGCAAAACTGAAAAATGAAATAAATAAATAAATAATAATAATAAATAATGAAATAAATAAATAAATAAATCCAGCAGAAGACGGCAGCCCTTACTGTACAGCACCACACACCATGTCTTAGGAGTGGAATCAATGTGGCGTGAATGAATGATGATGTGTGGGAAGTGGAAGCCTTTGTTTATGGACGAGAAAGATTCTTTTGTACTTAACTGTGCTGAAATTTATAGTGGCCTTTGTTCCCGTGGGAGGGGACGCCTGGCCTGCAGCTTTGTGGATAAACTGAATGATTATGGAGGGAATGAAAATAATGTGTGGGAAGTAGGAAAGCTTGTGGACTGATGAGAAAGACTTTTTTTTCTTTTTTTTTTATGCGTAAAGCTTAAAATACATGTAGATATTGTTCTTGGGGTGTTCGAGTAGGCGCCCTTTAGAATGATGAATAAAAGGGATCAGTATGGAGTGAATGAATAGTGGTGTGTAGGAGTAGGGACGTTTGTAAGGTAGTGGGAGAGATATTTTTAAACGCACTGGCCTTGTGGGTTTTGCAGACAAGGGATTTGTTTATTAATTGGTCTATATATGGAGCGACTAATGAGGTGTGAGAGAAGCTGGAAGATTTGTGAATTGCTCTGCGTAAAAAAATAAATAGATAAACAAATAAACTAGTAATGCACTCCAGTAATTGAATTAATGTTCGACTATGTTGGAAAAGCAAATACAGTTTAAAAGAGAAAATACAATATACTCGTATAGCAGGCGGCGTATACAGAGGCCAGTCAGTGCGGTGGCGTGCCTGCAAACTGATTCTCTTTCCATCACTAAATGCATCAAAGGGAAATCGTGATGAGGGATCGTTTATATTTTGAAGAAGAGAAAGTTAAAATGCACTCGGTCACTCTGTTTGTGGTTATTTTTATTTACCTATTTATTTATTTATTTATTTATTTATTTATTTATTTATTTATTTATTTATTTATTTATTGGCCTATATTTACTCCCAGCTTCAAGTTTACGTGTATTGTGGAGAAGAGGAATGACATGGAAGAGTAATGGAATGAAATGGAAAGGATTGGCTGTCATGTCGTGGTTGTTTATTTAATTATACATCACTGGTTTGCTACACTTGTTTGTTTGTGTGCTTATTCATATACTGGCATGTATTTGTTTGCTCGTTTACTCAGCTTCGTACTGAGGCAACAAACAGTAAAGTGATGAATATTTGCTGCTTTTAAATACACATTCATTTGTTGGTTCCTGTGTTTGTTCATCCTGCAAGAGAGGAAACAAATTGATGAATAATTTAGCGACTCTCTCCACACACTTTTAACT
>NC_087184.1:3137500-3147500 GCF_035594125.1 Scylla paramamosain
GAGAGAGAGAGAGAGAGAGAGAGAGAGAGAGAGAGAGAGAGAGAGAGAGAGAGAGAGAGGCTTGTTGCTGTGAAGGTAAAAAGAAATAGTCTTTCACGAGGGATAGATGAGCGTGAAAAATGTATGGAGGCTTCACCCATTTCGCTTCTGTATTTCCTTGTTCTGTGTATTTCTATATTCTCCTTTCCCGTTTTCATCAACAGAGAGAGAGAGAGAGAGAGAGAGAGAGAGAGAGAGAGAGAGAGAGAGAGAGAGAGAGAGAGAGAGAGAGAGAGAGAGAGAGAGAGAGAGAGAGTGTAGATTGCATGCATTATTTACTCATGTGTTTCGCTGCAGAATTCAGTGCAAGCCTTTAGGTCTGATTTACCTGCGGCTGCTGAGACCACCTGTGCCGGATATACGAGAGAGAGAGAGAGAGAGAGAGAGAGAGAGAGAGAGAGAGAGAGAGAGAGAGAGAGAGAGAGAGAGAGAGAGAGAGAGAGAGAGAGAGAGAGAGAGAGAGAGAGAGAGAGTGTCACAATATATCGGAGTTTATGTGAAATATAACAAACGCATTTCCAAATGTTAGTGTCCATTAGGGAGCTTTGGAGGGAGGAGGAGGAGGAGGAGGAGGAGGAGGAGGTCGTGTTTGTGGTAGGGGTGGTGGTGGTTGTGGTGGTGGTGGATGTGGATGTGGGAGAACAGGAAGGAAAGAAGGAGGAAGAAAATGGATGAAAGTGGAAAGACGATAAGAAAAAAAGGAAAAGGGTTAACAAAACGAGGCGAAACGAAAAGAGGAAAATAACCGAGAAAGTAGAGAAAGACAGAAATAGTAAGTCAGGAAGGAATAAGGAAAGGGAAATGGAAGGAAGAAACGAGGATTAAAAAAGAGAGAGAAAAAAAAGAAAGCTTAAGAGAAGAAATATGTGATAAAGATGAGGAATGAGGACGCAAATGAGAAGTAAGAGCGGGAAGAAAGGAGAGGTCATGGGAATGTGGAAAGAGAAAGAACTGGAGAGGAGAGAACTACGAGAGGAAAGCAGAACAGAAATTAAATGAGAGGAAGGATTAAAGAAAATGCTCTAACTAACAGAAAAAAAGAAAATGTAACGTCATGCAATGTGAGGAATTGTGAAAATGTGTGCAAGAGAGAGAGAGAGAGAGAGAGAGAGAGAGAGAGAGAGAGAGAGAGAGAGAGAGAGAGAGAGAGAGAGATGGCTGCGGCCATCATGGGCCGTAGCGTGCCGGCGTGAATGGCGCGGGGTCGTCGCGGCGTGGGACCTTCTAAGTAATGGCTGTAAGTAAGGTGTTCTTGGACCTGGCTGGGATGGGGTCTACACGCTGCCATGGCCTCACCCACACCCACACACTGTGGAGGAACCTTCCCGAGCACTGTGTTGTCCCGATGCACGCTGCCCTCCGCCGCGTCGCCACCTGTGGACGCGAGCAACAGGTGAGATCCATGACACACACAACGAAGCCTGTGGTCGTGTCGGGCTCGCGCTGCCACCACCTGACACCCCGCGGATGTGGCGAGGCTTGGGAAGGCGGTGGAGTGTTGGGGTCAAGCTCGGCCACGCGCTGACCTCCAGGACAGGCAGCGGTTCCCTCAGCCGACAAGAGGGGACGAGAGGTGCTTGACGAAACCTGATCCGGTTCTCGCCGGCCACTCGTCCCTCAACCAGTGCCGAGTGGCCGCTATGCACGCGACAAACCCCGACAAGGTGCAGCACTCGGCCGCGGGAATCATTCATGAGGTCGCTGCCCGAATACCAGCTCGGACTTCAAAGGCGTCAGAATGTCTCCCGCCTTGGAGCGCCGTGCGACTCACACCACCACCACCACCACCACCTGTGACAGCCGACGCCAGCTGGGGAGCCACGGCCGGTATTCTGAAACGCTTTGCTCCCTCACCACCACTATTTTCAAAAGGCTGTAGAGATGATTCGCCAAGAGTGTTTTTCCTCTTAATAACGTAGAAATCTTATTAATTTGTCACAAGAACTATAAAAACACCCTTTAAAACACATGTAATTTCAACCAGAGCCTTTTGAATGCAGAGGAGGTGCAGCGCAGAAATGTCTCAGAATATGGCCTTGCAAGTCGCCGCCACAGCCAAGGAGGAACTGCCGCGCCACGACTGCTGCCCCACTGATGATCTGTGGCCTCGTCATTGGCAGCTTGTGAACATTAAACCGAAGTAATGACGTAATACTTTGAGCGCATCTGAAGCCCTGGTCTGTGTGTGTGTGTGTGTGTGTGTGTGTGTGTGTGTGTGTGTGTGTGTGTGTGTGAAGGACTGGTGGAAGCCTGGCCGATGAGATGAGAAATAGTGGACCTCATCAATCATACTAATTGTCATATGGGTCTTATTGGTATTGAGAGAGAGAGAGAGAGAGAGAGAGAGAGAGAGAGAGAGAGAGAGAGAGAGAGAGAGAGAGAGAGAGAGAGAGAGAGAGAGAGAGAGAGAGAGAGAGAGAGAGAGAGATATGGAAGGTTACCTGGCAGATAAACGAAGAGAAAGAAAAGAAGACATAAGCAGACAAAGAGGAGAGGAAAGGAAGAGATGAAAGCCGAGGAAAGAAAAGCTGAGGATTAAGGCTTAAGACATCAGCATGACGAGAGAGAGAGAGAGAGAGAGAGAGAGAGAGAGAGAGAGAGAGAGAGAGAGAGAGAGAGAGAGAGAGAGAGAGAGAGAGAGAGAGAGAGAGAGAGAATAAAATCTGCATAGGAACAGACAGAAAAAGTAAAAGATAAGAAGAAAGGAAAGGGGGAGGAGAAGAGAGTAGAGTAATGCAATGGAAAATTAAATAAATAAATGAAAAATACGAATAAGGATTAGGGAATGAGAGAAAGGAGGAGGAGAGGGTGAAGATAAGGTAATGGAGAAAATGAAGCAGAAAATTAGTGAAGGGTGCATGACAGGAGCAAAATAGGAGGGGAAGGAGGAGTAGGAGGAGGAGGGACACAAATGAACACAAAGGAAGAAAAAAATTGACTTGTTAGACCGAATGGGGCTGTTTGTGGGAACTATACTATCTAATATACAATGAATAATAGGACACGAGGAGAAACTGATAAGAAAGTTCTATTCTGAATCAGGTGATGGTGATGCGACAAACAACAAAGGGCTACAGTTCATGGCTTCAGATCCGAGTGGGGACGAGTAATCAGTGGGGTGCCGAAGGAATCAGTTTTAGAGCCACTATTTTTTTATTACGGTTTTTATTGAGATGGAATTAGTCGTGGTGTCGTAATAAATTTGCAGACAACACGAAAGTAAGTAGGAGTATGTCAGATATTGATGCAGCCGCCCTACAGACAGACTCAGATAAGATGAACGAGTGCAGGGATAGATGGTAATGGCTGTTATCATTAGCAAGGAGAGAGTGATGGCAAATGACTGTTATTATTAGTAAGAACAAACAGATGGCAAATGTCTGTTATCATTAGCAAACACAAAGTACTTAGCGTAGGTAGAGGAAATGCACTAGCCTCTGTTAAGATCAGGTGAAAAAAAAAAAGAGTTAAAATTTGTTCAGATCTGTCCAGAAAAAAAAAAAAAAAGGAATTATGTAAGGAATCATGTAAGTACAGTATAAAATAAAAAGTATATAAACAAAATCCTTAAGGTTAATCGAGAAATAATGGGTTCAAGCTTCATAGAACTGACCTAACCTGACCCAACCTAACCTAACCCAACCTAACCCAACCCAACCCAACTTGACCTGACCCAACCCAACCCAACCCAACCTAACCCAACCTGACCCAACCTAACCCTACCCAACCCAACCTATTTCGTTTACAGATAGAGTGGTAAGCGCTTGTTATAGACTCAGTAATCGGGTTGTTAGTGCCGAGTCAATACGAAACTTTCAGAGATCAGAGAAATTTATGGGCTGGGATGAACAGTAGATTTAGGTAGATGTACCTCATACAAGGACTGCCACGTGTAGGCCTACTGGCTTCTTGCAGCTTCCCTTATTTTCTTGTGTTCTTATTTCCTTAAGTTCTTCTATTGTTCACTGTTGACTGGGACTGAGATGCGTTCATGTCAGCGTCCCGAGAGCCAGCCCCTGCCTCACCCTTGAAAGCTGGTTGTCATTCTTTAGATATTGAACACGATGATTGATGATGATGATGATGATGATGATGATGATGATGATGATGATGATGATGATGATGATGATGATAATAATAATGATAATGATTGATGATGATGATGATGATGATGATGATGATGATGATGCGGAGGGAGAGAGAGAGAGAGAGAGAGAGAGAGAGAGAGAGAGAGAGAGAGAGAGAGAGAGAGAGAGAGAGAGAGAGAGAGAGAGAAAGGAAACGCCGAATAGGAAACAAAACACACACACACACACACACACACACAAGCGGCGCAGATGTCCTGGGTGAGGCAAACTGTATTTCCATCTGCTGGCCTGAACACAAGACACTGAGCTCTTCCTATTCTAAACTGTAAAGGTCCAATCATCTTGAAATCCCTTAATACCGGAGGAGGAGGAGGAGGAGGGACAGGTGGGCGGCCGAGACAGGTGAGGCAGAACAGGTGCAAGAGTAAAGGGAGGGACTAACTGGGAATATGATTGGAGGGAATGTCGTTGAGCGTCACCCAGATCCCTTCCTAAATGGTTCTCCTCCTCACCAGTCGAGTCTTTCTGTAGGGAGGGAGCTTAGAGTGACGGGGCGAGGAGGGGAGAGAGGGGCAGGGACGGTAGGGGATGGAAATAACTTAAAGGAATGGGGTTTAAAGGATAGGGGAAGCGAAGCGAGAGGAGAGAAATAAAAGGAGGGATTGGCGTGAGGAAGTGAGGAGAGATACAGAGACTACAAATGAAAGGAAAAGAAGAAAAAAGAACAGACGTAGAGGAAGGGATAGGAGGAGAGTGAATAAGTAATTTAGTAAACTAGAGAGTAAAGGATGAAGTAAGGTAAAGGGAGCGATAAAGGAAAGGTAAATAAAGGAAGGTATTGAGGAGAGATATAGAGAGAGAGGATGATGGATGGCAGGAAAGAGGGTAGGTAATTAATTTAGTAGACGAGACAGTAAAGGCAGAGGTGAAGCGAAGGGAGAAGGGAAAGGGGCGAAGGGAATTAAAAGAAAATATTACCTTAAAGAAGTGGAGATAGATATAGAGAGTAGAAAAAGAGATGGGACGAGAGAAAATAGACAATTGATTTAGAGAATAAAAGAAACAGGTAAAGGAGAAAATATGAATAAAATGAGATGTTGACGTGAGGAAATGAGGAGAAATGTAGAGTAGAGGGAGAAGGAAGAAGGGATGAGACACGACAGATAATTAATTTAGTGCACCAGACAGTAAAGGAAGGAGGTAAGACGAAGGAAGAGATAAAGGAGGAATGGAGAATAAGAGAAGGTATTGTGAGGAAGTGAGTAGATAGACAGAATGTAGGAGAAGCGATCGAAGGAGAGAAAATAGATAATCAGGTTAGTAGAACAGAAAAGAGAGGAATAATAGAACAAGAAGAATACAAGAGATAAAAGGAATAAAAGGAAGAATTGTGAGGATTGTGTGGATAATTAGAAGACATGAGGAAGGAGCGGGAAGAGGGAGAATAGACAGAGGAAGAGGAAGGAGAAGAGGAGAGCAAGGAAATAGATGAAAAGGAGGAGAAGATGATGAATACACACTTAAATTAATGGAAGAGAGAGGGAGGAAAGTGTAAAAAAGGAAGAGAAACGAAGGAAAAATAAATAAATATGCAGGGAAGGTCGATGAAGGAAGAGCTCCGATGTACTTGAGGAAATGCGAGGAAGAAGGAAAGAAATGGTGAAGGAGGTGAAAGAAGGAAAAGACAGAGAACAAGAGTAAAGAGATAAAACTAGAGGAGAAACCAAGAATAAATGCAATAAGGAAGGAAAAGATAGGGAACAACAACACGAGTAAAAAGAAAAGAATGAAGAAAGGAAATGATGAAGAAACGAGAATAAGGAGATAAAAATGAAGAAACCAAGGAAAAAGTAAGTAATGGAGGGAAAGATAACGAACAAAAATAAAGAGATAGAGAAGAAAAGATAGAGAACAAGAATAAGAAGAGGGAAAGATAGACAACAAGAATAAGAAGGCAAAAATTAAGAAACCAAGAAAAACGCAATAACAGAGAAAAAGACAGGGAAAAATAATAATAATAGGAAAAGATAGTAAAAAGCAAGAATAAAGAAAGGAGATGATAGAGAGCAAGAATAAAGAGGTAAGAATGGAAAAACCAAGGAAAATACAATAAAGAAGGACAAAAATAGTGAACAATAAAAAGAAAGGAGGAAAAAGATAAAGAGTAAGAATGAAGAGAGGAAATGATAGAGAACAAGAATAAACAGATGAAAATTAAGGCAAATCCTGAAAAAAACTGCAATAAGGAGAGAGAGAGAGAGAGAGAGAGAGAGAGAGAGAGAGAGAGAGAGAGAGAGAGAGAGAGAGAGAGAGAGAGAGAGAGAGAGTAATTAGGAACGAGCTGATCATCTTTTTTCACCTGTAATTCAATCTTCATTTTAATTGGCGATGGTGCTTGATTCTCCTCACCTGGCGGATCGAAGGCACCTTAATGAGCACAGGTAAGGGCCCTCACCTGGCACACGCGGCGCAAGTGGTGGGCAGGGGGGAGAGGTGCTGACAGCTTCACCCTCGCCCTTGAAATGCTGAGTGTTGGTGTCTGCGTCTCTCTCTCTCTCTCTCTCTCTCTCTCTCTCTCTCTCTCTCTCTCTCTCGTCACACATGGACGTCGATCAAGATAGAGAGAGAGAGAGAGAGAGAGAGAGAGAGAGAGAGAGAGAGAGAGAGAGAGAGAGAGAGAGAGCAGACACAAGCGAGGGAGGAAGGACGGCTAAGGGAAGGTGGCTGAGGGAGGAAGGGAGAGAGGGAGGGACAGAGGAAGCACAACAAAGCGCCATCAAAAGCCAGGAAATCAATAACCATTAACTTTGATTGGCTGTCAGTCCCAGGCAGAGGATCAATCACCGCTCACACACCCAGGGAGGAATGCATGGGCGCCTACTCACACCCAGTACTATGAGGCTCGTGACACGCAGGATCACGCCTCCGCTAAACGACCTAACGAGGTGCGTACAGAGAGGCCAGGTATTCACAGGTGCGCGTGGGTCAGGTATAAGGTGAGGCAGCCCAGGTGTTTGTGTTCCCTCAAGGTGCGTGTGCAGTTTAAATGGACGTGTGTGTGATTAATGGGAGGGCAGGTGTATTTTGTTGTGGCCATTTGTATGTTTGATGGTGATGGATGTGCTTTGGAGTGGTGGTGGTGGAGGAGGAGGAGGAGGAGGAGGAGGAGGAGGAGGAGGAGACAAAATATTCATACGATGCAGGTATCACTAATAACCGAGATATTTTTCCCATGATTCTCTCTCTCTCTCTCTCTCTCTCTCTCTCTCTCTCTCTCTCTCTCTCTCTCTCTCTCTCTCTCTCTCTCTCTCTCTCTCTCTCTCTCTCTCTCTCTCTCTCTCTCTCTCTCTCTCTCTCCGTCTGCTACACCACCACACTTTTTCATTTTCCCAATATTCCTCATGCCGTTTCCTTGCCTCATTTCACCTAATGCCTCCTCCTCCTCCTCCTCCTCCTCCTCCTCCTCCTCCTCCTCCTCAACATTTGCGGTCACCGTTTCTTTTCTCTCTTGCACCCTTTCCCCGTTTTTCTCCCTCTTGTCCTTCATTACAGCTCATCTGTTCCCTCCCAGCGCCTGTGTCCCCTCGCCACGCCATGCACAATGCACAAACATATTAAGGCGCCATTCCCAGGCAGGAGATAATGGTATGCCTGTGATGATGCGGGAGGGAGGCAGAGGGAGAGAGAGAGTGCTTGCTGCTACGCCTTGAAATCTAATTCCTAGCTGCGTCACTTTTGAAGACACTGACTTTATTGTGTATGAGAGGAACAGACTAAGCAGGAGTGTGGTAAGAACACGTGGGAATATTTATGGATGAGAATGACAGGTGGTAATAAATTTCATGCGCTCAGGAGTTGCTTGGTGGATGTAGGTCACCCGGTCTTTGGAGAACCTTTCGTATTATTATGTTCCTGTGTACCTGTCGCATTAAATAACTGATTGCCTTGCTAAATTGATTATATTATGCATATGTAACCTTTGTTCTACCTATCCACCCACCTAATCTGCCTACCTACATTGCTACTTATCTTCCTACCTACCTACTAGCCTACCTTTCTGCTTACCTGCCTACCTACCTATCTTCCTACCTGTCTATTTTGTCTAACCATCTGTCAACCTACTTACCAAAATACCTACCTATCCACTCAACCACCTGCCTGCCTACCTGCCTACCTGCTTAACTAACGAACTCACCTGCATCTAATACACACATGAGTCCCACGTGGCCCAGTGACCTTGACTCCCTGTGTTCACTTTTCAGAATGGACAAATTTGGGCAGAGTCTGTTTATAGGGAGAGAGAGAGAGAGAGAGAGAGAGAGAGAGAGAGAGAGAGAGAGAGAGAGAGAGAGAGAGAGAGAGAGAGAGAGAGAGAGAGAGAGATTAATAAACATCATGAGTGTGTGTGTGTGTGTGTGTGTGTGTGTGTGTGTGTGTGTGTGTGTGTGTGTGTGTGTTGGGATTGTGGGGGTGGCGGCGGCGTTGGTCGTGTGAGAGAGAGAGAGAGAGAGAGAGAGAGAGAGAGAGAGAGAGAGAGAGAGAGAGAGAGAGAGAGAGAGAGAGGATGCAAGGGGGTAAGAAGGAAGGGAGGGGAGGAGTAGGGGCAAACAAACAGACGGACACACACACACACACACACACACCACCACCACCACCACCACCAACCAGTCTCAGCTAAATAACGTCAGTGCTGTGGGCGAGAGAGAGAGAGAGACACGCGCACCGGATTATCTACACAGCTGCTACGATACATTTAAGCACGGACCCTCTCTTCTCTGCCTCTCCTGCCTCGTCAACCACGTGAGATACAGTGAGATACAGTGATATATAGTGATTTACAGTGCCGGCGTGTGATGCAAGGGGCCATAAGACTGTCGAGGCATCAGCGGCTTCATTACATCAGTGAAGTGAATCATGCGCGCACACTGTTTTCCCTGGTGTACGAGTATGTTGTAGTGTATGGTGAAGTGAGGTATACATGCATGAACTGTACTTGTGGCTTCTTATGGTGTTGTATAGTGAAGATTGGTGAAATGAGAGTGAATTGTGCGCATACTCCTCCTGTTCTTCCTCGTATGGTAAAGTGAAATATACATCCAGTCATTGTACGTGTGGCTTCATATGGTGATGTATAGTGAAAAATGGTGAAATGAGAGTGAATTATGCGTATACTCCTGTTCTTCTCCTTATATAGTGAGGTTAAATACACATGCATTCTGTCCCTGTAGCTTTCCATGTTGGTGTACAGTGAAATACGATGAAGTCAGAGTTTCCTATGCTAGAATCACGGCAGAACCCTTTCGTATAGTGAAATATAATATGTATGCATATCTGACTGCAGCACTGTACGAGGTAGAGTGATGGTGATGATGGTGATTATAATGACGCTTAACAAGCCAGTGAGCCGGAAGAGCATGAAGTGAAAAGTGTAGTGAAGTGTGGTGGAGGTGCACGTAAGGGAGGCGAGTGGAGGGAGTGAGTGGGCTGGGCTGGGCTGGACGGGGTAGGAGGTATAAGAGTTGTATTCACCCGCCTTGCATCGCCTCCTCCCTCTTGTGCTGGTAATTTTTGAAGAACGTTTTTCTGGTGCTTTATAATTGGCTGTTTGGAAGTGTTTTGTGCAGCTCTTAGGAATATTACCGTGTGTGTATATGTGTGTGTATGTGTGTATGTGTATGTGTGTGTGTGTGTGTGTGTGTGTGTGTGTGTGTGTGTGTGTGTGTGTGCTTGTGTGATTACGAGGAATTCCTTATCGACGTGTATTTGCTTTGGAATTATGGCACTTTAAATATATCTCAATAATCGGAGAATGAATGGGTGGGTGAATGTGCAGGTGAGTGCAAGTGTGAGCGGTTGAGGGAGTGAAGGAGTGA